>NC_070581.1:21598006-21951084 GCF_027409825.1 Scomber japonicus
ACAAATATGCAAAGACAAGCATTATGAGTATGTCAGTTTTGTGAATAGAAATATAACTTTACCAACTTCACAATTTACGAAGTATGCAACATTTTAGACAACAGGACTAGGAGTCTTGCTCTGTGAGGCTGCACAGCCTTGTTTTAAGCTAAATGCTATTGTTTGCTAATAACTTCATGCCAATCCATCCAATAGCTGCTAAAATATGTCAGTCTTGACAAAAGTGGTGTACTGACTGTCACACTGAGATTGTGACTAAAAATATACACAAATCATTCAACATTTTCGATTAAAAAAACAATGGTTGTTACATATCATTTTATATGCACTTAGGTTGGCACATGGCTAGAATTGAATTTAGCCCATTGAGTCAGGAAATTAGTGAGACAATTCTGTCCAGATAGATCACTTTACACAACATACAGTATGACTCAGCAGTGGCAATGTTCAAGGGGAAAACTCATGATGACATTTTAGGCCCAGTTGAAACATTAGGATTAAATTTATCTGATCTCTTGCCAGAGACGTCAGACACTTTAACTTTAGCTCTGTACTGCTCTACAAATAGAGTCTCTGTCCCATTGCCATTTTAGCCCTTTACCTTCACCAGCAATGGCATCCAGTTGATTTTCTGAGGTCAGACAGGTCATTAGCTACAGATTAAAGGGGATCTGTCATGCTCATCCTTAATTTAAGTCATATAATATTAAAAGTTAGAAGTACTCAAGTAATGAGGTAAGTGTATGTAGTAGCTCTGGTAGTAAAGTGAGAAATTTGTTTCACTCACTTCACAACAAAAGTCTCCCATTATTTAGTAATTTAAAAGCTTTTATATTTAAGCTGTAACACAGAAAAAGTTGGGTTTGCATCAGCAGTAACTTAACACAACTCTAATACATAAAGCTAGTCAATCAGAACAGAGTGGGCTTATAGGGAAGGGTGCCTTAAAGAGACAGCAGCTACAACAGCCTGTTAAAAGACAGACATTGAACATAAATGATGAATAAAGGTTATAATTTAAGATATTTATCATACATAAAATCTAAGATAAATAAATAATAAATTAGTTTATTGAGCTGCAAATTATGAAAAACTACTCTAGTGGAGTCCAAAAACAAAAATATAGAGCTCATGAGTATTTATGTTTAAACTTACACTTGCCTGCATACATGCTTTATTTGGGATGTATCAGGTAAACCATACGATCTTCTGATTAATTACTTCATTTATCTCTAATCTGACAGGACATGATGTTAAACTTTAAGGTCAGCAAAACCAGGAGGGGGGCACGGAAAGAAGGCATAGCAGAGTAATCACAACTTGTGTTATCATCAGAATCACACTGATCTTTTTTCTTTTTCTTAAAACCCTATTATTTTCAGAGCACCGGAGCTCAGATACAGGTGGCAGGAGATTTGCTGCCTAACTCTACTGAGCGAGGGGTGACGATATCTGGGAATCAGGATTCTGTAATCCAGTGTGTCAAGCTCATCTGCACAGTAATCTTGGAGGTAGGAAGTGAACTATTCCTGTCTTTACTGTACCTAGCCGACATTTTGTCAGAGCTCTTCTGCCACAGCTACACAAAGGAAATAACTGGCATTGATATGCATGTTTTCATTTCACCAGTATATGTAGTTATTGTCTTTTCCACTTCAGCAGAAGTTATTGCATTATTAGTAGGTTGCCTTAGTCTTCTTTGTTTGACAGTGACAGTGTTGCCTGGAAGTTGACTAGATTCAGAGTGTTGCTGAACATCTAGAACATGTGAAATACCAAGAAATGATGCAGTTTCTTTATTCTTTGGACCTTATATATTGTAATCTGCCAGACAAGACATTGGATAGAGTCAAAAGGTGCATCTCAAAGGTCAAAGCTCAGTATTGTTGGAGAGGACAGTAAGCTGCTAACAGAAAACAAACTGGCCTGCAGCGAAATCTGTCCACCTTTAGACAACAGCTCTCTTGAGAAAACTGAGGAGGAGATGAGAGAAAAACAACCGCAAGCACAGTTTCTCCCTGTGTGTTCATGGAAGTGCACAAGTCCTTTTTGTTTTAGCATTGCAGCTGGACCTGACTGACTAATTGCTAGTTTGATCCAGTTTTCCAGGGCTTTCTTCAAAGCAAGTTTCATTAGGATTCTGTACCAGCGGCTTCTTGCTTTTGGCTCCAAGATTTAAATTATGCAAAGCTATACAAAGAATTTGCTGTGACTGCTCCCGCAGAAAAGATGCTCTACATTTTAAACCCAAAAAACAGTATCCCCAACACTGCAGTTATTTGATAAGATATACAGTGTCATGTACACTGCATAAGCTCCTTTACTTACTGGTGTTTGAAGAATTTTATCTCCCTGTCAGTGGATGCTCCATTTATCCAGAGGGCAAACCACTGCAGAGCCCAGAGCCCAGATGCAAACTCAAGCACAGAGCTATTATCCACAAAGAGCTCTCACTACACTACTTCAATTATTCAATGAATTACTAATATCATCAAAAGAAAAACAAGGGAGGGAATAATGTCAGTGTCACTAGCAGTTTAGAACATCATTAACAGTTACTGTATGATAATGTACCAGAGAGTTCAATGCCTTTTGCTCTTAGGGCTGCACTCGTTGACAGAAATGCTATGTAGAGATTATTCACGTTTGTGTGGGATTTTTCTATTTTGCAACCTCTGAACCCTCGTCCTGTTTTTTGAATCCTAAGTCTCCTCCAAAGGGTGCCACCATCCCTTATCGACCGAGCCCCTCACCAGCTGCCCTCCTAATCGCAGGAAACCAGGTGAGAGAGTGGGATTTTACCAGACAAGAGTGCTTCTCAAACTGTGGGGTGAACCCCCTTCTAGGAGCATGCTGGCTTAATTTACAGGGGATTAGAGTTAGACTTGGGGGGGGGGGGTGGAAATGTGGATTTTGAATGAGCGGAAGTTGAATAAATCTGTTTGATGTAGGAACAATAAAAGTGCTTTCAAGCTAGCGAAGCTATCACAGTTCAGATTAACAGTGAGATTAATTCAAACAGTAAAACCTAATGTTGAGCGCAAGATGAAAAGATTTTTAGTGGAGAGAATAGATAAATGTAGAATATTCACTGGTGATTTCGCTGAAATTTACGCCTTTAGTGTAATTTAATTCAAAGAGCAAAGTTTAATTTGTATATTTCATTAACACAACATAATCTGATGTAAAGGTGAAAGGAAATGTGCCGTTCATGGTTTTGTTTGGTTTCGTCTAATTTTGTTACTAATTTCCTATATACTGTTACTATTATTAAAAATGACATGGGCATAGAGAACATAAAAACAGTTTAGTCATCTGATAATCCCAATTTCCCAGTTTACATTACTGCCAGTTTACTAGACTATTTTGACCATCTTGATGCTTCTTTATTCGTATTAAGTCCATAGCCAGTCCAATATTTTTGTGTTTCCATACAAAATAATATGTTCATATTTCATTATAAAATAGGAAAATGTCATTTCTGACTACTACTCTGATTACTTAGAAATACAGCCCCAACTTGAAATTTTTTTTTTATTATTGTACAGCAGACAAAGTGTTTTTTTCATCCAGACAGTTAGAAGAAATAGTCTTTGAGGATTCTGGGAATACCTTCAGAACAGTGATACATGTTGTTAAATGACCTTCTGGGTTTTTCAGTGATTGGCAGGTAGAGTTTATCTGCTGGAGAATCAGATGTTCTCAACTGTGATAACGACAAGACATGAGAAGCACAAACTGGGACCAGGCTCACCCAAGACTTGTGTGCAGGCTCCTTGGTGGGGGAAAGGGTGTGTGTGTGTGTGTGTGTGTGTGTGTGTGAGGGTTGGTTGACTGGCTGTGTATAGATGTTGCTGTTCGGCAAGGGACAGATATCCACCCTCCCATGGAGCAAGTCACAAGATTAGCAAGTGAGACTGGAGACCTGCCGTCTCCTCTGGCTACAGCAGCAACCAGATATTCTGCATAGCTGTCAGCAGTTGTGACACAGTTTGTGTTGCCTCAGACTCTGGTCAATTTGTGGAATGGCTTTGTGTTTTTGATATTCCTCATAATAAGCTATCAAATTAAACCCGGGGCGAGGTTCTGGTCACCAGGACATGGCTATAATGAAGGCTGCACAGTGATAAAGGATGTTTGTATAATTTGTCAGAGGAGAAAATGAAGTGAAGTGGGAAAGGGTCTGCGGATGAGTCATAGCCTATAAGCCTGTTAGGTGTGTTAAAGTGTCAGAAATGCTGCCTCGAGAACTCAACTCAGACCAAATTTAATGTGTAGCAAAAGCCCAAGAAAAAAATGACATTGGACATTTTCACTCAGTATTGGAGTCAAATTTACTGTGAAAGGTTTCAACTAGCTGGTGTATATTTGCTCTCGCTAATCATTCTTCCCAATGCAAAAATAATGACTGTCTTTGAATGTCTGAACTTTGAAGATATGTTAGTAATGAGGTACATATTTCCATTTCTGTGCTTTGCTGTGTGTTGTAGGTGTTTGAGGCATCCGAATATGCACCCCACCCTATGTACTCAGTTGCCCAGGGTGGCTTGGACCTCCAGCAGGTAGGGATCATCTTAACAGGAGAATCATTCACATGAATATAAACATGTCTCTTAAATTCAGCTCATATATTTTTCAAATGTTGCACAAGGATATGAGCGATGGTTGAGCGCAGGGGTTATGTGTGGTATGTCCAAATTTACACAGTCCATCATCTGGCATGAGGCATTAAAAACAACAGCTGAACCTAAGCTGCAGCTATTGTTCCAGGCTGTCATAAGAGCTATAACCCCTCCTGAAACATGATACCATCACACACCATACAGCCACAGCTCCTCTGCCGTCTCTTTTTTAGTCCTGCCTCACTCTGCACCAGAAACATTTTAGCTTTAGGATTATTCCTCCCATGACAGCAATAGCAGATACTGTCACAATGGCAAATCAATTTTAGGGGCAAAAAAGAACATTTAATTTAGGGTAATGAAGTATAAAGAGTTAACGATTGAGATCACTCATGGTGTAAATGACAGGATTATTGCTACTAAATTTTGGTGTTTTTTTTGCTTTGCTGTATAAACACAGCTCTAATGTACTGATGCATTTTAAGGGGCGAGATCTCTTCTCCAGTTTATGACCATATAGGATGGACTGGTAATGGTAGCCAGACTGCTGGCGTCAGTCAGAATTGAGTTAAGCTAAGTGCTGTCTGGTCTGACCATAACTATAATGAGGGAGGGCTGCACAGACACCACCCTCACTAATTACAGGACGGAGTGAGGTGCTGCATATAGATAGAAAGATAGATAAGTTGAGTATCAGCATGTGGAGAGACAAAAGGGTGTTAACATATGTGAGCGTGCATTATTTAAGACAATGGGGGGGGGGGGGGGGGAGAGGGAGATACTGCAGGTAGAGATGAGGATGATGTGAGAAATTAAAATAAATGAGAAATAAAATAGAAAAGACATAAAATTAAAGACTTGGCCTTGCATAAGTAAAATATTAAAGGTCAGTTTGGGTTTAAAGCATTGCTCTTACTCTTTCAAAATGTAATGATGGCAAATATTTCAAAAGGTACAGTAGCATTCCTTGGAAAGCAGAGTGTATATACTGTGATTTTTGGACTCAACCCCTGGACATGAAAGATGCGTGTGTGTGTGTTCTGCACACTGATTATATGTTAGTATTTAACATAAATAAATCCTAACCATGTTAGATCAGCAGCCTCCACACTCAAATTTACACTGCTGCATGCCAACAGGCACAGAAAATGTTTTGCAGCACAAAAAAGGAACTAAGAAAAATTAAGAGATATATACTGTAGTGCTTACTCAGTTTTACATGCAGCAAGCCCAGGAAACCTTAAGGTGTTTTTGAAGATAAAAAGGTCTGGATCTATTTGCAAGTAATAAATGCTAAAAAAAAATCCCAAAAATATTTTCACTCACATGTAGTATCATGGTATCAATCCATGCAGATAGTTCTGCCTTTATTTGCTCTGGTTTTTATATATTTGAGCTTCGAAGTACACTTCTCCAGTCCTCAAACATCTCATCACTTTCCAAGACTGTGTCCACTGCCATCCTTCCTAAACTCATGTGGAGCCATCTTTTCACTTCAACATCTTCATAGCTGCCCTCCCCTCCTCCTTGCCAATCCACTGCACTTCCTGATTCACTATACCCACATCAGCTAACCCTCTCTCTCTCTTTCTCTCTCTCTCTCTCTCTCTCTCTCTCTCTCTCTCTCTCTCTCCAGTCAGCTTTTCACTACCACCCAGTGCCTTGTCTTAACTCCTCCCTGAACTCCACCCAACTGTCTTCCTTCTTCAGCTTCCACCATTTGATCTTTGACTCTGCCTTCATCCTTTTCCTCTTCTTGGTCTTCAAAGTCATTCTATAGACCAGCATCTAACACTACCTAGCTACGTTGTCCCCTGCCAACACTTTGCAGTTTCCAATCTCTGTCAGATTGCACCTCTTGTATAATACATAGTCCACCTGTGTGCACCTTCCTCTACTCTTAATCACAACCCTGTGCTCCTTGCTCTTCTTGAAATACATATTCAGCCATCTTGCAAAATCCACCACAATCTGTCCTTCCACATTCCTCTCCTTTACACCATACCTGTCCATCACCTCCTCATCATGTCTTTTCCCTTCACTAACATGCCCATTGACATCTGCTCCAATTAACCCTCTCTCCTCTTTGGGTACACTCTCCACCATTTCATCCAACTCACTACAGAATTCTTCTTTCTTTTCCATCTCACACCCAACATTCACCATCACACCTTTCATTCCCAGCTTCACACTTATCACTCTATCCAACACTCTTTTTTACCTCCAACCCACTGTGGACACACTTTTCCTTCAGGATTACTCCCACCCCATTTCTCCTCCATCATCACCATGGTAGAACCGTTTAAACCCAGCTCTAATGCTCATGGCTTAAGTCCACCTCCACCTGGTCTCTTGCATATACAGTATATTTACCTTCCTTCTCTCCATCATATCAACCAGCTCTCTCCCATTACCAATTATAGTGCCGACATAGAAAGTTCTGACTCTCACCTCCACACTCCTACTCTTCCTCCTCTCCTGCTGCCTCCTGACATGCCTTTTCCCTCTTTTTCTCCCTTTCCCAGCAGTAGCATTTTGTCCACTGGCAAGTTACTGGTCATCAGCACTGGTGGTAACCCAGGCCTCAACCAATCCAATATAGAAAACTGATTTGTGATCCACATACATGATTTGGCACAGGTTTAATGCCTGATGCCCTTCCTTACACAGCCCTCCCCATTTATCATTTGGGACCAGCACTAAGAATGCGCTGGCATGTGCATCCCCAGTGGCTGGGTTCCCAGCTGTAAAACATAATTAATTAAAATAGATTTTCATTTGCTCCATATATGTGATTGGTGTTGGCAGCACTTTTTTACTCCGCACTACCCCTCACAAATCTCATATAATGTATTTGGATTTCTGCTACTGGAGTTTTACAGTTTCTCTAACAGTTTGTTATAAAAACCCCACATAAGAAACATATGGTCTATGAATGACTGTATGTCAAACAAATGAGTGTTTGCTCAAGCACAGCCCATGTAACATATGAAACATACATATAACCCATATTTTATTACTTTCATCAATTATGCATGCCCAGTTTATGGCAAAGGGAAGGCTTACCACTTCAGTACACTTCGACATATTTGGTTTCAATATGGTGCAAAGGAAAAAAAGGACAATTAGTGGATTTTTCAATTCTTTTTTTTTATTTCTATGTATACATAATTGGAGTCTGATAGTATAGCTGATGCCAATATAACACAAATCCAACAGCCACATGTATTTTGTATCAACAAAATAGTCCCCATAAAAACAGTCATATTGAGGTCACTGTGTCTGGACAGAAATGTTCCAGCTGAATTTTTTATATATCATTTTTAATGGTGTGAGACTGCAAAATTGAATTCACCTCCACTCCATTGGGTGGAGGCAGAAATCTCAGAGACGGATATTTCAAAACCTCTACAAATAAAGCCAAAACTATTAGTATCATTTCTGGATAAGGCAAGAGACAAGTTAGAAAATATATTTTTCCTGTTCAACGGCTCTCTTCTGTACAGGCATAAAGTTCAGAACTTAACTATAAACATGCATTTCACTTATACTGAAAATAGGCATGTATTGACAGTGAAGCACTTCCATTAAGAGGCTGCAGATTTATTGCCAGTGTGTGAAGTTTTATTGCTGTAATTTACCTAATGCAGGATGCTCTCTTTCAGGCCTACACTTTGCAAAACCAATATGGCATTCCACACTCAGAGGTACGTCCATTTATGGAAATAATTTAATATAACATGAGCAGATCTCAGGGTTTAGTGCATACTGCATCACAATCTTCCTCTCTGCATTTCAGCTGGCCAAGCTACATCAGCTGTCAATGCAGCAAGGCCTGAGTCCAATTGCCCAGCCTGCTTCGACTATCATGCCTGGTATGTACAGTGTAACAGTAATTACACAAGTACACAATTTCCGTTAAATAAAATCAGCAGCTTGTAGAGTCTTGTGTTTGCATCGCTCCTCCATCTGTAACTTGTCAGATTTTCAACCTGCCATTAGTCGTGATAGGTATAGTCTGGATGTCATTAGCTGCACTGATTATGTGCTTGTGTCAGAGCAGAAGGAGGAGAAGAGGCTTTACAGCTCTCATATCTCCCAGTCTGAGCGAAAAACTATTATGTGAAATGATATGTTCAGCAGAGTTAGAGAACTCGGAGAAAGAAAAGAATGAGGGCCATGTTAAACATCAGTCCATTAAAATGGAAATTGTATTAATGCTTTACTATAGCTTGCAGCTCTATACTGAAAGGGCTATTCCAGCAGGTGAATGAATGCTAAAATGTCTGATGTGTCAATTATATTCTGTTGATGCCTGTGTTCTCTTTCATCAGGGATGGACTCAAACTCTCAGACATCTCAGGAGCTGCTTATTCCCAATGATGTAAGTAGAGGCAACTCATAACTTCTTATTCTTTATGTTGTTCGAATTTTCCCATCTGAACAGCAAGAAAAACAACAGGAAGTCAGTACTCGTCTCACATGTACACAGCTCCGGAGCAGGTGACTTTAGATGTGGTAGCTCCAACAGCAAAGACGTCTGGTGTAACTTCAAAAGAGATGGGAGATATGTTGGCAACTTACTAATTATCCTCATTATTCTAACCTCAGACTAACCCAAGGTTAAAGGGATTTTCAGCTGATATGGATCCTTTCGCATTATTGTCTGGGCTGCAGTTGCAGTGTCTTAGAGTGACTCCCGTGAGTGCGCAGTAAATCCTCTCATGTTCCCTGACCTACTTAGACACTGTCTGCTGTCAAAACAGCCAATAAGGAAAGAGACAAAGATCCTTTCCCTCTTCACTTAGCTTCTGCGAGGGTTTGATGAAATGTCTCTCCAATCTCAGTGTAGAAATCACAATGCTGAGATTCTCCTTTCAGTTGATCACTTTAGTAATGGGCTTTGATGGTTTCGTCAGAGAACTTTTGGCTGTGAGCTCTGGTTATTAATGGTAGTAATTAGCTTATTTTTGAATCTCATTTAAACAAAAAAAGAGAGAAAGAGAGCTAATTTCTAAAGTAAAATTCGTAATGAAGCCATTTATAAATTACAATCTCATTTTCAGCTTTTATATCTAGTACCACGGTCATTCAAAAGAATTAAATGTTGCTTAGAAGATTAAAGCACGAGGCTGGTGATTTTCTACTTTTTTAAAATTGTCAATTAATCTTATGAAAAAGCCAAAATCAACATTGCACTGGTACAACTCTCAATATTTCCGGACATTTTGAATGCTGTCTGTGGCTCTCAGTCTAGAGCTCATTCAATCGTACTGAAGACATAAATCTTTGAAAAGTGGGTCACAGATTTATAGTTTCAGTTTAAAAAAAGGCAAAGACAGCTGGGCACTGCACTTTTTAGCAAACGTTGCTAAAATTGTGCATTTGCCATGGACTATTTTCACAGTCAACTTAATATGTGCTAGTCAGTATTTAAAACAGCAGGATTGTGCATGTGTGATTGACTCAAAATTACAGTGCCCATGTTCTTGGTAATGAAGGAAAATGTCACCCTGTGCAACGCTGTGGCTCACTGATGTGTTTTAAATTGTTTTTTGGACAGAAATGGGGCTGTATTGCACTGGAATGTATTATATCAAGCTTTGGCTACACCGGCAGTACTTGTTAGCAGTTGGTTTTAGTCTCTTCGAGGTATTTGTTAACAATAGTAAACATTGCCACCCTTATCATTTTAAATGGTTTAGGAATTCTAGTCTAAACCATGATAGATCTAAAATACCCTTTACTGTCAAATTTGCAGTACAAAAAAACCCTTTAATTATCCCTCAAGTATAATCAAAGAAAAAGCAGCAATTTTCAGACAATAAAAGACATTTTCAGTCTGTCACTACTGTCTTTGGTGTACAATAAAAAGAAGACAAACAAGAATTAGATCCAAGGTTGCACTGTACTGTACAGGATATAGTCGCAACCCTTCAGCAACATTTCTAAAATGCCTGAAGGCTTTTCCTCCCCTCAAGTAAACCCCCACATGTCGAGCAGTACAATTCATCAGAGGAATGAGGGAGTCCAGTGCTATACGTGACAGGGACAGCTGTAAGCTCCAGCCATTGTTCCAGAAGAGAGGACTTATAGCCATGACTGAGCCTCAGCCCTACACCCCCCCACCCCCAGGGCTGGCCACACTCCGGCCATACAATCCCACTCTGTGCTCACATACTGCACACTGAAGGAGACTTGTGCACACATACACACAAAGATGGATTCAGAAACTGCTTACACACCAGTCAGCAGTATACTATACTCCAGCACAAGGAAGATTTAGCCAGAAGAAAAATGGCTGCATCCTCACCATCCCATCCCTCCCTGTCCTTTTAAATGACTGCCTCAGCAGGAAGTCAACAATATATAGGCCACTTACAGCTGAGGACCAAGAACACTGTGCAACATTATCATGTTGTATGAATGCTTTGTAAAAAAATAACCACTACAGTGAGCATACCTGTGCTGTCTCCTGTGTCATTTATTTAGCTTGCGTTTGCTTAGTTGCATTTTTCAGGGTTTTTTTAAGGTTGTTCACACAGGAATGCCTGTCTGAGGTCATGCACACCAAAGCGGGTGAGCTGTTGACAGCTGGTATCTATTGACAGCTGGTGTAAAAGGCCAGAGTCCAGTGGAGATTCTTAGTCTCAGTGGGGGAGCGACGTTATCTATGATTTGAGGTCTGTAGTGGTCATTGTCTCTAGAGTTGTTCTTTTTAGGCTGGCTGTGCTCTGTGTGTCTGCCCCCCTGAATAAACTTCTGAGCCAATAATAGCCAGACAGACCAACCAGGTCGCTGTGTGACGAATCAGACATTGTAGAACAGGCTGCTTACTTCTCAGGAAAGGAATGTGAAATGCATGTGAACAAACACTGTTGCGTGTGTTTGTGTATTTCTACCTGTGCGTCAGCTGCTGCTAAGCAGCCAGCACACACACATACTACAAGTACTTCATCACCGTCTGTCGCCCTCACTATATATCTGGCAGCATAACCCTGTCGTTGAGCCCTGACACCCTGCACTTGAGTTGATACGCAGCCCCAAATTCTGGGTCTGTTAAATATATATTGTGGCTAATAGGCAGGAGTCCGGGTTGAGTAATGAAAACCGAACAAGTGATAATGTATTTTGTAATGCAATAAAACTCACGTCATTGTCTAATCTACTCTCAACAGAACCAACATTCAAACTGAAGGGACTGTACATTATATATTTGAGTTATTTTTCCATTATGTTTTCCATTAGCACAGAGATGCATCTTGTTGGCATGTGTTTGGGAAGTGATTTGTTTGGGAAGTCATCACCACTCTGAGAAATCAATAACCTTTTAGCCACTCAGATTAATGAGACGCAAATGTGCCTTCTCTCGTCTCTTTTACCGGTGCACAAGCAGTAGCAATTAAGGGAGACTCAGAGAAAAAAAAGTGCTTTTGACATGCATGATGGATGACCAATCCACTGAAGACAAACAATGTAATTGCAATATTTGAAGTGGTCCACATTAGGTCAGCTCAACAGAACCGCACAGGATTTTTTTTGTGTTTTGCTTTTGCCCTTTTCGAATCGCTTTCATCAGCATAACATATCCAACAATGAGATATCCAACATATCCAACAACTGCTCGCAGTCCAATGATTTATTGAACCTTTTCCTTATAAAGCATGTCCACTGTTTTTTTTTAGTAAATCTACACAGTCATTCATCTTTCAAATCAATTGACCAATGTATCTTGTCTCTATTCTTGCAGCTGATAGGCTCAATCATCGGCCGCCAGGGCACTAAGATCAATGAGATCAGGCAGGTATCAGGAGCCCAAATCAAGATCGGCAGCCAGCTAGACGGGACCAGTGACCGTCATGTTACCATCACAGGAACACCAGTCAGCATCAACTTGGCCCAGTACCTCATTACCTCCTGGTAAGAGCTAAGAGCTGGTGGTATATGGTCAGCCATCTAATGCATCGCTACAAATGCAAGCCTAGGGGAAAAGCATTGCTTTAAAAGGGTCAAAGGTTATGCTATAGAGTGATAAGTGATAATGAGGTATGTCCTTGTGCTGGTGGTAATTGGCCTCAAGGGAATGAATAAAAGCAGGGTTGTAGTGTACTACATATAGTAGCAGTGTCTTGTTGGATGATGATAATTCATTATGATAATTCAGCACAAGAGTTCAACTTCCACTAAATAGTAACAGAACAAATGTGTGCACATAAAAACAGGTCATACAAAATAAATTAATAGAATTAGAATACTCATTATGTTTCTTTCTTTATATAAACTATAAAATGAGACCATACTTCATAAGAAAAGAGGCAACGTCCATCATTAATTTGACTTATTCACCAAAGTCAGTTTTTGTCTGACTCCTCCAGTGTGGGAGAACAATCATTAAAGCACTAGTAAGACCTGTTAGTGTTAGTCCAAAGTCTTGTTTGTTTATACCTGGTTTAAACACAGTTGGAGTGAGTCTGACAGTAGCTTAGCAGCCACTCTTCAATGCTTTTGATTAGTTGTTCTAAAATGGAGAAACAGAAGAACAATCCTACATTCAGTTAGGAAAAGTACCTACTTCATTTTTATACTTCCGACACTGCATGAGCCCTGTTATAGTTTCACTGATATATATCTCTGGCATCTTTTTAATCATTTTCAGAAACGTCAACCAGTGTTGCAGCAACAATATAATCCTCTAATCTTCATTCCCTGTCCTCTCTCCATGTCTCCCTCTCCTCCCTCCTCCTATCTTTGCCCTCATAGTTTAGAGACAGCCAAATCCACGGCACAGGCAGCCACCATGGCAACTCCGGTCGACCTCAACATGGCCTTCGCCCAGCAGGCCTCCCCAGCTGCCTCCCCTGCACCCACCCTGGCCACCATGGGCGCCCTGACTCCAGCTCATATGCTGGGTGCCCCATATGGTGCCATGCCCCTCTCCGGCCTGCTAGGGGTGAAGTCCGTCCCCTTTCTGACTCTGTCCAGCCCAGGTCCCACCGTAGCCGTCTCTGCAGCGCCCTCCCATACCACTCTGGCTGCCTACACTGCCAAAATCTCCTCAGCCAACTGCATCAAAAAGCCAGAGAGACAGAAGTTCGCTCCCTACTGATGCAGCCTCTGCATCTCCATGTCCGGAGAGTCAGATGAAGGACAGCTGTGCCGTGTTCTTCCACAAATGCCTGATGTAGCCATATCCGCTGGCAGAGATGCTCTTGACTTTTATTCTATGATGCACCAACAGAGAAGAGACCAATGGAGATGTGGACAAAGCAGTTAGAATTATTTACGGTTATAGATAATTTTTGAGTTTCCCATGAATTGATGGGTCGCTTTCATTGTCACCTCATCACTGTTATTGATCCCTGAAAAAAGGGGCTGGAACCTCACCTGAGAGACACATGTTTAAGTGATAGTTTATACATGTGTATCTCAAGTTGGAGATCAGCTACAAGTATTTATCCTTCAATAAATTTGTAAATTATACTCAGATGACAAATGCTCTACTGTATGATGCTTTTATACAATGTCTACGTTTGGCTCTTGAAGTTTTTAAGAAAATTTGTAAATGTCTGGGGGGTATTTTGATTTTTTTAATAATCTGTGCTATGGTACTGTACTTTACTGTTCAGTGTTATGTTCATTTTGTTGGATTTTATTTTGATTGTGCACTCGTTTAATCTTTATTTATTAGTATTGTTTCATTTATTAAAAGTCTTTGTTTCCTGACATGGCTGATGTTTTTTGTGCCTTAGCTCTTATTCTCCCCCTCCCATATGTTTTCCAAGAGAAGCAGCATTTGAACCAAATCAGTGTCAAACTATTGCAGCGGCACAGGAACACACATTCAGGAATAAACAGTGCACAGGCAGAGACGTGTTGCCAGATCCAGGTTATTTTTGTTTACTTCCAAACAATGGGTAGGTGGCGGCTTGTCATTCCAGCTGCCAGAGTTTATGAGAGATGCTTTTCACATCATTGTGCTCTTGTGCCCCAAACAATAACTGCAAAATGAGATAGCACAACCCCAGAAGAGAAAGGAGCCATGTCTGCGTGGCAAACAGCGCACTGACATACATGCAGGTATTCACAAAAAAAAAGACAGACACAGAATCACGCACTGCATCATATGGAAATCTCATTATTACACTGATAACGCTCACTCCAAGTCCCATAAGACAACACAGTTCAAGACAGAGGAGTTTAAAGGGCACAATGAAAGACAACTGGAAAAAATTGAGTGGAGCCACGGTGATGCTGTAAAGAATAAAATTCAGTATCTGCATCAGCATGCACTGCAGCATCATCATCCTCTGGAGAGGCAGCTAGGATCCTTTCATCTTAACTCTTCTATTTTTTTGTGAGTGACTGCGTCATGGGTATGTGAGTCCTCATTGTTACCAAAGACATTCACTTTCAAACAGACACAACCCACGTCTGCGGCTTCAGTGTTATTCAGCTGAGTGGCAAGGCTGGAAAATAATACAGAGGAGCCTTGAGCATTTTATTTTATTTTGTGGTGCATGGAAGGCCTTTTCTTTTTCTATCAATCAATTTATCTATCCCTCCATTCATCTATCTATCCATCTATCTATCTATCTATCTATCTATCTATCTATCTATCTATCTATCCATCTATCCATCTTTAAAAACCTGAATTTATTGTAACGTCATACATTTTTAGATTTTTGCACCATTCTTTTTATCCTCTTCTTTTTACACTACATGAATCATCATCTACTAAATCCAACAATAAGCGGGACTTTAAACACTGAATAAAGGAAAATAAACAGATGGTCCATGTATGTCATATTTTCAAACAGGGCAGATATTACCAACTAGCCTTGAAAGTATCATCATAGGACTTACAGTGATACTACAAGTCTCAATCAGTCACTTGTGCCACCTTTAGTAGGCCACACATCATTACTTATTACTGGGAAGTTGTTTTAAATCTGTTTCTTGATTTTAGGCTGCCAACTCATAACTGATGAAAACAAGCCTTTGGGCTAATTCTGGAATATTTACAGATATGTTTATTAATATTCACTGTCCCTGGCAAATAAACTAAATAAAATAAAATAAATAAAAATAAATTGACTTTTTATGGTTAAAAAAGATTCATGTTGATGAAACTTGCAGAAATGTTCTCTTATGCCACCTGCATACATTTGTTATTTGTTGCTTCATGCAAACAAATAATGCTTGCCTTAAACGCTGTCTGCATTACCAATTCAGCATCAAACAAAAAAATATGTTGAATTTGAATATCAAAGAAATGTGTTGGTGACAGAGTGAAGCTTGAGCTGGAGAGAGCAGGGACCTTAGCTGTCACTGCAACTGACAAGTTTGTCTTTTTGCATTTGTGGTGGACCCAGGGGCTGTGTGAAACGCTGCTATCCACACACAAAAGGCACAAGCACAAGTGTGCAATCGGCTGCAGCAAATAATTATTTTCATTATCGATTAATCATTTTCTCAGTGAAATGAAAAAAAAAAAGCCTTTTATCATTTCCTAGTGTGCTAAATAGCATTTAGAGCCCATAGTGCTGTCTTCAATTTTCTCATTTTGTCCAACAAACAGTCTTGAATCTTAAGATATTCAATTGACTGTTATATACAGACGGGTGACAAAGTAAAGAAAATGCCAACATAAAATGTTTTAGTAAAGTGTTGGGCAACCATGTGCTGCTAGAATAGCTTCAAAGCACCTTGACATTGATTCTACAGTCCCTGAACTCTACAGGAGGGATGAACGCCATTCTTCCAAAAGAATATTCCCTCATTTATTGTTTTGATAATGGTGATGGAGAGAGGTATTCAATTGGGGTGAGCTCTTGTGATTGCGAAGGCCATAGCATATGATTGAGTTCATTTTAATTTTCATCAAACCATTTAGTTACCCTTTGTGGCTTATGGATGGGGGCATTGTGATCCTGGAAGAGACCACTCCCATCAGGATAGAAATGTTTCATCATAGGATAAAGATGATTACTCAGAACAACCTTGGGAATGATTTGCAGTGACCCTTCCCTCTTAGGGGACAAGTGGACCCAACTATAGCAGCAAAATGCCTCCCAAACAAAGCCACTTGATCTCCTCTCTGCAGAGGTCAAGCATTCAGGCCTGTACAGGTTTTTCCTATAATTTGTCACCCATCTCTATGTTGAAGAAAAACAGAACATTTTGTATTAAAGAAGCTGGAACAAGAGCATTTTTGGTAATTTTACAAATTAGCTGTTGATTAATTTTCTGTCAGTCAGCTTATCATTGCAGCTGTAGATGTCTTCTCTCAGACTAGTGCAAATAGAGCAAGAACTGTCTGCATACAGTATCACCACTTTGATGTCTTGAGTCTGATATTTTCATGACAAAGGTTGCCCTCTACTGTCGACTCCATATACTACTCCACCAATCACAGCAAAGCAAAGCAAAAGGTAAGCAGGAACAGTTAGAGCTGATAAAAGATTGTCTTTAATGTTTGGCATTGTTAACGAATTCCATACCACAGCAGTTATGGGAGTAGGAAAACCACTTTTACAACCAAACACTGTTTGATCATGCTAACACCATATGTACAGGAAAGCACATTGAAAAGTGTATAAAGTATTTATATGAGAAGACTCAAAGTCAAGAACGGTGGAGACGGCCACAGTCTAATGAATTCTTCCTTTTTCAAACACTGATTATAGATATTTATCAATTACATTGATCTCTGGAGTACATGTATATACACAAAACAACAATAAACCTTTTTGGGGTGTCTGCAATAATTCTCAAAAATATTTCACAATACTGCTGTATGTACAATAACAGAATTTACATTGAAAAATTCTATTGTACCTATATTTTGGGTATCACTTCAGTCACCAGTTATCTTCAGTGCCATCAAACTCACAATAGATACACACATACTGTATATATCTAAGATCAGGTTCATCTCCATACAAAGTACAGCAGCCTATGCAGTACCTGGACCTTCTGTCTCGGTACGGTTTCTGAAATATGTTCACACAACTGATGATCTCACATACAAAAATAGATGTTGTCTAGTCAGCTGACAACTTGATGTACAGTAACACAAAGCATTCACCTGCAAAAAAACAACCAGGAAAACAAGTAATTGTTAAAATATTAGCTATATCCTTCCAACCCACTACATTGCAGCAGACAGCGCTGTTCTTCTGCTCCACAAAAAGCAAACCTCTCTCTCAGTCAGCGTTCTTCTGAAACACATCATTAGTTTTCACATAACAGAAGGTGATTGAGAAAGAGCCGCAGGCAGAATAAGAAATATTAGCGCTACAAACCAAACAACAATCTGAAACCAAAGCAGGACGAAACCATACAAAAACATCAATAAGTAGATATCTTTTTCCTTCAGGGAGCGTATAGTGAACAGAATGAAAAGGAGAGCTTTTCAGTCCAGAATGAGAGGTCAAACTGCATTTGAGTGCACTTAAGGCAGGTAGGCAATTCCAAACTGGTCTGAGTGGGCTTCTACACTGGCCACTCAGTGGGCGCGGGGGGGTTGAGGGGGGGGGGGGGGGGGGGGGGGGGGGGGGGTTGGACAGTGTCATCAGATGCAACGCAATGCCACTGCAGCTGTCCAGGTTCAGCCCTCACGGCTTAACATGGTCTGACAACCAAACAGAAGAAAAAAGATGGAGGGAGAAAGATAAGAGAGCAAGAATGGTATTGGTGTTAGTTTTCAGTGTACAGCAAGTGGTTGAGGTGTGAAGTGGAGAGTCCTGGTTCCATCCCTCCTTCATTCACCATGTCATGAAACATGACAGGTTTTAGGAGCTGTCTGTTAAAAGTTGCCTGTCATTGTCCTCAGTTTCCCTTCACCAATCTCCTCAGTCTGCCGAATGCTCTCATTCCTCTCGAGATATCTTTGTCAAACAGAAGAGACAAATAGAGACTTCTTCAACATAGACTGAACTTAAAGCACTTAAACAAAAACCGGGTTTGCAACTTGTGCAATACAAATAGAACATCTCATCTGAATACATTCACGTAGGTTTCCATACACTTGGTATGGATGGGAAATTGTCAGTGACTGAAGTTCATGTCCCTTGAGATGCCGGTCCAAAAGGAGAGCTGCAAGTCCACCCTTAAAGACCTGCCATTTATGACTGCCCGGCAGCAACCTGTATTAGAGTGCGTCATTTGATATGATTCACTATTAAGGAGCACTTAACAGTGTTTTGAAAAACATAATGGACATAAGCTTTTGAAAACACTATAATGTAGCAAATTTATCAAAATAAGGATTCATATATATGAAGCATTGAAAGCAGAGAAGTCACTTCACTGTGAATAATAACCTTCTGTAGTTGCCTTGTGTTGTGAAAATGACCAAGCAAAATTAAGGGAGTTCAGAGCTTATACTGCACCTGGGATCATATCAGTTATGGTCATGGTTGTCATATTTCACAAAACTGTTGTTGTATTATTCTCAAAATGAAAAAACATGCTCACAGACGAGTTGTACAATTGTGTACAATCAATATCAATTTTTGAACAAAGTTAATGTTATCTGTTTTAATGTTCAACAGATAATTTTCTTTTAATAATATCTAAGAAGTCACACAGAGCAGTGACGGAACATTGTGCCTCGTGCTGAAGATTCATCAAGGTTCACTCCTTCTTTTCTTCTCTTCATGTGCACTGAAATTAAAAAAACAGAGCGAGAAGGGTCACTTCAGCCGCTTCGTATTGGACCATTTCCGTTACTGCAACTTTAACTCAGTGCAAATGAAGGGAAGAAGACAAGGGGAAGAAAGCTCTAACTGAAACACAGCCGGAGACTCCTCATCACTGTGCCTCCTCGTGCTCCTCACTGATGCACTGCTCCCAGGCGTGCTTAGCCTGGTCCTCCCTGTGGCCGTGAGGGGAGTGGAAGATCCTGCGGGGCAGTGGAATGGGCTGAGGCTGCAGCTCCTCCTCAGGAATGCAGCCCTCTCTCAGGTAGGGTTTAGGTGGGACGGCTGGAGGCTGAGGCCTGCGATAGGGGATGTGATGAGGACCGTGGGTGGGTGCATGGTGATGAGGCGGCGGCCCGTGGGAGTGGCTGTCCATCCCGGGGTGGGCGTGAGCATGAGGGTGCGGGTGGGTGTGTGGGTGCGGATGTGAAGTGGGGCTGCGGTAGTGGAAGGGGCGGACCGGGTCCATGGAGTCAATTTCTGTTCCGCCGTAGTGGATGTGTAGGTAGGGAGAGGCCAGGTACTCCTCAGGAGGGGACCACAGGTGACTAGGAAGAGGCTCCAAGGCATCGTTCCTGATTGGGCCGGGATCTGGATACTGGCCTCCAAAGTTGCTCTCACTTAGGGAGGAAACACCACTGCTGGCGCTGCCTGACAGGGTGGAGTTACTGCCCCCCAAAGCTGACTGAGGACTGGTGGGAGAGCCGGGAATCGGGTGGAGGGGAGACTAGAGAGAGAGAGACAGAGAGAGACAGTTGGTTTCATGGGTATATTTCTCTTTACCTACAGTGAGTAAAGTACAGTCTTTTCACAATAACCCAGAATTTCAACACTACTTACCAAGCCCACACATGCTGCCAGAAGAGTCAACAACTACGTCATCATCATGACATATTTCAAACACTGAGGCACTTGAATACGAGGGCTTTGTAATTATGACTTGACAACTGGAGTTAAAAAAACAGCATCTCCACTCAGTCATTAGGCGTTTGACTTGCACTAGTGAATATTTAATGAACTGACTCTGAGTGAAGACAGTGTGTCTGAGATAACAATTTGGAAAACAGGAACTTCTGATTAGCATGTGAATGCAGAGTTAGCACATTGATGGACTGGAAATTTAATTTTGAAAATTCAAAATGTGTTTTCCAAAGCTAATATGAGCCTTAGCATTACACCATCATGAATGTATTTGTGTAAATTTAAATAAAGAGGAACACAGAAAAGAGAAGGAGGAACTGGGAGGAGTAAAAGACAGGGGTACAGTTTGATTTTTCAACTATGGACTGCAGCAGTCAGTGCAAAACTCAGTGTAACACAGTAAAAATAATGGCACATAACTAGTCCAATCCAAAACAAATTGATAAAACAGGTTCCAGGACTAAATCTATTCTACTTCCTGTACAAAATTAACACATAATATATTAAAACCCAAAAGCTGTTAAAAAGCTGTTTGTGTCTAGCATTTGATCTTATCAGTCATGAAGTCAAACGTTTGGTATTTGACTACAAAAAATGATGTTACTGTGATGCCTGTACCTTTCGAAGTGAACGAACGGGCAGGGCAGGGGGAGGGTCGCTGTTCTGGTGGTGATACGCATCACAGTGCATCAGAAAGTGTCCTACAAAGAAAAGAAGTGAAATTCATATGAGGAGATAATTAATTCAATCAAATAAAGATTTTAAACAGCCTTGAAAATCTAGCCTGTATCTTACAAGAATCTGATTTTGGATAACATCTCTAAGAGTCAACAGAGCTGGAAGCCAGACTAATTAGTGAGATACCAATTTCAAGTTGAAAACAAAAACCAACTGTGCAGGCAGAAGTACCTGGTGGGAAGGACCTGGGTGGGACAGGGGGCATGATTACCCCTCCAGTGGAAGCTGGCATGTAGGCCACCTGCTCCCTGTTCTCTCCATCCAGACTCCAGCTACTAGGAGCATTAGGAAAGACTGGAAGAGATAAATGAACATGTCAACACACTGCAAACATATCATGTACCTAATTTTGTACATTTCACCTTGTTTGCGTGTTACCTTTCTCTGGTAGATTCATGTGAGGATCAGCACACGGCTTACAGGGGCTAACTTGTTGAAGTAAGGCACGCTGCATGTGGTTGTTCTGTAAAAACAACAATAAAATATAAAATTACAAATCAGTAGGTTGTGTTTTTTAATGAGAAACTCTACAGAAAGCACAGTCTTCAAACAGTGAGGTTGATTATATAATGTTTTTGTCCTCAGATTTCAGAGAAAATTAAAATTAAAATCCCGTAACCAACATTTAACCTCCGATAATTTAAATCTAAATGTATAAACTATTTAACATCTGGTATTTTCTGCACATTGACAAACATTACAGTTGATCTGTCATACAGTACCTGTCCATTCTCTGCCATGTTGTAGTACATGGAGTTGTTGGCCCTCTCACGATGAGACGGCAACAGTATCATCACCTCCCGGTTGTGTTTGGCCTTGTCAGGTAAGGACGGAGAGCCTGGACATCAAAGAGACATACACAATTCAATACTCAACATTTCTACGTGCAGCAACTTCTTTATATGTAACAGAGATGACCCAATATTTTCTACATTCAATGCTTTATGAGATATGTAAGACAGATGGTTTCTATAAGCATGTCATGAATAGAAATTCCAAATGCTCATATAATATTCACAGGTGTATAAATGTGAGGGTAGGCTAGTGTGATTATCATTTCAGTCTCAGGTGTGATTTTCTGCAGCTGCGTTACTTACCTCTGGCACTCGAGGGAGCAGAGTTGATAATCTGGGAAGAGTTGGAGCGTATTGAGCTCAGGCTGGAGGAGGAGGGGCTTGGCTGCAAAACAAAATATATTTTAAATACACCAAAAACTATTAAAACACTGATAAGGTATGGCAAACACCTTCAATGTATTTGGTGTATCTTACTTTTATATTTTATTGAATAGATGGAAAACTCAAAATACCAGTTTTCATGTGAGTTGCAGTTCATTATGAGAGAGATACCAATTCATATCATTTCCACGACATCCCTGCAAGTGTGTTTTTATCTCAGGCCTTACCTGCATGTGTATTGCCTCCTCAGGGTGCTCCCCCATCAAGCCATCGGTCATTATGACGAGGTTTCCTGCCTCACTCGATGTGTGAGAGGATAGGGAAGAGGACGAGTGACGGATCGAACCCTGCAGATTCAGAGGACTGCAGGACAGAGAGAGTATTCGTGAAAAGAGAAAACATTTATTTCTCTTTTCATAAGTGCGTGGTGTACACTGGGGCTGCATCAGTCAAGAAACCCCTGAGTTGTTAGACAAATTGCTGCCTTTTGTTTTCTAGTCACATCATTATACACAGAGTAACGGAGGGTGTAAACATGACACGCTGTAAGCTTTTACAGATTATTGTCTCTTAATGACCTAAACACTTAACTGTGATGGAAACAGAGAGAGATGATGGAAGCAGAGGACAGCATGACACAGATAAACTGTGTTTTCTGCTCTAAGCGCTCAACTCCAGTCAGCTAAACTGTTTAAACAGTGTAGCGTCTCTATTTTCTCTTCCTCTACTGTCCAGTGTGATTTTGTAACTGATTTTATAACTGAACTAATATCTGGATGCACACTTATTTCTCTGATTGTGAGGATCTGGCATTTTCACATCACACATGATGAACAGCAGCATTAAAACATCAGTCTTAAAGCTAAAACCGGACACTCTCCATTTGAGTAAATGCAAATTCTGAGTCTGGGACATTGCTAGTGTTTACAAGTAGAACCAATGCAGAAAAATGTCATCTTCTACTAGAGGATATTTTGACAAATCCCACTTTTAAATAAAGGTTGTGTTATAGTTTTTGCTGTATTTCAGATTCAAACAAACTCTAAATTGGGTGATTGAAGCGTTAGACTGAAATATATTGATTAAAGTAGCCGTGTATAATAGTCATCTTATAAATCTGGATCACCAGGGGAGACTGCAACTTGTACAAAAGAAATTCAAGTGTGATGGTGTTTTCTGTGTAAGCTCTGTGAAAGGTCAGCGATCTCACATGTGTGTGACGGACCTGTGTCTGTGTATGAGCCGAACACTCTCTGGACTCATGTGGCTGTGAGAGGAGAGGATGCCTCTGGGGGAGTTGACTCCTGGACAGCCTGCAGGTCCAAAACGGTCCACACCGGGAACCTGCTGGGTCCCAACCATATACTGCTCTGAATATTTACACTGCTCATTAAAACATTTGCACATAAACATACTGCAACATCCTCTGCACAAGTGCCTGTGTGTCAGCAAAAATAACACTGAAACAGAAACATGAAACATTGAGCCACATGTAGGACCACTCACATGGTGTAAACCTGTCCTCATCATGTGGAACTGGTCCACGAGCTTTTTGTGCAGGGGACGCATCTCTGGATGCACCAGCTTCTCATGAACAGCCAGCCCCACTCCAAGGATGTGCACCTGTTGCAAGAAATCAGAAGAAAAAGCACAAAAGAGAACATTTCCTGCATTATAATGTCTCCATTCAACTTGCAGTTCCACAGCTTATAATGGACTTCAAAGCTCAGTCTGACCTGTTCCTGCATCAGATCCTTCAGATGTGTGATCCTCTCCGTATCCTCTGGGTGACTGCTGATGTAATCCTTATCAAAGAACGCCTGTTGTCGAGGAGGATGAGTCAAAAGGTGATGATCTCAAACACCAGTTCAATTCATACATCCACACAAATACAACATATCCATATCAAATTTTCTCCCTGTCCTTCTCTACCTCTTGATATCTAGCGATGCCTCCGTTCACAGCAGCATCTATGACCCCATTGAGGCACATGCTGAGCGGGTTGATGTTGCCATGATGCTGTCTGTGTTGGTATTGGCTTATCAGAGTCCGAAGTTCCTGGGTCTTATTCTCCACAACATAAATGGCATTCTCCAGGGGGCTGACCTCCATCTGGAAATAAACAGAAATCCACCCTGAGCCATGATAAAAGTGATGGAGGTATGTAAACAACAAGATTACACCACTTAATGTTATCAACTCAACACACTCCCTGAGAAACATGGATACTTCATGGCTTCAGATTATTTGTGAAAGAGAAAACTGTCTAGCAAACATCTCTCAGGGGGCCGTATGTGCAATATGAGATGATGAAAAAATGATATCTGAGGTTCTCACCACTTCTCTCCTTTCCACCTCCGCCCAGCGGGAGATCCCAGGGAGGGGACGGGAGAGGATCAGGGTTGTTCTCTCTATCCACAGGCTCTGTTAAACATGCAGACAGAGGACAGGGGCTTTGCAGTCTCCTATCAACTATATCTGGTACCATAGTGAAGGTATGTGCAACACAAAGGACACAATAGTGCAGCATGTAGGTCAGTTCAGTAAGAGTAAACATGAAAAACTCTAACATGGTTTGGTTTCAAATTTAGGTTACTGTGTCAGAGGAAATTACAGTATCATGTCTGGTCCTGCTGTTGTCTCTAAAGCCCTGCAGGTTGTAGGATAGTTTTAACACCTTTAACTGTAGCTGAATCAATTACTCAATAAATCCATTTGTTGATCAACAGAAAATGAATCATCAACAATTTTAAGTCAATTTCTCAAGGAAAATTCATTTCATTATTTCCTGCTCCTCAAAAAGTGAAAATGTGTTGCTTTATTGTTTTATCGCTCACTGCAAATTAAATGTAAGTTATAAACTGCTGTCCTGATAAAAGAAGTTATTTGAAGTTAGTGGAAGTTTCCATTGACATATTTTCTGACGATTATAATTTATTGCTGCCCTCAATAGAGACCAAATTCCTGGGGTGAAGTAGCTATGGCTCATTTTTGAAAAAGTTTTATTATTTTAACTTTGCTATGTTAATAAGCAAATATCTGTATTGTTCAAGGGCAGAATTTTCCATCTCTGGCTTATGTCGTCATCATTTTTGAAACTTCTTGTCATATTACATCATTTTGCAGTGTTCATGACTAATATGAACACAGTTCGGTCAAGGGTAAGTTACAGTCACCAAAGCTGCTGCACAAGTGAGTCATACTTGGACAAATACTTAACATCACGATCTGAATTTTTAGCCTTCAACTCAACAGGAGGCAAGATCAAATGTCCCGAGCAGAAATGTTTCAGAAATCACATCAGCAGCCAATGTGTTGTGGAGTATCTGTGTTTGTTTCACCCCTCTGCTGTGTATTTGTCAGTATACTAACATAATAGCATAATAGCTAGAGACTTGACAAGTATATGACCTATCTAACCTAAAAATACTTTGATTGTTGCTGCTCTAGTCATGAGTTTTCGGGGCTTTTGAAGATTATTGCCCAAAAGCTATAGGCCCTCCATTGTGACCACCAGGGGGTGTTACACATGCTTACATCACATGAAAGACCATTTTTATCTACAAAAAAAATCCCTCCATGATTCAACTGCAGTTTCCACAGAGCTGGATCCATTTCATGTTTTTAACTGGTTTTACATCTATATTCAGTATTTGTACTGTAAGACAGGAATGGACAGAGAGTGGCACTGCTGGCTCACCGTACCCTGAACTCATTCTCGCGGTCTTTAGGCCCCTTGTGGAAAGGCCTGTCATAGTGGAAGCGGCTGACGTTGTTTATGCGGTAGAAGCTCTTGATCCTCTCAGGCACTCGCTCCAGCTGAGGCACATCAGAGATGTCTGACACCGGAGTCACGGCATAGATCTGCAAGTCTAGAAGCCAAATGTCAAGGAAGTGACAGACAGACAGACAGACAAACGGATGGACATTTATATCCACAGAGGAGGAAGAGCAGGAGGGACAGAAATGCTTACAAAGAGTCTGACTCTGGAAATCAAACTCAACATATTTTGTGTTCGGGTTTGATTGGTCATAATTTCTATACATACATAATCATTACATACTGGATACTGTAATGCTAAAAGAAATTAATTGGTTAGTCAATGAAAAAGAAATTAATTGTCCACAATAGTAATAACTGATTAAATAAAGTCATTTTTTTCTGATCATCAGTACTAACAGTCTTAAAGTAACTACACATCAGTTGAAAATAATTGTAACTCCACTATAAAGCATAGTAGGATACACTGAGCGTCACTCTGCAGGATGGTGTCATCAGGTTGGTTGGGATGCTGCATGGCGATGGCTTGCGGAAATTCTCCCAGCATCCTCTGCTGGAAGTCCTCAAGCCGTTCGTAGTCGTAACCTCGACAGACAAACTCCTTGTTCTGCAGGGAGGGGAAGACAAAAGCTGAGGCTAGTCAAGACTCACCAGGATAGGCAGAACTGGTAGACAAAATGGTTCAACATATATGAAATATTGGTAAATATGAATTGGACAAGTTAACAATGAATGGATTCAGAATCATTTCATGGTTAAATTGCGATTTTTTGTTTTTTTTAGTATTAATATAATTCAACATCCATTCTTTCTGTCTTGTGGAAGCTACTGTAACTGACATAATCTCCTACTGAAGCATGAAGGAACAGTGTAGCTGCCTACATCAGCAGAATCATAACTGTGTCAGGACCGACAGGATGAGACTAGATTTGGAAAGTCATACCCTGAGGAAGAAAGGAAATTTCCTGCCAAAGAAGCCCATTCGGAAGAACTCAGGTTCAATTCTCTGCTGTTCAATAATGTTGTCATAGTACGCCGCCTCCATTTTCTGTCACAGAACATAAAGATGTAAAAGAGTCATGATGAATAATGGTTTAATCACACACATTACTGCATCCTCTGCAATCGCTGATGAGTGTGGGTGCGCACAGGTAATTAGGACATTGTGTCCGACGCTATACACAATTCACACTACATAACAGAGTATGACAATGAGAGAGGGAGCTGAGAATCTTGCCTCCCAGCATTACAGAGGATGCATGTTTAATAATAAGAGTAGAAACAGGAGGCAAGCATAACTTTACTTACCCGTATCCAGCTGAGACTCTGATAATCATATAAAGTCTCATACTGGAAAGCCAGCTCCCGGCAGAGAGAGATGCCATATTCCCAACACTGCAAAGTGATGATATATGAATGAGATTCAGGAGGATGTTCTTTAAGTTTCACTTATAATGGATAAAATATATAAAAACATAAAGCTGTCATATATACACATTTATACTGTGATGTAGGAAGAAACACCAAGCATCATCGACCCCATGAAAAGAATATATCTGAGCCAAAGAGGTTCCATCATTTGAAAGTAGGGAAAACCTTCAGTCTTGTTTACTGAATTGTATTTATATTCCAAAGGTCAAAACTAAAAGCAACAATATCATATTTGGAATTCAGTATAGTTTCAAAATGTCTGTGATCACTGCAAAGAGGCCGATCTAATGTCAGTAACACACACTTCCTTTCTTTCCTTTTGTTTATTTCCAGAATGGCATTTACATGGATCTCTGTTCACTTTAAATTCCAGTGACAGTGCAACCTTAAAACGGCCTTAAAAAGAAACTTGCAGGATGAATTTCTTGCTGAACTACTATACTTTAAGTTTCATGGAAACCATTATCATTTGAAAAGGTCATGTATATTGTATGCTTTATAAGACATGAGGACAGAAATCCAAAGGGAAGAGGAAGTCAGCTGACTATGGTGATAACTATGCATCCCAGCATCATCCCATCTCCATGCATGAGTGGCCTAACTGCACAATGTTGCCTTGAGGTAACAAATGAAAAAACACTGTTTTAGTGTGTAAATATAATCAAAATATGACTTTAAACAATCAAATACACTTCTTTACATATTCATGCATGTGTGTATATTTTTATACAGATATTTGAATTTAAACATGTTAAAAAGTGGTATATATCTTACTAATTGCTGGCACTGTGTTGCATGTGACTCTGCTTACTGTAAGAACTGCTCCACTCCCAGACAAAAGGTCAAACCCACTTAAGCCCCTCATTTCACTGGACACAGACATGTCTTGTGATATAATTTTAAAACGTATTGGACACAGACATGTCTTGTGATATAATAAGGTCCAAAAAGTTGGTTTGTTGCCTTCAGGGAACACTATGCCGTAGAGAGGGGGTCAGTTTCCCTGATCCTGCTACAATGCTCTGTGAGGTAGCAGGTGGGTGTGAAGTGTGAGCAGTTGTGACCTTTAATGGATCAACCTTTTTTTCACTAGTTTTACTTTGCATTTTTCATCTTGGGGAATTATTATGTCAACATCAGCTTCTGGTCCAACTTTAATGGACACCTCTGGGGTGGGTCATATGCATATGAGTTCATATGAGATCTTTTTATCTCTTTATATTCTGAGTCTCAAAACTAGCATTGGGATCCCTATTCACTCATTTATTGTTGTCCAATTTCTCAATTTTGAAGTGGACATAAAAACTGCCAGGTGTCACTGTAGTTTTTTTCCAGTCCAGTCCAGTTTCTACATCACCTCCCCACCCATTTATTCACTGGGGTCACCAACATGCAAGTTGCTCTTTAAGCTCATAGATTTCTAATCGCCCTGGGTGAATCTAACCATTTATAGAGGCAGGGGATTCCACAAGTACAGCTTTTTAAAATATATATAGAAAACTGGCGAGAAAAACCAGAGATGACAAAGAGTTAATGAAAGGGGGTACTTTTATTTCTTTCTCACTGCTCCCTGAGTCCAGAGGGCTTTGTCCTCTCCAAAGCACAGACACCGGTCAACTAATTTAATTTTGTGGATGAATACCAGCCAGGGAGGAGTGATTCAGGGAAGCAAATCACATTTGAGCAGACATCTGACCCTTATTGAGTATTATGGTATCTGCAAACGCTACACGTTTGAATTTATAGCATGATAGTCAAGGTTTGCTTTAGTACAGAACTGCATCAGGAAATAACAGAGAGTGTGTGAGAAACAGATTAAAATAAGATGATTCTGTTGTTGTTGACAGTCTACAGTCCTGGTTTTGTACTCATCACTACAGACAGACTATTGCTTTAGCTATAAATGTAGTTCAATTGCCAGAAAGTGCTCTATAGAGTGTAAAATGATGACAATAACAGATATACATATCATACTATACAATTACTTGGGGTTGACAAAACTTTAATATAGATAAAACTTTGAGGAAAAACTATACAAGGTTTTGTATTTCTCACAATGTTAATGAGGACAAAATTGAATTATGTCTAGGAACAGCTGCACTGCAGATGAAAGCCAACAGCCTCTTAAAAATAAAAAGCTATAAAAATGAATGTGTTCTTAGCTAGGTGAAGAGAGTAACTGAACTGAAGCATGACTGTGGCGATGCAGGGGGCGGGGCCTCACATGCGTTACACAGATCATCTGCCTTATAGGCGTGAATAGAGGTTTCTTCAGTCAGGACTATGGTCAGGACACGCGGGGGCGTGATATCCCATACTATATGTGTTGTACCCTTCTTGTATACAGTCTATGGTTGTACCGAGTGAATCGACTGAAGGGGAACAGTCAAAACAGGAGTAAGAGTTTAAGCTATGAATAATGTTCACTTGCCTTGCCCTTGTTGAAGTAGTGGAGGATTTTACGACTCAAATTCTCTTTGCGTTGCCACTCGCTCTGACAGGGGTAGTGGAGGAAATCCCTTAGGGGCCTGTCCTCCCACTGCAGCAGCTCCCAGTACAGCAGCAGCGTGAATGCAGCCTCTGTTGATGAGGGAATATCGGTCAAAGGTCAGCAGAAAAAAATTGCATCATGATGCCTGCTATCTCATGAAGCTACAGATGTTGCACAGTGTGGCAACAGTGATGAACTGATACCTTCCAGACATTTTAGGCTCTGTTTTTGTGTACAGACGACATGTGACACAGTTAGTGGCACAAAGCACAAGTTTCCCAGAGCAATGTGAGTATTTTGGTATGTTGGTGGCCAGAGGTGTTAGAGTCAGTCCCCTCTGCAGCACTGCAACTACATGCTGGCTGGCACACATGCTGTTGAGATCAATTAAGCCCCGTCTCCATATTTTCCAAAGTTTTACATGTTGTTTATATGTTTTTTGGGTTGTTTTTGCTTTACAGCTGACAGTGATTCATACAATAACCAGATGTGCAATCACAGCTAACTCTGTAGAACACTAAAATGTGTTTTAATTATCTTACCAGCTGCCTGTTGTTTGTTTTATGTAACTGAATAAGGTTGCTCTCAATTATATTTATTAGTCATATTTGGCTAGATTTACACACACACACACAATAAAGCCACCGCTGCCAATAATGTGAGCAAAGCAAGAACACTTAAGCCATTTACAGGATTATATTAACTGGCAATGTCCCCTGATTTCCTGTTTACATGACTGAAATTGGCAGTACCAGACTTAATTAACATTTACAGTTACCTCCAAAATAACTCATTTTGCCTTTTCTAATATAGAAAGGACAAATACGAGAAATAATAACAAACCCAGAATCATAAGACAGAAAAAAGGCTGGTGCTAGGAATTCTGACCCCCCACAGACCATGAGGCACTCAAATTAGTCCTGTCCCTTTAGGAAAGTTCTCCTAATCTCAACTCGTTCTCATAGAAGAAACCTGTCACAGAATCAATCTCTTCCATTCAAACCTCTCCACCACCATGGGCAAGACCAAAGAGCTGTCAAAGGACGTCAGGGACAAGATTGTATACTTGCACATGGGTGGAATGGGCTACAGGACCATCAGCAAGAAGCTTGATGAGAAAGAGACCACTGTTGGCGCCATAATTCAAAAATGGAAGAAATACAAGATAACAGTCAATCACCCTCGCTCTGGAGCTCCATGGAAGATCTCACCTCGTGGGGTAAAGATGATTCTGAGAAAGGTGAGGGATCAGCCCAGAATTACATGGGAGGAGCTTGTTAATGCTCTCAAAGGAGCTGGGACCACAGTTACTAAGTAAACCATTGGTAACACACTTTGCCGTAATGGATTGAGATCCTGCAGTGTCCACAAGCAGGGGGACCCCCTGCTCAAGAAGGAACATGTACAGGCCCGTTTGAAGTTTGCCAATGAACACCTGAATGATTCAGAGAAGGCTTGGGAGGATGTGATCTGGCCAGATGAGACCAAAATTTAGCTCTTTGGCATCAACTTGACTCGCCATGTTTGGAGGCAGAAAAATGCAGAGTATGACCCCAAGAACACCATCCTCACTGTCAAATTCTGCCTTGGGGCTGTTTCTCTGCTAAGGGTACAGGAAGACTTCACCACATTGAAGGGCAGATGAATGGGGCCATGTACCGTAGAATCTTGGATGAGAACCTCCTGTCCTCAGCCAGAACACTGAAGATGGGTCGTGGATGGGTTTTCCAGCATGACAATCACCCAAAACATATGGCCAGAGCAACAAAGGAGTGGCTCAAGAAGAAGCACATTAAGATCCTGGAGTGGCCTAGCCAGTCTCCGGACCTTAATCCCATAAAAAATCTGTCGAGGGAGCTGAAACTTCTAGTTGCTAAGCGACAGCTTCGAAACCTTCAGGATTTGGAGAGTATCTGTAAAGAGGAGTGGACCAAAATCCCTCCTGAGATGTGTGCAAACCTGGTGACCAACTACAAGAAACATCTGACCTTGCCAACAAGAGTTTCTCCACCAAGTAGTAGTCACGTTTTGCTTGAGGATCAAATACTTATGTCACTCAATCAACTACAAATTAACTTATAACCTTTATTTATTTATTTTTTCTGGATTTTTTGTTGATATTCTGTCTTTCTCTGTTAAAATAAACCTACCATAAAAATTATGGACTGTTCATGTCTTTGTAAGGGGGTAAACTGACAAAATCAGTAGGGGATCAAATAATTATTTTCTCCACTATATCTCTAGTGATATGGCTTTTGATTTGTATTATTTGATCAAAAATCACTGATATCCACCTGCAACTACCACCAAAAGAATGGAGCCATGATTCTGCTCTATGTATTGCGTTTACCACTGCAGCCATTAGTCTTTCTCTACTGCATCTACAGGTGCCTTTGCTGGTAAAGCCATATGAAAGGAGGAAGAAAACACATGCAGAGAAATGAGGCAGAGGTGAGGACAAAACCTGCAGCCTCTCAGTGACAACCCAAAATTTTGTTGTAGCTACAAAACCTGTGTTCACCCAATAAAAATACCACTTTGCTGGTATAAAACCTCTGACATAAACCGCACACCATCACAGAAAAGTATGAGTGTCTCTGTTACCTGTGAAGTCTTCTGCTTGGAGATGCAGGTCACAGAGCTTGTGAATGTAACGGATGTACATGTCCTCCTTGTTGACCTCTGATTTGTAGAAGTTCTGAGGTTGAATAAAAAGAGGAACGGAAATGAAAATGAATGTGTGTAAATATTCATATATTTGTGTTTAAGTATTCATATATGTGTCCAACTGCTCAAAAATGTAGACTAAAAGCTTACCATAAGGTTGACAGAACCGCCAATTTTCTTGTTCTCCATCTCATCTCCTTTCATGCAGTCCCTAAACATAAAAAATAGATATTTTTTCTCGTTGTTCTGCAATTTCATAACATAGACCTATAGTGCAACTTAAAGTATACATTCAGTGTACAGGAATATATATACCTGTAATCCAGTAATCGTTCAACAAGTCTTGTGACTGATGTGACGAATGAGATCCCCGTCTCCCTCCAGGTCTCCTGCTCTATCTTCTCCAGCAGGCTGCACAGAAAATACAGTAAGATAATCTCACAAAAAATGACGAGCACAGAAAGTTAAGAGATATGAATCAAAATATCTCTTGGATTTGGCTGTGAAGGCAAGACAACTCACCTGGGATAAGGACCAAATAACTGTGTCCTGGGGTGTGAGAACCAAACAACAAAGGAAAGTACGTTATAAGGAAGTACTAGGAGAGCAGCATTATTCTGAGTATCACTCGACAGGTTCGCTAAACACAGGTTTGATGCTTACAAAAGACTGAAAAGCTCTCTGTGATTATCATCGCCTTTCCCATCCGACACCATGCTGTCCAGCTTATCCATCAGCTCTGCTTCCACCTACACACACACATACACACACACACACAAACACACACATTCGGCCAAAAAAAGATGTGGGTTTGTTATGTGAGAAAAAAAGTCAATTTTTATCACAGTTGCTGAACCACACATCCTGTATTTCATTATATAACAATATCATAATGACCTGTTTGAAGTTGCCATTTTTCCTTTGCTCCCAGTTCATCATGTCATGGAAAATTGGAATCATTATATTTCGAACTTCAGTTTGAGGAACCAAGGTGACTCCCAGGAAGGGACCCATCATTCCTGGGATGAAGTGGGGCTTGTTGTCACCTGGATTACATAGATTGACATAGACAGAAGTCATTGTTTTCATTGCTTTCATTAGGATCTAAATGTAGGTGCTTCACTGTATGAGGGGGATGATGAAAAGTTGGGATGTCTGAGTGTGAAGAAAGGATGATGCCATACCTAATTTTTGCCACATGCTGAAGAGTTCATATGCCATCATCACTCTCATATCTCCATATCTACAAAGACAAGAGTGGAAAGTTAGGTTTATAAAGTGAGATAAACAATAAACTTATATGCACACAATGCATATAAGATAGTTTCTTACTTGTCGAGCACTTTCTTTCTCTTACTGGGACCTAGTGATTCCAGCTGCAGACTGGGCTGGTTAATGTACAGTACAGTGAGGCTGAAAAAGGAGTTCCACACCTAACACACACAATCAGACACAAACAAAAATATAAATGTCACATTGAAATAATTACACACGTTTTAAAAATGTAATCAGAGAAAAGCATCAAATGGCTTCATGGTGTCATGGATTTCCTTTCCCCACCCCTGCAGGTCAGACACACACCTTGAAATCAAAATCTGCCTCTGAGAAGTTCTTGTGCAGTGCCGGAGATAGAAACTGTGTTGTCACTACGATGATACTGCAGAAAGGACAGCAAACATTACACTGTCAGTTTACAAAACAAGGTAGCTGCCAAAAATAGATGAAAAAATCTGCAACACAAGCGTCACCTTCAGAGCAGGATTATTTGAAGAGAGTCTGATCTAATGGTTGGCTGTATTCCCTTACCATCTCTGGGACAAAGGCTGCATGACAGAAATGTAAAAGCAGACTCACTGACTAGTTAGAAGCCTCATGACACTCCAGTCTCGGGGGAAGATAGTTAGTTTCATCAGATTGCGGAACACGCAGAAGATCTTCAACAGGAACTCCTGCAGAGGAATACATTAACAAAGTGTCAAGTGCAGTGTAGATATGTGGTAAGCAGGCTGTGGAGAAATACTATAACTTTGATCATCTTTGTAACTGAGAGTTTCTCACCTTCAGCTCCTCCTTGCTGTGGAAGTTATTGAGTAGATGGTGAAAATGGATCTCTGTCATCTGTCTGAGCAGGGAGAGAAGACAGGAAACATACTCTCCCTGTACAAGAAAAAGTGACAGACAAGGACACACATATTTATAAAATTGAATCAACGGTAAATATTCACTGAATTCTACTTGTTTCATTGTGTATCAAAGTTATAACCGTTATCTCGGCAGTGCACTGGGGACAGCGTTGTCCTCTGGATGTCTCCACAGAGTGAGACTTGCTCATAATGGACAGCAGAGTCTGCAACAGAACGTCCAGAAGGCTCTCAACCATCATTTCCACTTCCTCTTGAACAGAAGACTCCTGAGACACAGACATCAAGTAGAGGAAAGCAGAACAACAGAGTCAACAATTTAGATGCAAACTTGCTGCTTAATAGTAATGTCTTTCTGCAAGATACAAGATCAATTATATTTAACAAAGAAATAGGTATGTTTATATTATATTTTCCTATTGCATAATGATTAAATGGGGGTAGCATATCTCTCTATATTATGCACTGTACCATGGAGCTAGTCTTGATTATTGAAAAGATGCTGCTCAGGATCCCAGAACAGATGAGCAGCTCCCTCTGCTGGCGTAAATGCAGGTGGATGTGATGCAGAACCACCGGCAGCAAAATACTACGAGACTCTGAAAGAAGAAACGAAAGGAAAGGGAAGGAGAATGAGCAAGGACGAAACCGAAAACCACTGTAGGCATTGCATTAGGTTTACACATATGGATTTATGTGGTACTATACAGTAGCATTATGTTTAGATATGTTTGTTTATTTATCTTCAGTCAAAGAAACACTTTGAGTCGAAGCATAAACCTTCACATTTGTCTCACCGGGGAAGAAGAAGAGGCGGCTCTCAACCGTACGAGCAATGGACTGCAGTTTGACTACATCCATAGACTGGCCAATGTCAACTGTGCTGGGCATGCTCCCAAGGGTGCCCCTAACATATTCGGCCACCTCCTGAACGGTGAACATCTGCAGCAGCTCATCAAATATATCAGGGAAACTGTTCAACAATGCTGCCTGAGGGGGAAAACAAAGAAAGCAGAGAAGGACATTTGCTACACTTTCATGTATAAAACATCACAAAAACACCCCATACAACAAAAATGTCTCTTTTCAGTGTGACACTGACAAAAAACAAAAAAGCTCAAAATTAAGCTTGCTATTAATATACCAAAAGGAGCACAATCAAGACATCAATGTTTTTGCACTATTTATTTGTTCAGACATAATGTCAGTATTTCCTTATTACTGCCAAATCAAAAACACTGTCTGCATATCAGTTACTGAGGAAAGTATCCTGTTTTAGCAGGCTGGTCTCTGCTGTATTGTGGAACCAACACAGGGGGCGCTGTGACTTACTGAGATGGATGAGAGCCCTGGAGCTTTACCACAGACAGGCATGCTGCTGATCACATCCCTAAACTGTCCAAGATCAAGCCAAAGAAGGGGCAACAGTAGGGTGGGGGGGGACGGGGGGACGAGGGATTTCATCCCCAATCACAGAATGCACAGAGTGAAGAGTGAAGCAAGGATGAAATGTGAAAAAGTTAACAAACAAAAATCAATCAATGAAATATGAATACAAATTAAGAGGATGAATAAAACAATAAGTAAAAGCAATTACAACCAAAGATTAATAAACCAGCCGTGCAGATGATGAAGGCGAGGAGATGGTGAAAAAGTGAGGTGTAAGCTATCTGACCTGTGTGAACACCAGGTTCTCTGAGCTGCGACTGTCCAGGCTCAGAACAAAGCGGATTGACTGGAAGAGCTCTTGGATGCTGGCTCTGAACTGCTCCTCCTCCATACCACAGGTGGCTCTCGAATATAGGATGCGTGACTGGACGATGAACTTGAACAGGTACTCCAGAGCCTGAGGGGGTTGTTGGCAGGATGCAAATTGAGACCTTACAGTCAGCCGAAGAAGTAAACGTCATATCACATATATCAGTTCCCTAGCAAAGCACTGAATGGATTTGTACACTTCCTGAGGGCTCATATGACGTCACATTACTCCTTATCAGCTCTGTTTGACCATTTCCTCATGCGTTATTAATTCATTCCTGCTTAAGGAGCCAGGACAGACTTGTTTTATTCTGCTTTTTTATTCTGTGAAACTGAACCACAGGAAATGTGTTTGATACTTTACCCTCATGGCTTCCTGGATGTGGTCTTGTCGGACGACCTCAGCCGAGCGGTCCATGTACCACTTCAGACATCGAATCAGCTCTCTGCAGACACATTGTTTGAAACCATGTGAGTCAGCATCGAGTGTCACTTTGCAGAACTCTTAATGCAAATAAATATGTCTGTTTCACACGAGTTCAGTAAACTTTGTTATACTTGTATGCCAAAGCTCCAGCAAAGTGGTTTTGGATGTAGGAGTCCATGACAGGTCTGAAGTGGTAGAAACGGCTGTCCCTGAGCAGGTTAATGATAAACACCTGAACACACACATATATACAGATATGTTAGTTGTGCCTCCTTCATCTTCTTAGAGGAAAAATACATCATTTATGAGCTGTGCTGCTTTAATTTTCCTACCAATGACTGGAAAACCAGCGGTCCATATTTATCAGTGTTGTCATCTAAAAGACAGAAGAGGGTATCCAGGACGTCTCGCAAGAACTGTGAGAAAAAAAAGGAACACTCAGCACAACCATCACATCAAAGACATGGCTAAAAAGAATAGAAAATAGAAACAAAGGAAGCCCCTTCACCAAAAACATGGCAGTAATTTTTTTCATTCTGAAAGGAAAATGTGATGCCCAAACAGTCTGAAATGTATTTTACACAGTAAATGAACATTAAAAAACTCACTGTGTATTCTGAACAATTTAAAGCTGTAAATGGCTATTACTGAATCTGAGTATAATTACATAAAAACAATGATATTATGACCTATAATCAATGAAGTCACACTTTAAGTATTATCTTCACCTAAATAATAAGAGATTTAATTCTTGCTGAAGCTAAATATAAGTCAAGGAAACTGAGTCAAGGACTCACTACAGCATACAGTTACACAGGAGCCAAATATCATATATCTGATGACTGACCTTGACAATCTCCTCTCCGCTGATCTGACGCAATCGACCGAGGATGTCCAACACCCTGTCCGGATGGGCCTTCCAATTCAGAAGAGCAAGCAGGTCCACTGAAAAGAGAGTAGAATCGAATCAAATTGAGTCAAATCTAATAGAATATGAAGTGAAGGTATCATTTTAAAAACATGTAGGGTGTTTGGTTACCATTTTGTGTGAGTTTGGTGGAGCAGAGTATCGTGGAGACCCAGAAGGTCTCTTTAGGGCTTCTCTGGAAGGGCAGGTTAGCTGGCAGGTTGGGGCAACTGTTGAAGTCCTCCTTACAGCAGGGCAGACTCAGGTACAGGCCCTGGTTACTGAAGGTAGCGTTCTCGTCACACTACAGTAGACGGATACAGGCAGGATAGAAAAGATTCATTAATGATTGGAGATGAGAAGGCTGGGGCTCAACTCAATAACTGGTCTCATTATAGCTGCAGTGAGTTGCTCCCATGATGGCGACAAAAAATCCTGTGTTTGTTTGTTATTACACTTCTAATTTTAGTATACTAAAGTGTTGAAGTAAGTGTTCTTCAATACACCATTTTGAGAGGGAGGGTTCCCACACTGGGTCTTGAACCCCAGCCTGTTCTCTCTCAGACCACAGAAATCTGTGCTGACCACTCAATAAACTTCAGCTCCACCAGAGAGATCTGCAGCTATTAATACATCCATGACACAGAGACAGACAGTGATGTAACCTCGCTATGCTGCGAGCCCCAACCTACGTGCTGTTATTTGACTTTTTTTTTAAATTATTATAAATATTTTTCTTTTCTGAATATATTCATATTCAAATTGGGCTCCACCCATAATGCGTATTACTTTAAGTGGCTTTCGAGGGTCATAGCATATTCACATAATGTTACAAAAGTGCTAAAACATTTGTATGTTAGACTGACATGAATAGACTACTGTATATACTGTAGCACAAAGCTTCTCGATCCTAAATGTTGCTCTACATGTACATTGGGTCACTGGAGGTTTCTAATATTAATATATTTATACTTATACTTTTATATAATGATAATTAATTCCCTTTACTAATTAACAGCTATTAAATACCATACATTATCATTTCCATCTTTTGGGAGGCCCTTAATGCTCTTGAAAACAGAACATTAATTATATTATACTTTCATTTACTCAAATATCACCTGGGGTAAGATTTGTTGGTGACAGAGAGCAGGTAATGAGTGGTGTATTTCTTTACATGCTGTCAGAGTCACACTAGAGCAGGAACACTGAAACTGCTGAAAAATAGCAATAAAGACATACAGAGACGCAGGAGGGGACGCCCCACCAAGACTAGGCCTCTTTAATAAAATCTACATCTAATTTAAAAGTTAAAGTCACAAAGTTCACAGTTTAATACCCAAAATGTGTCTTGTGAACACTCATATCATCAGTTACACATTCTTAAAAGTGTAATTTCTGTATTAAACAATAGCCACTGGTTGATAATTATTATATATGGGTTGTTGTTCAACAGTGTGTTTAAAATGTGTGTTAGACTTGCTCATACCTTGTACACATATAGCTCATGGCTCTCATCTGACAGAGTGGTCCCATCTTCTCTCATCAGAGGAGTGAAGGCAAAACCAAAGAGTTTTTTCTCTCCTTTGTCTTTAGCTGAAAGTGAGTACATCATAACATCATGCATCATATACCTACATTGCACAAAGCATATTTGTATAATTCATGTATAACGTGATCCAATCTGTCCCAATAAACTCATGATTTGAGGGATGGCTGCTACTGGGCTGCATTATTGACTCACTGGAGCAGTGTCTGAACTCAAAGCGTAGGTGGGAACCTCTGAAGCGATCTATGGGAATGGGCAACTTGACCATTTCACTCCAGCGAGGACTGTTGTTGTGGTAAAGAACAAAAGAGCGATATTCGCTGGTGTTGGGCTCCCCACTACCCAAACTGATGCAGTCCTGAAAAGAAAAGGAACCAGGGAGATTGTTTTAGTGACGTATACAGTAAGATAATGTGTGGATGTACTGTATGGGAGGAAAGTTACACTCATCATGAATCATGGATGGATGATATGGTACAAAATGTGTCATTTATATATGTGTCATACTTTGAGAGTGTCCCCGTCGGCATAGAGGACATACAGCGTCACTTCAATGTTCTTCTGAACGCTCTTGCCACCCCTCTCAAACTCTCCCCGCTCCAGGGTCAGATACAGGTCATTGCGAGTGTCACCTAGAACAATTACACCAGAGAAACTTTAATTAAGCTTGGAAGTCATGTCTCAAAACCCCCTCTCTACAGGTTTGAAGTTACCCACAACAGCAAGACAAAGACATGTGCAGAAATTCCCAAACAATGATGACAAACATGTCTCCTGCCTTGTCGACATTAATAAGTTATAATGTTCATGTCATCCTCTGCTCCACAGAGCGGTCAACATAAATTAAGGCGCCGCACAGATACCACATGGGGCTGCTAAGATGTGCACCACACGTCATTGTTCTTGTCAATGAGAAATGACCCACACTGAGTTGTAATACACTGTAGCTCATGACTGCCTCAGCACCTTCTTGTGAGGTCAGTGTTTAATGGAATAAATATCAGTGGCAACAGTGGAGGAAGATATTGCAGTTATTTATAAAATCAGATTATAGTTATTTATATCCAAGTCATTTCCTTGGGGACAGATGAGTCACAAGGAGTGTATTTCAGGCTAACGCTAGAGGAGAGGAGAGGAGAGGAGAGGAGAGGAGAGGAGAGGAGAGGAGAGGAGAGGAGAGGAGAGGAGAGGAGATCATACATTCTCAGTAGGCACAAAGCAGAGCAATGTTAGCTGATGAAATATACCGAAATAAACACACCTCTCTTTCCTCTCTCTTTGAGTTATCTTTGAAGGCCTCTGCTCTTTATGATTTGTGCAGCACCTGACCTAAATGCCGATCTCAGGCAAATTTAATGTGAAACCAACTTACATGGCTCACTCTACTCTCTCCTACATCCTTCTAAAGCAGTTTTATGTTTCTGTTTCTACATCCTTCTTGTCCTGTCCTTGTCCTCTGTTTTTTTCATCCTCTGAATCTGTGACCATCCCCTCTTTTTTATTCCTCCAAGCCATCTGGCCTCTGGTCTCCACCTCCTCACTGAACCTCTCTGTACCCATTACCGCCTGCTGCTCTTTGCCTCCTTACCTGGCAGGATTACATCTGGGAAACCCAGTTTGCGTGTGAGTGCCAGGGCCCTGTTGAACACAGCCTGGTTCTCCCGTCTGATCTGCTCGAGCTCACCCCTCAGCAGCTGCAGAGAAATGATGAGACCTGGAAGCAGGGGGTGATGGGGGCAGGATGGGCATATGGGAGTGTGTGTGTAAATAGGGAGGAAAGGGCAAATGAAGAGGTGTGGGTTTGTGGGAGGAAAGTGGAATTTAAAGAAGGAAAAAGGGATAAAGAAGAAGGGAGACAGGAGAAGGGAGGGACAGAGGGGTATTTAAGGGACATTAGTCACAATGTGGGGGAGGAGAAGACAGTCAGGAGAGTGGATGGAGAGACGTCATCACAGGGAGAAGATAAGGAGGAGGGAGAAATGGAGTTGAGAAATATAGCAAGGAAAAATATGAGTAGTGCACAAATGTAGTGACAGATTTTTGTAATGTATGAGTCATATATTAAACTGTGAGATGCTCATAAAAAGCAGCTAATAGTGAATTAAAAGCGTTCAATCTTACAGCCAGGTCATTTTCAAAATTACACACAGCAAGAAATAATGTAGTTTTATCAATTGATCTGGATCCTCCTCATTATTGATATACATATCAGAGTATAGAACTTTAATTATAAAATAATAACATTATAATGTCTGTTTTTGGCTTATCCAACAAATTAACATTTTAGGAAATATGCTGATTTATTCCCTAGAGCTGATTGGTCAATTAATTGATTAGTCACTCAACATAAAAACAATTTTGATTGATTTATTTTGATTGATTGAGTCATAAAAAAGCCTAAAGTTGGCTCCAGTTTCAGCTTCTCCAGTGTGGATGAATATCTTTGGGTTTTGGACTGTTTGTTGGACAAATTAGTAATTTGAAGAGCCTCTGGGAACTTTTTCACTATTTTCTGACATTTCATGGCTCAAATAATTCATCAAAAAGTCCTCTGAGGCTCTTTTTGCCTTCTTGCCAAGAGTTAGAGGAGAATATCAATGCTACTTTCATACTTGTACTTTAAATATGGACGGTTGGTTAGTTTAACATAAGACTGTAATAATTATATTATACTTTTGATATCAGATTAAAGAAACAAGCTATAATGTGGTAATAAGTGAGCTTTAGCGATGCTGGTGGGCAGATTCTGCACTGGCCTTAATCCATTGTTTCCAATCTTTGTGCTAAGCTAACCAACTGCTGGCTTTAGCTGAATATTTACCACACACACATGAAAGTGGTATCAATCTTCTAATTCAACTGTTATTGTAAATTGTATTTCCCGAGAAAAAACTTATCATTAAGGATGTCCAACCATGTTGGTTATTTACATTTTATTATTTTGAATTTTATTCCGATTAACATTAGTCTTTCCAAAAACAATGTCCTGGTTCCTATTATCCATGGACTTCCCTGTGCACAGTGCTCTTTGAAACAATAGGTACTTTCTACCAAGAGTATAGTTCCTATAAAAACTGTTGATAGCGTGTTTTACAGAGTGATTGGGACTCTAGAAAGAGATATTGTTGTTGAATATGTTGTAATTGTTTTGATACTTCAAGCACCACAAACACAATTCCATTCATCTCTAAAGTTTTGGGTTGAAGGCAGAAACCTATGAAGCAGGACATCTCAGAATCTGGGCAAAATACAACCAAAACTATTTGTTTGACTAGATACCAAAACATGATGATGGCACATACTGCTATATCAGAATTATCCAACAGCATCTTTATTGGCAGTGTTCTTGAAGAACACCTAAACTCAATCACTAAGTTGCTCTTATCTAAAAACTCTCACAATATCTGTAGAAATGATATATTTACCATAGTTGGTGCTGGGAGCTGAGTACTTGGTGTTGGACTTGCGGATGATGTTCTCGTGGACCTGATACCACTCATTCTCATTGTTACATCTGGAGAGAAAAACAGGCGGGTAAGACTGTTAACAACGCACCCATTAGTGGGCCCAGATGGAGGAGTAAGGGATTGTGTGCATGGGGACTATATGAACAGCATGTGTCCCAGAGCTGATTTCCTCCTGGAGAAAAGGTAGCAGCAGGGGGAGGTGCTATCAAGCAGCACATTAGCCCAAATGCACAGCACACTAAGCAAACCTGACAGCCAGCTCTCTACCAGCCTTTTTCATTACTGTGGGCCCGTAGGCCCCTGGGAAAGGCATGGGGAAATGCACAGACTGGAGCGTTATAGGAGCCGACAGTTTGGAGGCAGCTCAGCACTGATTCACTGCTTGCTTTTTAAAGGGAAGAGCTCTTCGCTCAGCAGAGAAATCCAATAAAGGCGACAGCTTTCTATTCTAGAAATCTTTATTTTCCACAAGCTGTATAGTTATCCTGAAGCTACCACTCAAGAAAAATGCCATACAATAGGATGGTAAAGTGTATGAATGACCTCTGACCCAGAGCGAAGGCAGAGAAGGACAGTGCAGACACAAGGTGGCATTCTCACTGTTGACTGACTGAAAAATGCTGAGCTTGGTGTTATTTTTCTTCGTCCTCTAACTTTGCTCAATTATCTCTCTGTCATCTGTCCCTCTCGGCTTCTTTCCCTCTCCTTCTCTGCCTCTCTTTGCTTCATTGGGTTGGCCAGTGTACAGGAGTGGCTCTCTGTGGCAAAGTCTAACAGAAGCAGGCAGATTCACAACATGCCAAGTGCCCTATCTCAGGCCCAGGGTGAGCAGCTATTGATTTTCTGGAGGACACTTCATTATCATTCTGGTCCAAACACACCAGACATCAACACTGAAGCACTAGGTTGTCATGCACGACATTTGCACATATTCCCGCCTTACTGCATAAGCTCTTCAGCTCTGTTTCCAAAAGTACTGAAGCCATGCCACTACCGAGTAATTACACTGACAGGTACAAAGAGAGCTCAGAACAGTTTTATGATAATGATCTGTTTCACACTTTAAATTGCCAGCGGAATTTCTTTTTCGTTCCACATTATTAATAATTAAAGTGCAAAAGAAGAACAGCTTCACAGAAGCAATACTCACGTATAAACTTTAAGTACAAAGTCCTTCTCTTCTTTGAGGTCTGTGATGGTGTGGAAAACGTCACTCATGGCAAGAACAGCACAGCCATAAGGTCTTCTGTACTGAACATGAGGAGGGCCTTTCTTTGAGTCGTTGAGCAGCATACGACCTGGACACAAAAGGGGGAAGGACATACTAAGTTGACAAAATGATAGATTTTTAAAAAACTGTCATGACCATGAAGAAAATATTGTTTTTACACACTGTACTTTATTTACCAGTTCTTACGACATGGGCAACAATATACAGGTCTCTCTTCAAGTCTTTACTGCTCAGGTCCTGAAGAGAAGTGGGGGGCAAAATCTCAGTATAGTCTGATAAATATCGTTGAAATGCAGATTATTTACATTCATGGCTAGAAGGAAGAAGACGTTACCGTGAAGAGAGCACATAGACGATCAACCTTCTCTGGATTCTTTGGTCCCCCATTTTTGTTCAGTTTCACCATGAACTTCTCACTGCAAAGGAGGCCAGTTTACAGTTTCAGAGTGTGTCAAAGAAGAAGAAGAAGATGAAGGAAGTGTGTGTGTGTCTGCTCTTGCATACACACAGTCTGAATCATAGGACCATTTGGGACTGTTTGTGCAATGAGATTCCTGTACCTGATCTGTTTGGCCTCACGAGTGTCATACAGAGAGAAGAAGACGTCTGCATCCTCGCTGATGCTGTTATAAGTGAAGCTCTTCAGATTGATGAAGAGGTGGTGTGACACCGGGACACGGCAACCGTCACCATGGCGCTGTCTCACGCTGTCACCCTGGGAACCAAGGAAGAAAGTGACCGCTAACAAGATGACAGTCGAGGTCAAGTACAGTACCTGTCATTCTGTATATAAATAAGCTTATGTGACAAATCAGTGGGGGTATTATAAAGGGTGAATAATTCATCGATATATGCTGTAGGTGTATTTCATGCTGTCGCTAGGCATACATGTCGTCTAAATAAAGAAATGTATTAATGAATAATGGTCAAAAACGAATATATTACAAGATGTATGACAGCTATAACTATCTTGAACACAACAGCTTTATCGTAGACTTCATAGTATGCTCACTGGCTTTCTTGCCAACAGTTTGATGAGAAGATTGATACCGCCCAGCTTAGTTTAGCTTAGCTTAACAAAAAGACTGGAAGCAGCAGGAATAAGCTATAGCCTGGCTCTGTTTGACAGTAACAAAATCTACCTACTAGCATCTCTAAGGCTCAATAATTAACAAGTCTTGTTTGTTTAATCCGTACAAAAATGGAAGTATAAAAATGTCAGCTTGTGGTTTGTAAAGAATATTTCTTGGCTGGGAGCAGTGACTACCTGTTGGTATTGTTTTTATCTGTAGACAGAGCCAGGCTAGTGGTTTCACACTGTTTCCAGTCTTTATGCTAAACTTAGCTAACCGGCTGCTGGCTGTAGCTTCATATGTAGCAAACAGAAATGAGAGTGTCTGAGAGTATCTCATCATCTAACTCACAGCCAACAAAGTGATTCAGTTTATTCCCCAAAATGTCTTCTTCTTCTCTTTTTTCTTTTTTAAGTGGGTGTTAAGTTGCTGTTTGTTTATGCCTTCTCCCAGTAAATATAAGCTCAATTTAGCCTTTATGAGAGATATAGGACCTTGATGCTAAACTACCAGAAATTACAAATTTGAGTCAAAATGCAACAATACTTTAAAATGATGTTTCTACACAAATGTAATTTAGAGGATACTTCAATCAAGCAAGTGCTACAATTTGTGCATACATCTCAGGGCATATGTGGCCCCAGTAGGAATCAACCCTCACATCCTGGCAGCACTGGTGTCAGGGGGTGGGGTAGTGTAGTGTGGTAATGGAGCATGGTAGTAACACCTTGTAATGTCAAAGGTTTTTAACCCCACATACTCTTATGAGAGGAATGAGAGGAAAACAATGAGAGGAATTCCTAGAACATCAGAATTACAAGCAACCACTAGTACAAACTCTAAAGAGCAAAGCTACAGTTTGACATTTGATCCAGAGTTTTTGGAAAAATAAACTTAAAAATGAGAGTTGAAAAGATGGACACAGTATGAAAGGTTCTGATGACTTTATAGCTTTACAAGAGTGTACCTGGTTTGTGCTTTGTTGACCACAGTGTCTGCTGGATACATGCTAAAAAAAGAGCAAAGTTCAAAACATAGATGTCAGATCGGTCAGTTCATTCTTTACACTTCCCACACAACATTGAACTTATTTACCTTATAGCAGCTTCAGACACACACTACCTGAGCAACACCTTGATGCTTCAAATCTGACAAAATTTCACCTACGTACATTGCAAAGCTGCTATACTACTGTTCCTGCAGCGCTAAAAGAAGCCCACATGAGGCAAAACGTGAGCATGTGGGAGAAGAGAGGACAAAGCCAGTATCGCCCACACACCCCTCTGCTCAGCAGCCTAAAAGAACTCCTCTACTCCCCTACCTGAAGAGGTGCCAAGGCCTTGTGCCCTGCCAAAAACAAGCTCACTTTCATCGACAGAGTCAGGAGATTTTTTGGCAAGGGAGAGCTACGCTGTTGTTTCTGGACAGGGCATTTAGTGCACAAACATTCAGTGTGCAAATCTGAGAAACATGGCAATGGGATAATGGGAGACTGCAGGGTAGTTGGAGAGTGTTTTGATCAGCATATGGAGCTTCAAGGACTGACCAGACAGGATCCCCCCTATCTCCTAGATAACGGTCTCCAGCAGTATTAGATTAGATTTTATAACATCTGTGTTCGGTGATCACATATTTCTAAAATTGGATCTGCTTCAGTAAGTCTCATCTCTTTTCAGTGTGTATAGATTTGGGAGTCCCACATCACTACAGACATAATACATTTAAGACATTATTCATTTATGGACATATGTCTCTAGCCTGATTGGTGGTTTTAAGAAACCAAGAAAACAATATGTCTTTCTTTTTTCTTTTTCTTTTTTTAAATAACGATGAAACATTTATTTATATGTATTTTCCCACAGCCTCACCTGGGCCTGTCAGTTTGCATTATGTCTGCATTGCTAGCTAGCAATCATGCTTGTGAGAGTCACGTGCATGTAAGGGAAGGGACACACTCAATATGGCGGTAAGATAAGCATAAAGAACAGGTCACATGAGGCTGCACCAACAGCTGAATCGTGCTCTCTCTTGTGAGTCACCTTCTTATGGATGATTTGATAATCGGTATATTCACACATCCTTACACATTCAAAAACACATTCTTATATGTAAAACCAGGGCTGTGCATCTAAAATAATGGCACACAGCGAATAAAAAAAAAAAAGAAGCTCAGAGTGTGTAAAGATGACATCTTTTGAGTCATTGCTACAGATATAATGTATGCATGCTGCAGGGATATATTTAATTCCGTTTTTATAATTTAAAGAACACAAATTCCTTTTATTAATTTATGGCATTTAATAATTCAAGGGACAGATTTGCACAGCATGCACTGGTTCAAGAATAATCCCACCCAACATACCAGTTTGTATAGCTCTGATACGCTGATCTGATCTGGATCCACCATTTCAAACTCTTTCCTGGGAACAAGGTCTATGCCAAGGTGCCTGGTGAAAGAGGGATTAATGGGTGAGTAAAAAAGAAATAATTCAACAACTAATCAATTAATTGACTCATTGTTGCATGTCCAAATTACATCATATATCAAGTATAGCATTCCCTCTGAAATGTGGAGTAAAAATATAATATAACAAAAATGGAAATACACAAGAAAAGTTCCTGTACTTCACCACTTGAACTGCTCATATAAACTGTATACATGTATCAGTTTGCTTGAGTTACAATTTAATATGTCAACTGATACTAAATGAAATATTCAAACAGAAGACTCCATTTTTAATTATAGTCCCATCGCACCCAAAGGCCAATTTTAGATGTCTTGTGTATCTTTGAAAAACATTGGAATCTTGTAGTGTGATAAGGACATACATGTTTAAAGAGTACTTGGCCACTCAACAAGATTTTGTTATAAAGAGACCCACCAAAGGGTCTGAATGAATACAGATGTTACTGTAAGTACTCCAGGACTCCAGGACTGTACTCTGCTCTGGTTTATGTGGTGTTATATCATAACTTAAATAGAACATAACCTCAAATTACGTAGCACTATCAGTGCTACTGTGACCTCTTGACCATGAAATTAGATCACTACAGCTCTCAGGTCAGTGTGCACTACAGACCACTGACCTAAACACGCATGGTGAACAAAATACAGTGGTGTTTCAGGCTCCACTTCTGAATGCTTTTTTACATTAATATGTAGTATTCAGGCATTACACATGCCCTAATGTTCACCAATCCAGTGATGTAGTTCAAAGTGAATATATGTGTATTTTCATGTGCAATTAATACTTTATTACACTGACAGATGTGACCTCCAAATAAAGCTCTTTCTTAGCTGAGCTGGAGCGCTCACATCTTTATCTTTGTTTCTGGATGCCTGTCACTGCTCAGTTGGATGGAGTTTGAAACCGGCAAACAGAAAGAATATGGCTTTACAGTTACTCCAGGGGGATGCACATTGACTTTAAGCTGCTTGAGATTCACTCATCTGCTAAATGACCATAAAATTACATCATGGAGGATGCTATTACGCACCCACTCACACAGTGTTGTAGATCATCTCTCCAGTGCCAAAGAAATACTGTATTCTTTGGCGGCCAACAGTTAAAAACAAATGAATGTAGTAGAGCATCACCTTCAATCCACCACTTAGTATAATGCACTTTGTATAAGAGTAACTCACTCATTGCCCCAGTCAAGTCGTACAGTGATGTGCCGCTTGATCTCACGAGTCTGGTCCTGGGCGAGATGGCCCTGGATCAGCTGCCGACGCAAGTCGATGAGTTCATTCATCACATGACGGAGCTTATGGAACAGATCCACCTTGTGTTTCTGTTAAAACAGTCAAAAACGACTCAGTTAGGATATGTGACCTCCGCTGCAACATCTGCTGCAGCATTCATGTAAAGACTCAACAAAACTCTTCCCAGAATTTACTTCATATTACACCCCTAGTGTCCAGCTTTGTATATTGAGGTCTCAGAACAATATGTGTTGCTACTGAGGTTTAAGCTAAGATATTTGCTGTGTGTGCAAGTCTGCTTTGACCTGCTCATGGTACCGAATTTCATCACTGTTTCTCATAGACCAAGGACAATACTTTTAATTCAGGCATTCTCTGTTCTCCCTAATGGTATGACAAGCCCACATTACCACTCAGGTTTGTTTACATAAATGCAAAGATTAAGCATTGCCACAATGCCCATGTAAATTTAATGAGGATAAACACTACATGTTCTCAAAGGCTAGTAGCTGCTGAAAAACAGATTTTTGTCAGGGTTGATGAGCCCTTTCGGACGTCTATTCTGCAGTGCTAATTATGTACATTATAACAGATACACAGTTATGCTTAGGCCATTGCTCCCTTAAGTAATACAATGAATTCTAATTGGCAACAATAAGGTAAAACGTATCAACATTGAGCCAATGATACATCCTATTATTATGGATGCAACTGTGGCAACATGGCCCATATCACACAGGGGGTGAGCACCAAAACGAGCACTGTTAAATCAGTGGTTCACATTAGTCGAGCTTCAGAGGAAGTTACATCACCACACCAATGCCTCAGGCTTCTTAGTTGCTCAGAGCATGAGCAGTCCTCAGTGAGAGGTTATGTAAAAACTCACTGCCAGCTCCGCAACGTATCCACTCAGCTCAGAGCCTACCAACCACTTCTGCCTGCCCCCCTTGACACTTAGCAGGATTAAGGATGCTTTAGGTTTCCAGTAATCACTTTTGCCCGGCAAGTAAAGGCCCACTGAAGGTGGTGAGCAGTGCTGGATCTTAAGATGATGCAGAAATTAAGAGGGGCAGTCCAAGATCAATCAATGGTTGAATGACACAGCATGAAATTGGGTATGACAGGTCTGTAGGCCATTATCTGTGTCCAACGACCATTCCTGTTTCTACATAGATAGTATAAGAAAATGTAGGGTGACAGTCAGAACGACATGCTATGGGGAAATATTTAAAGAAGCTGTCAGTGTATGTTTAGACTACATCTCACGATATTCACCACTCTTGCTCGCAGACCTGGTTATACTAGGTGTTGAATTAGGTGAAAGGGGGAAAAACATTTGCCATACTGGAAAAAAAACCTATTCCATCAAACCCCTAAGGACAATTCAAATGAAACAACAAAAGATGTAATTACTTCTTGCAAGAGCTGTTTTTCTCCCAACTCCCTTGTAGGTCTTGCTCGTGCTAGATCTAGTCTCACATTTATTGCTTGGGTGTTTTGTTTTGATATGAGTGAGATGTACTGTAACATAGTGCTACTGACCACATAGAGCTGCTTCCACAAGATGCCCCATTCCTGCAGCGTGGAGGTGGTCTCTGTGATAATAGGGTCCTCGAGGGGCACCACCGTCTCGCACAGCCTAGAGCCAAGAACATGTACATGAATGGGAGTGCACACAGAGACAAGTATACACAAATACACAAACACACACAAACAAAACTACATACATGAAGGATAGTGCCTCAAGGCAGGTTTTTAGGGATGAAACAGCTTTGAGATGTTAAAGACATAATATCACAAGGAGTAATGAGGTTTTCTTAAGCTGCAATTAGTAACCAGGGTTAAGCACTCCAGTTAAACCAAAACACACATCCTTCCTGTGTATCCACAGTCAAAAAGAAACATTAAACCTAAAGTTGTATCTCTTGTGACACTTTGCAATTTGTTTTCTAAACTCTGGCCTATGCTGTAAAGAATTAACTCTGATACTGTATCATTGTTTTTGCAGTAAGGGAAGCTTTTCCACCCATGAGTCAGGGTGATTGTTTCTGCTGGTGACGCTTTGGGAGACCTACAGAGATGCAGTAGGTGTGTCACCTCATTAACTCCATGAGACAGCAAAGCAGATTTCCCAAAGTGCAACTCCTGGAGCGAGAAGTATAATAAATGCCAAATTCCAAGTCTGCACTTTTAATTGTTTGAGCGCAAACGAGAGTCCTCCTGCTATGTGGTAGCCCAACTGCAGGGTGGTGATATAAGAGCCAATTCCCAGTCCATGCTGAACCACAGATCCCAGCCTGCAGATTTAACATCCATGAGTTCAGGCTGATAAAGAGCTCTGCTGCCTGTCTTTGTCTTTGCCTTTTTTTTGGCCGTCTATTGTGATGGGAACTGTAGATGGCCGCTCTGTGTATGCGACTGTGTGTGCGTGCATGTATGTATGTGTGTGTGTGTGTGTGTGTGTATGCGTGCATCTCAGCAGCCGTCTGGTGGTAATTCTCTTGAAGAATGGACCCTCACAAATCAGTGGTAGGTTAAATTAGATGACAAAGGAGGGAGGGATACACATGCTCTGACACTGATCAGCTGATAGAGCTGTATTACAACCCCCTGTGTAATGAGCGAAGGAGAGCTCTGTAAACTCCATAGGAGCCAGTAGTTCTGACCAGTATAGAACAAACAGAATTGTCTTTTACTGTCACAGCTCATATTGTCGTCCTACATCACTCAGTAAAAGTTCTGGTGTGATGGATCTGTAGCAGCCAACAGAGAAACCACAGGTCTTCAGTATTGTGAGATGCACTCGCCTCCTAAATAAAATGCTATGTGCTGCAATAAATTTAAGAGGCTGTTCTTACTATATGTGTCTGCTTAATAATAGACACTATTAAAGTCAATGACACGGATTATGTAAAGCTTTGTATGCACAAGGTTCTCCCTAAATCTAATCTTAGTGTGGGTGTTGTGTTTGGGCATAGTAGTGAGTGAGATGGAGAACATTTTCGTTCATGGTATGTGTGATTTCATACTGTGTTTTTGATGTATATATCGTGATGTAGTCAGTTTTCATAAGTGTTCACAGACATATCTTAATACCTCATCGTCAATCATTTTGATGAGAAAATCGTGTAAAGAAACAGTATGCAACACTGCCCAGAGTGGCCCAATACTACCAAACATATTAAAGGGATCACTATATTACCATAGTGTCCAACCCAGGCTGTTACTTCTGATATTTATATTCACACTAAGTCACTGAGACATGCTTTTCTCTCTCATAGCTTTGTACTGTATTTTAAAGGATTTGGCTAGTGATCTTCAATATTTTATTACTGTCAACAAATCTCATGTGCAGAGCCAAATCAACAATGAACAAATCCTACTTATCCTACTTGTATCCAAAGCTTTATATATATATATAACGTTATTAAAAACATATCAGCTATTCAGTTGTTCCTTCACCACAAAGAGTTTGGGCATGTTAGTTTGTTTAGAAGCAGTTCTTAAGACTAATGGCAGCAACCATGTTTTAAGTAACTCGGCTGAAGTTATTTGAGAAATGTATAATGTATAATATAGCACAAGTCAAGAGGTTACGATATGTAGCACAACAAGCTAGCGAAGCTCTGTTAATGTAACTATGTTCCTGTACATGTGCAGTGGCCTCTGACTTACACAGAACTACTCTCCAGAGACTGAAAACATGATTGCTGTTATTAGTCATTGGAGGCATTTTCTACACTAACATGGCCATACTTTTTGTGGCTCACTGACTGTGTTTATAGTAGTTTCTGGACAACAACAGGGGCTACAGGGTCATTGTTGGGTCAGCAGTGCACATGGGATTTGTTGATGGTAAGAAAAATATAGAATATCACCAGCTGACATGGTACATTTTTTATTTAACAGTAATTGCACATTTGAAAAATAACGTGTAAATTCTATTGGCTCCATTGACCGCTAAGTATGAATCAATGAAGCTGAACAAAGATCTTTCCAACGTCACCAAATACATGCAAAGGTCATTATGAATGCGGTTTTAAGCCTCCAAATATTTCTCTGTGGTTCATTTGTGAAGCTTTGATGCTATTATGATCCTGCACATGCTCAAATAAAAACACTTAGTCATGCAACTTACCCTCTGTTGGTCACTGTAGATTTCTTCAAGTGGACATAGCTGACTGGGAAAATACCCTGCGGACAGAGGAAGGAGAAGAGATGTTACAGAGAGTGACAGGATTACATTCTTAATTCATCTGCATCACATAACCAAAATGTACAGTACTGTGTTATATTTGTGTTATTAGATAGAATGACTTAAACCCAAGTGCTACAATCATTCAAAAAAGAGATCTTACAATTCTGCTGGCAACAACATACAGTAGATATTGAAGGAAATGCAAGACCACACTTCCTTTATGTGTATTTTGACAATTTCTGCTTTTGCTGTGTGCTAACATTTTCTGCCATACAAAAAAAAGATGATGTGAGGCCCCTATTGTTTGCACACACAGAGACGAGAGGCAGAGCAACGTGCAGGAGCCCTATTGTGACTTGGCTTAGCAGGGGAAGGGCATGAGAGACCGAGTGGTGCCAACTGCCACCCTTGCAGTTCATCTTTCTAATCTGCCAGATGTGAAGAATTGGCCACAGTGAGCACAGCTAATTCTCTCAGCACAGAGAGAGTATGGGGGCGAATGAATGTGGGCAGGAGAGTACATAACAAAATGGAGGGGTGTTAGTAAGAACTGTAAATAGCTGATGGGAGTAGAGAAGGACAGCATGTAGCCACTAACACCTACATTTATCAGGACTGGACAGCTTTTGTGCTTTCTTTAAAACATTACTGCAGCATCACATAACACCTTACCTTCCGACATATCAGTTTGAAGCAGATTAGAAATCCAGAATAGCAAAAATTACCGGCAACCCTCATGCTTCTAACCTGTTTCAGATTACACCACTGTTTGTATTGCGGATATTCAAACATTGTATAATCACTTCCTGGACTGCTCTGCTACAGGTTATGAGGACTGGAGTCTGCCATAAACATTCTTTACTGAATCTATGAGAAACACATGTGTCCATCATATATGATAAACATTTACTGCAGTGTGGTGCATTGATCTCTGTCAGCAGTGATGGTGCTGTGTTTGACTTCTGCATCTATGGTCTCCTCTTAGTAATCATTGTGCAGATGATTTCTCATTATGACATTGCATGAAAAGACCCTCTATAGGGAACTGAGAGGTTTGAATTAAATCCCTCCACTCTGCCTCCTATGTGAACTTTCTTTCTGCTTTGATACACCACAAGTGCTCTGCATCTGTCACTCAACAAAACAATTGTTATGGATTAAAGAAAAAGGCATAAAAAAATAGTTTGTTTTGGTATAATGCATGATTTTCAGATTACTAATTGCACCATCTGCTGGCTAAATGGAAAACCAAATTTAGATTTTTCCTAATAATTCTGCTTCGAAGGGAAAACAGCACAGCAGTACAGCACATACTCATGATGATGTGTCCATGATGATCTGTAAAGTGCCTGTACAATTAAAAAGCAAATGGTAGGGCCTTATTCTAATGTGTGCCTTATACACACACATCTCTTCTTATATTTATTATTTTCTTCTCATGATATCTACTATTTTTTCCGGCATTTGTAAATATTTTCCTTAAGATAGCACTACATTTAATGCATCTTTGCTGTGCAACCAGAACAATATATTTAAAATGATGCCTTTATGAAAGCAGTTCTGGAAATACAGGTCAGAAGATTTCTATTTTTGTCAAATCAAGGCTCAATTCAATAAGTTAATCAGTCATTAAAGTCTTTGTTGTCTAGACAAAGTTATTTCTGGGATGCACATCCCTCACATCACATTATCATTCACAATAAAGCATCAGTCTTTGATAAAACCTTCATGTCGACATCATATTATATTGTATCCCTTCACAAAAATAAAGTCATTTTACAGACTCTTAATAAAATATTAAATGATCTTTCTCTTAAATACTGGTTGACTGACAATTTATTTAGTTAATCATTTTATTAATATGTACATATTTGGTAACAATTCAATAGCAATAGTTTTCATTCGTTTTGCCTTGAGCCTACATTGTCATTCTTTCTAAAAGAATGTGAATGCAGTATACTGTATGTAACCTATGAGAATCAACACAATGTCAAAGCGTAATCGTGTGCATGCTGTTATAATTACCTTAATTGAAGGCTTCTTGGTGGAAAAGCCTCTGTACCAACCTAGTGGAAGATCAAAATGCACATCAGACAATCTCACAATGAAATACATAATTGTACTCTGTATGTGTGTGTCAGTACTTCATCATGCCGTGGTAGTTGTACATTGCTCAAGCAGAAGTTGAACAGTTAGCAAAACAAAAGGTCATCCTACGTTTTTATGGGACCAATAATCAACTTGTACTTAAAAGAAGTGTCCATGTGAATGTTTATCTCTGCTTTCATCACACATGCTAAATTATTGTATATACAGTGTATTTTAGTCATGTTTACTTGTTGACAGTGGTGGAATGTAACTATGCACATTTATTCAAGTATTGTACTTATGTATAATTTTGAGGTAATTGTACTTTACTTGAGTATTTCCATTTTTTGCTACTTTATACTTCTACTCCACTACATTTCAGAGGGAAATTTTATACTTTTTACACCATTAAAATTACAGCTATAGTTACCAGTTACCTTTCAGCATTGTTATAGATTAGACTATCATACACTATAAGGTGCTAAGCTCTATCTTTCCAACCATTAATGAATGATATTCAATATTAACAAGTATGATAACACCCTAGATTGGGCTATTTTGCTTAATTAGTACTTATATGTGTATATATGAGTATTCTAAATGACTGTTACTAATAATTGAGTAATTCCATTGTGGTTTTGGTACTTTTTGTAATAGACTTGAGTACTTCTTCCATAACTTCCTCTTGACTGTTAATAGTAAAGCATGTTGTTTTCACATAATGTTACAATGAATGCTCAAATTTACCTTTGGCTAGCTAAGTTAATAATTGCTGCATAATTCTACTATCGATACGGAAGTCAGAATTGTTAGATAGGGCCTCCAGTTTTTTTTTTTCAAAAAGACAATGCAATCCTGATAACTTTTATCTGCATTACAGAGTTCCTATTATTTACAGTCAAACACACACTGTTTATCACAGGCTGCAGTGCCATAGGAGATTTGACCGCTTTTACCTTCACTCTTCTCCAGAATCTGTACAGTTTCCCCAATCTCCAGGACCAGGGCCTGACATATTGGTGACCGGAAGTTGCAGATCACTGTGCAAAAGAAAAGAAAAGAGACAAAAATCATGAGACAAAAGTGATAAAGAAATAGTTGACCTTATAGTAATTAACTGTAACTGTTGAAAGAAATTAGATTATGAATAAAGGTCTATGCTTGGTTTCATCTCAGTGACCTCTAAACAAGGTGCATCCTCTACACTGCTGTGCCAGCACACAGCATGTGTTTTGAAGTTGTAGCAGGGCAGTTATTGCAGCTTTTTAATAAGCTGTTTAATGCAAACATCTAAACGCAGTGTCACACAGGAACCACTGCTTAGTGAACTGTAAACAAGCTCCCACCCTGAAGTGGGTAGTCATTTTAATAGGCAATTAATTCTTAAGCAGCCTGATTTCTGTGCAATGTTAAGTTAATTGAACTGTCTCCCAAAATAGAGCCCACACAAACTGCTAAGTAGTATGGCTAAACACTGCTTTATCATAATTCGGTATTAGCATAAATCTTCTGTGCCAGCTGCTTTTGCAGCATCATGCAGTTTTTGGCCATACACAGGAACATCATTTGACTCAAACCCTAAAAAAGGACTTGATTATTCTTCAGGGAATATATGCCACAGTGAAGGCCTTCACAATAAGATTGCCTCTGAAGCCTTTGGGGGATGCTCTTCATATCTGAACAGCAATGGAACTCTGCAACATGAGCCATACAGTATACAAGCCTCAGTAAAGACAAACTTGTTTAATAATGACAGCGCTCCACTGACGATTTTAAAACCTACAAATGGTGGCCCTTCAAGGAGAGTTTGGTGTGAATCATTATGCTAATGAACTAGCCAGGGGACCCAGTGAGGGGGAGGAAGAGAAGGAGGGGCTTGGGCTCAGCTCCGTTGCCTGTTTGAGGGGAATGAGCGCTCAGTTCCTGTGCTGGGGTAACTATGGCAACAGATCATCTACAAACTGGAGGGCTTTCTTCACTGTAACTGCTGCAGGGATCTGGGCATTTTAAAATGGCAAGCTTGCGGATGCTGCATGGCACAAGAGTTCAAGTCAAGCGTATTGGGCATGTATTAGAGGGAGAGATGGATAGACTTAAAGAGCCTCCTTGTCACCTTTTCAGTCTGCCTCAGGCCCTTTTCCAGCCAGGGCTAAGTATTTCCTATTTGAGAGTCCCATTCTTTAATGGCCTCTGTTTCATTTGAATTGCAAAACCTGCACTCACACCATTTGAAAAACTCTTCAGCAGAGGCCACATCAGAACAAGATGAGATTGTCATGTTTCGAGAGAGATGTGAGCATAGCATAGGCTCATATTTTCATAGTCCTCCCTCACAAAAACCTCCAAACACTCTTTCATTGTACCGGATGAATTAGCATATCCTCAAAACATAACCAACAAAAATTCATCTTCAGACTTCAACATGTTGAACGTAGGATGTTGGAAGGACTGATGGGACAGGCAGTCGAAAATGTTGGCAAAAGCAAACATTTCTACTAAGCAACAGTGTATCAGCCCAGACTGTCCCTCTTTTTAGTTGAATTCACAGTCCACAGAGCATCTTATGGCCACAATTGTGTAACCAGTAACAATTATGGGGCTTTTACCCATCCATAACTCACACACACCTACAGCATTCATTTACTCATCACCTTTTCTTTGGCTGTAAAGAAAACTAAACGGTCATATTTTAATCTAGCTCATTCCAGTTGTTTTCAGATTGTAAAGAGTTTGAGTATCCTTTCTCTAACAATGTCTTATTTCTTTGGGTGTTTTAAGTCAGACTTTTAAGGGAAAAATGAAAAGGGAAAACTAAATATAACGACCACAAAACGCACTTTGGTATGGACTTCTTAGTGCGGATCTACTGAGCTCGGGGTCCTGAGTTGTCAGGACCCATATTCCCCTCAGTATGACACCAAATAGTACAACACATGACTCCAAATGTTTGAGAAGCCACAGCTCTTACAATAAAAGACATGAAGTTAACCAAATTTCAACCTTTCAGCAATATGATGGGAAGTTGATTTCTTGAGTAATCTGGTTCTGAAGTTCAGCTGAAGCCAACGCAAAGTGAGAGTGTTGATTGCAACAAAGAGACTCAAAGTCTTTTCTGTGATAACTATCAGCATCAGCAAATGAATGAAGAACAAAAACAAAGCTGTGCAAATGGCTGAATCACTCTTCCAGAACCTGCAAAGGCAGTGATTGTCCAAAATAATGAATTCAGTTTAAGATAGATAGATAACATCATCATGAAATAAAAAGTGTGACTACTTTAAATGAGATTCATGGTTTATTCTTCATGTATCTGCCAGACATTTTTTTAAAGCCTGAGAACAGTCTCTTAAGAATCCAGTTTCTGTGTTGGCGTGAAGTGAGAACAGAAGCTGGAGTTGGTTTACCATATAAGCACCTTGTAACCAGCAGCAGCAGCTCTTGCGAAAAATAGTGGCAATATTCCTGAGATTGATTATGAAAAATGTTCTGATATTTGAGCCCTAACTGTGGCCTCACACTGTTCAGGTTTTTTATTGAGAATCATATGGAGGAAATCACCCAGCAGGTATCAAACATAAAACTTTAAAATAAGGATTAGTCACAGCAGACTAAAGACAATCTCTCACATAATTCTAAAATATTTTTAAATCATCAAGGCGGCCTGTGTGAAAATGAATAACGCTCTTTTTCTGTTGTGACTTCATTTTCTAACCCGCTGCTCTTCACCAGCCGTGCTACTGCCCATGGTGCATAGGAAAAAACCTTAATCTATCCACAATGGTCATTTCATGTAAGAAGAAACTCAGTGTGTTTTTGATATAGGAAACACATAAGTGAACACTAAAAACCAGCACGTTAGCTTTTTGATTGTATACTGCAGCGTTACAGTGTGAAAGCGACTTTTATGTGATGACTGAAGCTAATGTGGCAATTCATCGCTCTCCAGAGTGTTAAAAGAGATGTTGTAGCACCATGCACAGTGTGTTTTTGTTAAGAGGTTTGTCTTGTATCACAACACTTGCAAGACACTAGCAAACTGGTACTATACTAAGTTTTGAATTTGTTCTCGTCAAATTTAAGATATATTTACTGTAATATTATTTGCGCACAGAAACTGAAGACGACATGTGTTGGCTACAAACTCTGTGGAACTGTGTGTTGAGTTTGACCTTTTTTTTAAAGATTTTGTTGGCATAGACACCTTTATTCATCAGTAGACCTACAGGAAACATGGGAGAGAGAGGGGGGTGTGACATGCAGCAAAGGACCTCCGATCGGGATTCGAACTGGGGTCGGCTGCGGATATGGCATGAGCTCTAACCACTCGACCACCTTTGCGCCGTGTTGAGTTTGACCTTTGACCTATTTCTCTTCACTAACCTTGTCCAACCGTAACTTTCCTGATTCTTGTTACTCTCCACAATATAATATAAAGCTCAACTGCAAACAGAAATGTGAAGACAGACATTTGTTTGTTACAGTGTATTTCTGTCATAAAATATTTGTGCATCTTCACACTCAAGCCAACTGCATCACGTGAGCTGTTGATTTGTTGGAAAACAATATTGTTCATTTATAAATCAGAGGAGGTGAAATTAGTTTAACCTTCCAGTGTTGATACTTACTATTATAGACTACCATGTCTTGAACATATGTTTTTCTGCTCTATGTAAAATAGTGAATCTTGAAACAGAGCATGTATGGCCTGATGACCTTACTTCACAATCAGTGAGACACTCATATATTACCTCACTGTACAATGGCCCACAGGGGAGAAATATTCCGCAGAAAAAGGTGAGATGTCATCAAAAACCTGCCAGTACAACAGTAAACACTATTATGGCTTATAAATTGTCTGCTGTTTTTTCTAAACAACAGAGTGCTAATGGCACTGCTGTACTGAGGAACATTTTATTAAAGAGGACATCTCATATACACTGTGTTCATCTAAACTGCAGCGCTGAAATAAACTTATGTACCAGGGTTTTCTTAGTCCTTTTAGTTCCAGTCTCAATCATGACCGGTACAGCTAAAGCTGAACTGCTTACTGAATGCATCCTTAAACCGTTCCAGTAATGCAGTGTGAGAATGCAGACCATGAAGGTCCTGCTTTACTAGCTTGGGTAGTCCCGTACCAGATCTAGCTGAGTTAAAAATTACACAACAGTTTTTGGGTTTCGCCCACTGAGTCATGTTGCAATGCACGACTTGAATGCACACTCACTTACTCAGACATATTACTGCACTGAAGTCTTGCTAACCTCGGGATTTCTGCCACAGAGGCAGAGCCGCATTTTTACCATATCTCATCCCAAATCAGCGTCACAGAAATCTAAGCATATTACCCAAATGCCAAATGAAGGTGTGTGTGGCTGCAATTTAATGACGACCTTATCATAAAGCACTTTTAAATGACCACAAATGTAACTGCCACACTACATACCTATATTTACTGTGTTTGTGTTTTATAAGAAACTGTAGTACCAATGAATCTTGTGTTAAAAGACAAAAGAAATAATCCAGGGCTGGTGATAAACCCAAGAAGTGCTCACCCAAATGCCAAATGAAGCTGAGCAACTTTCCACTGCGGATGGGATCAAGGCTTAAAATCATAGCTACGACCACTAAGAAACATCTCTAATCCCAGCCTTAGCTGAACGTTAGCTCTGTCTTTTGTTCCATCATGAACACATTCGATCCTAGAAATGTCCATTTCAGATAATGGTGGCCTTTTTTCTTGACTATTTCATGTACTGCGACAGTAGACTTTGTCTGAGATGCGTTTATGTGGCCACATATGAAGCCAGCCGATTAATCTCATTCTTATCTCTCCAGTGGGCAGGTACCCTGACAGTGTTACAGTCAGAGAGCAATAAAAGTGTAAAGAAATTATTTCAATATTGCTGCTTATATGAGAGAAATCCAACAGTGACTCATCTGCAAATAAGGGAATGAATAAATAAAGTTCATCTTTCAGAACCAAACCATTTAAAGGAAGACTGGACTGAGGACTTATTAGTGAACTGACATATATCTAATTATTATAATGCTGATAATATATTATCAATCATCTACAGCCTAATAGCCATCACATATTTGATTTTTATTGCATGATAGATATTATCAAGACTTGTTACATGTTTAACAGTTTAAATTACTCACTGGGGGCAAAACAGGTAATTAGTAGATTAATTAGTGGTTAAAATAACCATCAGAAGCGGTTCCATAGAGGACAGAGCAGCACTACATGTCATCCAGGCCTTTGCTGCTACTCTCAAAGTGATGTACTAACTAATATTATTTCCTGCATAAACATCCTAGAACAAAATAATGAATAGGCAGCGATTCTAAGAAAGACATTAACGTTTCATGAGGTGGTCTCCAACTGTTTCCTGTTTAGATCGAGCCCATTAAGATAACACAGGAGACGAGAGAGGCCTGCCTGGCTGCTGACAGTCCACAGCTCTGTTTCATATCGGTGAGACACAATTTACAGGCACTGACATAATAAGCAAAGAAGATCATGAAATATGCAAAATGGTGCCACTAATAACACACACGAGGCAGAAAAAGAAATGACAACAGGCTTTGTGGGGCTGTAGCGTGTTAACGTAACAGGCCAACAGCGTGGGCTTCATCTACAATGATGTTGAGGAAATATTTAACTAAGCGTGTCAACACGTTATATGAGGCGAAGATTGACCAGAGTTGTTTGAAATGCCTTGATGAGGTACAGTATGTACTGTGCTGTGTAGGTACACGGCGGCTCTGCTTCCCCGCATTTCAGCACCGTGGACAGCGTCATCCCCACATCTCAGCACCACGGACAGCGCCAGGTCACTCCGCACCGACTGGCTGCGGAGGCTGCGCCGAACTGTTGCTTCCACGCACAAAGCTGCCTCTTTTCCGCCTTCCTCTCGTCAAATATTTGACACATTTGTGCTTGTAAAAAAGAAAAAAAGAACCGCAGTGATTCTCTGACGGATGAACGGATATGGGTGGATGAACACACAAACGATTCAATGCGATAAAGATGACTACACAACCATTAGAAGTGGTGATGTTATGGTTGAATTGCCATTAGGGTTCCCAGCAGCCTGCAGTCTTTATGAAGATCATGACATATGTAAAGCCCCCCAACAAAAGTGTAGGCTATATGTGTGGGCGTATGTGTGTGTGTGTGTGTGTGTGTGTGTGGTGGGGGGGGGGGGGGGGTGTTCATGCGCGAGCCAGCATGAGTAGACCTGCAAGTAACAAGCTGTCATATGATTAGAGAAGTGCTGATCTTGCATTGGACACTTTCACCTCTTTCTCGGGGTCAAAGTGCACACATGCAGGGAGAACATGTACAGTATGATACAGTGCAGTCCCCGTCGTTGCAGCAGCAGCAGCAGCAGTAGGGCAGTTTTCTGCCTACAGGTAGATTCCAGCTTCACTCCAGCCTACACCTGTTGGAGGGACGCAGTCACGATGCCCCCTCGTGGTTTCCACATGAACCGCGTTTCCCCCCCCATCTTCCTCCCCCTCCAGATATGCTCATGAAAAGAAAAGGCTAAAATGCTACATTGACGCATTTTTTTTTTTTTTACGAAAGCACAAAACTACAGAGTAGGCGCCTGATGTAAAGCAACGCCTGCGGTTGTGTATAGACTGCGATAGCATCTTTAAGGTGGTGGGTTGTAGGCTGTATCATCCCACGCAATTTCCCTTTCTATGCAGTCACTGGCCGTGTATATCAGCCATTATTAGTATATGTGTTTTCCATTGGGTGTAATGGCCATAATAACAGTGATAGATAGTCTATGCGGGATCTCGATTAACAAAATTGGGTGTTCATGCAAAAACTGCCTAAAGCGCTCAATGATAAAAGTCAATTAAAAAGCGAGAAACCAAACGTCGTAGATTAACAATAAAGGGCGCAATTGACTCACCAACTCCGATTTTCTCCTCTTCTGTAGGTATCCACATATTTGGTTATTTTCCCTCCAGTAGAGCAAGCCACATTATGTCGATATCGTGAGATGATGTTGCTAAAAAAAAAAAAAAAAGGAGAGAGAGAGAGCTGAAGGCTACAAACGATCCGGGCTGCTTATACATGGGACTACATGTCTCGACCGGAATTGGTATCCTGACGTTTGTGTGTGCAAACGGGGGGGAGGAAGGACCGTCAACGCTTCAATATCTCCGCTTTATTATGTCCCGGTGTGTGTCTCGAGTCTGATGCAGTCTGTGTCCACCTAATGTAACACACACACGCACACACACAAACACACACACACACGCAGTAGGCACAAACGCACGCACGCACACGATGAGCGGTTTTCTGGTCTCCACAAAAGGTGTTATTGCAGCAGCATTTCAAGTAGAGCAGAGATGTTTCTTTTCCTCGAAGCTTATTTATTTAATTTCTTTGTTTTTCCTCTTTTCTCTCTCTCTCCCTTCTTTCTCCAGCCAATCGCGCTCAAGTCCACAGCTGATCCACAATAGGCTGCCCAGCCGGGGTGAACGGGCGGCATCAGTCGGTAATTAGTAGGTAATAGGTCGCGATTTCGTTCAACGGTCCCAAATGTCGAATCGGTGCGAGAAAATACTGAGAAAACGGCAATGTACCATAAGCTGCGCCATCTTCATGGTCGTCACATGACTCGTTTTGTCAACACTGATGTGTCAAGCATTTGCAAATATATGCGCCCCCTCCTCTTTCTCTCTCTCCCTCCCTCGATCTCCCTCTGCATCCATCACAAACATTTTCTCAAGCTTTCTTCTGGATGCTGGCTGGCAGTCTGCCCCTTTTTTCTCTCTTTGATTGAATGTGATGCTTTGAGGAGCTGTTGGCCATAAAGTAGCCCCCGGTGTTACACATCAGGCCAAACCATGTGGGGAAGCACCTCCTGGTTGAGTCATTTCAAAGAAACAGACCCGCTACCGGCACTGCTTTGTCATAGTGCAGTCATGCTCCCACGGAAGAGATGCAACTAATTCCTAATGGCCAATCCCCCCCATTTGGATTTGATTGATAGGTTTGGCAAACTGAGGATTTCCCAACAGACCTAACATGAACAGAGTCAACAAAAGCTGATTCATGAGCCACAGAAATGACGGGATCTGGAATGTAGATGTCATCATTTATTCACCAGTGGGACTGATGGTGCAAATAAATGAAGTGTAAACCAAAAAGTGTGGACATGACTTGTTACTGGTGAAATAAATGATTTGTTCCCACATCTGATGAAGACACATTCTCCAGCAGCCTTTGGTGGGGTCTCTTCTTCCATATTGTGGGTTTCGTGTGTAGATGTGATGGTAAATTCTACATTTAACCAGACTGAAAAAGGAACATGTTAAAACTGAGGGCCATACTGAGGTCCCACCCACCCAAAGGCATAAATACATTCCCTGGAATTAAGTATTTATATGTTTGATATATTATTAATTATGTTGACGGTACAGTTTTATTTACTGTAAATGTAATTTCCACACATGAAGGTCTAAATGCTAAATATTTTAAAAGCTTTCTCCAAAGTTCCAGCAACACAATTCTAGTGGTTATGTAATTGGGATATCTTGGTTTAAATTCATTTGATTTGCAAAAAGTAGTCACATAGAAAGATTTGGAGTCAAAAGGTTAATTGCCTTCAGATTGCTAAAATCATAATTCAGAGAAAAATACAGATCACATGTTCTCAGTGATAGAAGCAGCCCTGCAATCAACACTCACATTACACAGATAAGAGCAATTTAGAGGGAACAGTTTGATGATAAGCTGATTGATTTGGATTGTAATGATGTGATATAATTCATTTAGGTGTCTTGTGCACACAGTAACAACATGTGGAGGGATTTCACACACTGGGGTTATCAAAAAAGTGAGTCAGTGTGATTAAAATTTAAAATAGTCTGATGAGCTACTAAACCAAATGTTTCAACACCAGAGGAGTTATGTAGAGTTTAATATGAACTAATTATATGGCTGAAGGGAGGAAGACTTCAAACCACACAATGAACAGATCGTAGTCAGTAAACACTGTGAAACACACTCAAAACCTGTGAATAAATATTTCACGAACGCCATTTATGTTTTTCCATGGCGATGTGTCTCTGCCAACATTTATCGACCTTGATTTGAACATTTTAACATCAGTCTGCTCTGGGAAGAAAACAACCACAAGCAGATCAACCCAAAAAATCTTCATCACAGGGTATCTCACACATTTCTCAATGCACATCTGATCATCTACGTGCATTACATATACAAAGGTATCTGGTCATACAGACTAAGCCATCATGACACGAAAAACAAGAGTGATTTGAGCGTCCAGCGAGTTTGATGTAGTGTGGGAGGGAGGGCAGTATTCAGCAGGGTAATTTCTCTCCATCATAGCAACGCTGTGACTGACTCCCATCTGTCTATTACTTCAAGTGGAACACTGTGGGCGGTGTTCCAATCACATACATAAAGCCGGAGGAGTGTGGGGCGTTTTATAAGCTAAATATGCATCCCAGATAATACATGTTAGAGGGAAAATTAAATGTACTCGGTGAGGATGTGCTCAGGTGACACTACTGCATGCAAATGGAACATAACTAGCTCACAGAGTATTTTAAATGACAAAAAAAAAAACCCAAAAAAAAAGATTTGACAGCATTTCACTTGTTCAACTTGGCAAGAGCTGTGGCTACATTTAGCTCCTGCTCTGATGCAGCTGCACTGTGAGAATGACACACTGGTACACTGCAAACAGGGATTGCCTAATACAGTTAGAGCTGCTATCTGTTTCACACTCCCAAAGCCAGCAGACAATGAGAGCCAGCAGAGGAGGCAATAAGACCCACATCCTACCAACTCATCCATCACCTGTCTTCACTCACACACATATTCTTATTTCTTTACACTCTTCAGGAACATACCTTTCATGGGCTCTGTGCCTCATGTACAAATAATCACTGTCTGTACACATGGATACACACGTGCCTCTGCAGGCACTCTCTCTCTCACACACACACACACACACACAATTTAGAAGATTTATTTGATCCATCTTAATGTGGTTCTAGTGACTATTTTAATGTGCTCTATTATTAACTGTGGGGGAGGCTACAGGAAAATCTAACAGCAAATCCCTGCATGCACAACTCAACAGTCAAGAGACCTGAGTTACTTTATGGAAACTATAGTGAAAATATGTGATTATTATTAACATGCTACAAATGTATAGCACAACTAATATATGATTAAACAATGCTAGGGGTCATTCTTAATACAAACGCTAATTTTCCATTGGAGGTCGTCTCTAAGCTCACCTGAAAGCAGCCTGGAAAGCTGTGATCTCACTTCACATGGGGTGAATTTATTAAAACCAGGTTTACATATAATCAGATAAAGATTTTGCCTTACTATTGTCACCCACTGTTGATAGAATTAACATAAAATCCCATGAATGTTAACAGAAAGGTTCCTGCTTCCTTCTTGCTTGCATGTGCCAATAACAATCACGCTTCATGTTTATCAGACCTTAACATTGGCTTGTTGGTTTCCCTTCATAGATGCACTTTTGCTTTCTTCCTTAATGTGTGACCTCTTAAAAAGCCACAGATGTTAACACACCAATGCAATAAACCCTTCAAGCATCATTCACACTTAATGAAAGAAGAACACACAACTAAATTTGAAGTTTTATTTATAGGAAAAATACCTTTAGATACATACAAGCTGTACATTAACTGTCTCAAGAAACTCAATGCAATAGTCTCCTTACAGAAAAGAAAACTAGCAAAATTAATACATACAAGGCAAAAATATGAGAAATCATGACATGTTTGCACTACTTTCAAAAAAGTGTGCAAAGCTAGGCATTTGTTTTAAACCCACCTGGAAACTGAAAATTAGCAATGAAAAGACTGTTGTGTTTGTTTTTGCTGTTTTTAACCATTATTTTATATTTCCAATCCTCCTAAGTTGTCGTTCCAGGATTTAGCCAGATCAGTTTTATTGCAAGAGTTGAAGTTCACTGTATTGACGGAACACCACATCAGTCACTGTAATAAATCATCTGTATTGTAGTCTTAAGTAACCTTTAAATTTTCACGGTACCGTTGGACCGTTGCCGTTATCAACAGCACAAAGCCCTGCCTTCTTTTCATGTAACGTCCACTAAACCTGAATCCTTGCATGGCTCATTAAAGAAAAGATGTGAGAGAAAACAATGGTAGGGGCCTATAAAAGCCTCATTATGTTATGTGCTGACACTGAGCAGGTGCGTCAATATTTCTGTAACAGTGTCCACACTAGTTATGATTTCTTCAGCGATTCAGGAGCACCAAGCTGATTTAACTTTGCTATTTACATAACGAAATGAAAGGAGACGATGTTCACTAATGGCACTGCTGTGTGGCATTTTGGTCATCAGTTCATTTTAAAGTAAAACCTGACAGTGGGTTTAATGCTTGATGAACCATCGGCAACATGTTTGTGCATTAGCTGCCTAATTCAATACCTTTTTTCTTATTTTTTTTGGTGATTTTTTCCAGGCGTTTTGGCGAAGTCTGGGCTTGAGAATGCATTGTGTCCTTTGCAACACGAATGCAGACCCACAAGCTCTGCAATGTAAGCCTTTTCCCCTACAAAGACTAATCTGTGACCAAAAAGAGGCTTACAAAAATGAGTGAGTCGATATCAAATGGAGAGGCTCATTTAAAGAGTCGTCAATATGATAAAATATAAAACTTTTCTTCACTACATCTGCACACTGGCCATTTCACTCAACATCAAGCTCACTCGTGTTTTATAAAACTATATCATATACAATCATTTTTGCCCATCGTTTTTCTTTTTTGTGTGTGTGTGTGTGTGTGAGTGTGTGTGTTTTTTTTTCTTTTTCGATCTCCGTTGGTCCTGTCACTCAGAGTCCCCACAGTGTGCAGACACCTACTGTTTCAAACTGGCAGTGCTCCAAGTTATCTCCCACCTTATCTGCTGATATCATCCTCTCTCTTCTTGCCTCCTGTTCTGCAGCTCAAATATCTATGAGGCAGAAGTCTTGACATGTTGTCCGGTCGCTCCGTCCCAGACTCCCATCGCTCCTCACTCATTCAGGGATAAGATGATGTCATCCTCAAGGTCAGAGTTGTCGGAGCTGTCTGTTGTTTGATAGACAGAAACAGGCTTAGAAATGTGTTGATACAGACTTGATGCTGCATATGTCAGTGGATAAGGAGTCAAACTGCCAAAATAGCAAAAAATGCACAACGTGAAATAGCTTTATAATCTTTTTTTTCCTGTCTTAAACTGGTACTCTGTCATTCTTTCAACGCCTGAAACATGCAGAGACAGCATTTTTGAAAATCCACTGACAAAGACAACATTGACCAGACATGGTGAAAATCTCAAAATTTAACAAACATCAGCATCGTTGAATCATGTAAGCCAGACAGCAAATTAGGACCAGTGTTCATTTCACCAAATCAAACTAAAAAGTATTCAATGACAAAAATGAGACTAAAACTAAATAAAAAAGTAACTTATGAAAACAAGAACTATGATGAAATGTATTAAATGAAAGTTTCATACAATAACGATAATGTTTAAGAAACAAATGGACAAAAGTCTTATTCAATGACCTGTATACATCAAAGAGACATAGGTGACCTGTACTGCAAAAGCCTGATAGCCCTTAGTCACCAATCAGGCTCTGGGACGACCAGAAAGCCACTATCAACTGATCTAAGCAGGCATCCGGGCACATGAGGGGTTAGTAGATCTTTGATATAATAAGTGGTATATTTAAGTCTAGAAGGCCAACAGTAAAATGTTATAATCAATGTGAAAATGAACAGGAGGCCAGAATAGTTATATAATCTTGTTTTCTTGAACCAATAATAATCCTAGCAGCAGCATTTTGAAACAATTGAAGGCAATACATATATGTTACTGTTTTTTGTTTGGTGTGACTAAGTGACAGTTCAGTTTGTATGCCTTTCAACAGTGCATGGCAATACTATAAAGACTAGAATAAAGTATATAGTGTACACAAGTATATGTATGTAGTATGGAATTAGGCCACAACATATCATTTGTAATACTACATGAGCACAGTGTGTGTGCACAAGTACACAGTGCTTTTTTCCAACACTTGTAACCATGGTAACTGTACAAAACAAAAAGAGATGACAAAAACTCACAAAAATCCATCTAAATAAAGCTATCCAATGGCTTAAAGTAACAAACATTTTTATCACCACACTAAGATTAAATCAAGAATGACGATACCAGTGTCAGATCCTAAAGTATTTCCTGGCTAAACTTTTGCACAAAGATGAAGTTACATTTTAAAATCTGCATTTTAGAAGGCAAAAATTTAATTATGTACTGAAGACCTTTCAAGGACTTGCATCAAACATTTGAATCCTTTATAAAAGGGGCGGCTGTGGCTCGGGAGGTAGAGCAGGAAGATCGGTTCCTCCAGTCCACATGTTGAAGTTTCCTTGGGCAAGACACTGAACCCCAAATTGCTCCCAAAGGCTGTGCCATCAGCATATGAGTGTGTGTGTGTGAATGTGGCTTGTAGTGTAAAAGTGCCCTGATGGCTAGAAAGGTACTATTTCAATGCAGTCAATTTATCATAAGAACCTGTAGACCCCCCCCCCCCCCCCCAACCCCACATAGTTCACTTGAAGCATTACTCACCATTGTCGCCATCCAGATCAACATCATCATTATCAGAGTCATCTTCATCATTGTCATCCTCATCGTCATCATCCCCAACGTCAACGTCTTCTTCGAGCAGGCGTGCCACCTCTTCATCAGAAGGAGAGAATTCGTCGTTCCCATCATCCTCTTCTTCATCGTCCTCATCTTCTCCACCATTCTCATTCTCTAGCTCAGCAATGAGGGGGTCAGTGTCGACGTCATCGTCGGAGTCATCGTCATCATCATCGTCTTCCTCCTGATCTTCATCCTCCTGGTACACCAGCGACAAAAAAAATCAGGTCAAGTCAGTTTTGTTTATTTGGATACTGTTATATACAAACAAAAAGAACAATGGTAGAACCTGATCCTCCTCGTCCTCCTCCTCTTCCTCCGCAAGCCTCTGCCGGCCAACTTCATACAGCCTGCAGACCGTGTCAGTGTTGACAGAGTCTTGGTTCTAAGGGATAGATTGAAGAAGAAAAGGAAATCCATTTACACACATATATCGTCACAACCTTTGTCAAAATAGTTGCATTTTAAAGATGGTGAGTAGTTACCTCGATCACAGCCAGGTAACAGTCTTTTGTATCTGTACAAAGGTCGAATATATTCCTCTTGACATCAATGGTGGCTGAGAACAGAGCAAAGAGCATGTGTCAGTTGTCAATTTTTACAAATATCACAATTCAATAAATAAAACATTTTATCTATTCGTCAAGATACTCTTAATTGCTTTACATGACCATTTAATTACAATAATTAAACATGATTACTACTATAGTATGTAATATAATGCATACACGTATACACTAAAAAGAAAAACTAAAATTTCATTAGCTAAAACTTCAGTTAAGGTGAGGTGAGGGTATTACCAATTGGTTTGTAGTCAGTAGCATTGAAGGTCCTGAATGATGAACCAAATGGACTTTTCATCTGCATCTCCATCATGTCATCTTCATCATCAGCCTGCAACATTGCTGCAAAAATAAAGAGCCACAGAATGAGGCACAGAAAAATAAAAACCATGCACAGCGAGATGGTTTGGGATGGTTCTGGCTCAGAGGCAGCTCACAGGTTTGTTGTACGGGCAGAGCCATTACGGCACGCCCATGGCTCTTCCTGTGAGGTGGTGTGAACCAGCTGGTTCTCTCTGTTGCCAGTCCAACACCGAGCCTTCTGCCCATATGGCTTTGACTGACTCTGTGGCATCCAAGCTCACATGTGCGCACAAACACACACACACACACACACACACACACACTCTCTCACACACACCTCTGCGGGCTCCGTTCACACCTCTCTCCAAATACACACATGCTCACTTTGCTTCATAATGACAAGCCTTACACTCAAAAGCATCTTTCACACACTTGCACTGACTGTGAAGTGAGTTGTAGGCTTGATAACTGACTGTTCTACGTTTCCCATGCTGCATCGGATTTTGTATTCACCTCCATAGATGACAGTGCCATTATTGTTGAAGACTATTCTGCACTGGTCCAGAGCAGGAACTGTGTGTAGCAGGTGGAAAGTCCGCAGATCCCACTGAAGCTCAGACTAAGGATCATTACATTCTTTTTCATTTGGGTCGACTAAATCTGCTGTGAAATTAATTACACAGCGATTAAAACTATCCCCAGGGTAGTGAAATCAATTTTTAGTGCAATAAATATTTAATGTTTAGCAGAGAAATAAAAGCTCAATAGTCGTCCTGTCCTTTGAGTTACCACAAATTTGATCACTGACACAACTGTTTTTTGTCCTGATCAGATTTATGAAACATTCTACTAAGGCCAATGTTAAACATGCCCTCTTTGAACCACAATAATGTGATCAATATCAGCCGTTTAATATGTACAATTATAGTTAAAAAAAAAAGACTGAATGAATGCTACTCAAATGCAGCTCCATTTTTTTCCTCATGGTGACTTTCTATCCATAAAAATGTACTCATCAAACATTCATCGCAGCAGCCATTAAGAGTATATTTGGAGGACTAAAACAAACGTTTCATTAGCATATTTGGAACCGTCTATGCAACAAAAGTTGATGCACTCAACTGTACTGTAAGGCCCTAAATTGCATCTTTAGTTTGTACTTTACTTTACTCTCCAGTTAAGACAAAAAAACAAAACAACTATTTGCTACAAAAACTGTCCAGCTACCTCCTGCTCAAGCAAAGTTTTCAAGACTCAAGGATACAATCTCTGTGTTTATGATGACCTCCAGGCTGTTGGGGTGGAAAACACCACTGATGTTCATGTTGAACTTGTCGAACTTGTGGATGGCCTGAGCTGTGCGCACGTCCCACAGCACCCCATCGTTCAGAACCAGGTCGTCTGTGGGGTTGAAGGTGGCACAGTTCCTCTTGTAGTTGTTGGCCAGGTCTGGGTTGTTCAGAGTCAGAGTTACCTGACCTGTCTGGATGTCATAAATCTGGCAAAGAGAAGGGCTTAATGTGAGCATTGACCTGTTTACTTAAACTGACGGGTCATTTTTTTCTGTATTAAAAATGGTCATGGTTAAAAAAATACTAATATACGTACACGTGCTATATTTTCCTTTGTCCCAATGACACGATCTTGAGAGAGCTTGCTGAACTCTACATAATGGTCACCCAGAAAGGAGTGCCTAAAGACAGGAGCAACATTTGGACATTTAATCGAAAACATGGAGCCACTCTGAATATAAAAGCTGAGCAGTTTAAACCTTACAATTGCTTAAAGACATTGTAGAACAATTCTGAATCAATCGACAGAGTCCCAGTATTGCCTTGGTTAAACAGTACGGATGAATGAAGCCCAAGTGCTTGTGTTCCATGCACTGAAGACTGCAGCCCTCAGGCTGTTAGCGTGCATAATTAGACAGCATGTCATCCTCTTGCGGCAGCTCCCTCATTTGACAGCATAAAGCTGCTGTAACACTGGGCAGAGGAGACCACATACATGGAGGCAGTAGGATCACAAACATGTCCCTAACTGAACCGTTGATCAATAGTCTTTGGTTCGACAGCAGTCAAGTGGTTTCCGGAAATTTTGCACTACTTGACCAGGTAGCTGGTAAAAATAAGAGTTAATTCTTCTTCTTTCTTTTTTTAAAGATTTTTTCGGGCATAGACACCTTTATTAGCAGTAGAGAGACAGGAAATCATGGGGGGGGTCAGCAGCAAAGGTCCTCCAGCCGAGATTTGAACTGGTGTCCACTGCATATGTGGCATGCGCCCTAACCACTCAAGTTAATTATTTTTTTGAAACATCACTTACTTCATGATGAACACTGATTTCATGCCCCACAGTGCAGACAGAGGGTAACTCCAGGAGGCTGACGTTAAAAGCAGAGAGCCATCCTAAAAATAAAAAATATGATGGTTAAATGTCTTACATGTTAGAGGTCAGGTAAGATTACATTCAGCAACAACAGCTAGACATGATCTAAAACTGTTGATATATTGGTAGCTTTCTCTACTGACCCGTGAGGGCTCCAGGTGAGTAATGGCTGAACTGTGACAGCTGTAGCTGGCTTCCTCCTGGCCTGTGAACACATTGTACAGTTTGAGCTGCCCTGTGCATGTCCCGAGCATCAGGAACCGCTCACGAGCAGAGAAGGCACAACACATGAATCCACTCTCATCCTCATCAGCCTCTCTGAACACTGAGATGGGACGAAACCTGAGAAATAGAAAATACAGAGTGCAGAGAATCAATGATAGGGGGGGCGATCAAGTAATCCCATTTTTCAATGATTGTCAAATTAACACCACAGAAAGTCTGGATGCTAACCGGCTGAAGATGAGATGTCTGTCAAAGCACCCTCCATCTACTCCTCCGTATTTAGGATATATAACTCTTCGTGTGTGTCTGGATGTAAAGTTGGTGGGTGCTTGGCGTCTCTGTTTGGGCTCTGGGCACTGATGCGGGGTGAAGAGAGAGAAAGGCGGGCAGGTTGCGACAGGGTTTTTACAACGTGCATGTTGTTCCCTCAGGTACTCTGTGATGATGCTGTCTAATGCAGGTGGGGAAGGTAGGTGTCTGTCAAACTGCTTCTTCATTGCTGGACTCTGGCTGAAGGCGCCATGGTCAGACTTCTGCCTCAGCACCCGAGGTTTCTTGCAGCTCATTGTACCACACCCTGTTTGCCGTTCGCGAGAGAAAACAATCCGGCCGATCAGTGGCGAACCATTGCTACAGTGGGTCACAGACGTTGAGGGGAAAGCAGTACAAGAAGACCCAGTGGGTTGTGATGTAGAAGGGCGAGTTTGTGGATGGCTGGATCCAGGGGTGGTCGAATGAGAGGTATGGTTGCCGAGTCTTGACCCAACACCGTTGGCCAGCCGTGGGGTCCGGGGCAGAGTGGCAACAGGGGAGGCAGTGGGCGGAGGAGCGACGGGAGGGAAAGCAGACGTTGAATGTGAAGAATGAGACAGACATGCCATTGGGAGTTCTGCCTCCTTGGTGAGCGTGGTAGCTGTGTCGTGAAGGCCTTTGGCCACAAGGTGGTTCCTAATAAGCAACAGCAGCTCTTTCTCAGGGAAGGAGATCCTGGACTGAGCGACCACGCTGGCCCTCTGCAGCCACGCCAGAGACACGTCTGTACCGATCAGCAAGGGCTTCCCAGAGATCCTTTCTATCAGCTCAGCTGCAAACTTACAGAACTTGACGTGTTCGCTGCGTTTGTCCTGGAGCACAGGTTCCTTCATGAGCTGCTGGATGTGTCCGCTGCTGAACAAAGGTAGCTTGCTGATGATCTGCCTGACGGAGGTGGAGCGAGACAGACCCACCAGAGCCTTACAGGCCAGAGCTCGGATCTGATCGGCATCTGTAATGGGCATCTTCACCGTCAGCAGGGAGAGCAGCACCTACAGGACAGATTCAGAATTCTCTAAATATGAAAGAAAAGTGCTTCAGAACTTCATTTACTATCTCTTTTATCCTGGGAAACACAGGATTATTGTTCACAAGAGCATGGGAGGAACTGCTATCCCACAATTCCTTGCTCAGGCAGCACACAATTTACAGTAATGGTATTCCTGAACAAGTGGACTCGACTTGTCAGCCTATCATATATTTATAGAACCAACAAAACATTTAATAACATGTTGTAGTATTTGCCTCATATTTACTTCATTAGTCCAAGTTTTGTTGGAGTGTTTTAACATGATGGTTGGCTTTTCCTGACCTCCAATTTTACAGCCTGACATTACTTGATTAAGTTTCAGGCATTCTTCTGTTCTAACCCCATAAAAAACGTTTCTCACTGCCTGGAAATTGGCATGTCATAATTACTTGACCATTTTCCTTCTGCAATGTTCAACTTATATGTCAAAGAGTTCTTGAGTATTACACTAGACCTCAAATCTGCTGATGTCCAGCTCAACATCTGCAGAGCAGCTCTGCCACAGTTCATGACTGTGTGTGTTGGTGGGTGAATGCAAGGCTTGAGAAAAAGCTTTTCACTGTTCTCTGAAATGGTCCAGTCAATGTACAATTCATCACTCACCAGTTGACCAGTGAGCACTTAAGAGTACCTGTCATGATGCTCTGGCACAACTTCAGACTCTAAACCTTACAGAGTGACCCAATACTTTGCAGTCACCTTCTGTCAATGCTGTAAAAAATGTCAAGCACAGTCTTCAAAAATAAAAAATCATAAGGTTTTGGTCACTGGTATAATTTAACCCTACCTTGATGCCATTGTTAGACTGCACCACATTCCACATTTTAGTGAGCACACTCTCGTTGGCTTTGGTCTGTTGGGGCAGGCGACGACGGGGAGTGCCTGCAATGAACTTGCCAATGCTGGATATGCGTTTGTCTGGAGCGCAGACACAATTGATGACGACCTGCAGAGCTGACTTCTGAATCTCTGCATCATTCACAAACACCTCTCCCTCTGCCACCGCCAGGACTATACTCATTCCTGAGAGGAAAAGACAATGGTTAAATGACAAACCTTGCAGAAAAATAATAATTGTAGATGTGTATTCTCTAAGCAGAGCTGGGCACAGGTTTTATGAAATAAACAAAAATTGAAACACACAGCCGCTGCATGTTATTACATTCTGTTGAGGCTAATAATAATTTAAATTTTATTGCCCTGCATTTCCAAAAAGCAAATGCTCAACTTGATGTTCACACCATGAAATCTTCTAGGACAATGTACCTATTTAGGGATTATTGGCTGTATTTTGTAGTTTTTTATGTGCCCTGTTTAACTTTCTCGTTTCATATATTACACAACACTTGTGTATGAACATATTATATTGCATTACAGACTAAAAGTCTTGTTTTGATGGATCTTAGCTGAAATTACATCACACTCTGATAACACCTACCAACACTGGAAACAGTGGATCCCCCCTCATCGAGAACAGCAACAGCCTCAGACAACAACAGCTGGGTCTTTGGAACAACTGTGAGTATACTCAGGATGTCGAGGGCATACCTCACTGTGTCACTCCTGCATGAACAGAAACATGATGGTGATGATGATGATGCTCAACATCTGAGGGTGGAAACAGTTTCTTTCAAAGAGGATAATATTTTAGACAATTAAGAGTATTACTGTGATCCATACCTGCCATAGTAGGTCCTCCAGTCACAGGCGATGGAAATGAGCTGCAGGAGGAGCTGGACACAGGACAGTTTGTGGAAGACTTCTGCTGGTTCCCAGTACAGTCGAAGTGGACCATACTCTATCAGAAACTCCATCATTTCCACCACCTGCTCACGGCTGTAGCTGACCGCCTGGGGCACGAGACAACAATACAAAGGGTCACTACTGTAACATAAACCCTAAAATTAATCTAATTTACAGTTAAAATATAATCAGCAACATTCATTTGTACATGTTTAGATTAATAAATCCATTCATGAAATTCTCACTTAACCACTGTCCTCTATATACCTTGTAGTAGGGCTGGGAGTGAATGGGGGCACCCCCTTCTGTGCGCTGCAGGGATTGCTTCACCTGCTCCACCTTGATTGCCAGATGGGCCTCAAAGTACCTGCGCAGGGCCATGCAGGTGTGCTTGGCTGTCTGCCGACTGGAGAAAATCTCATCATCACTCAGCAGCGCTCCCTGGTCCTCAGGGTTCAGGATCTCCAGCGTGCTAATCTGTAAACAGTGATATCATATATTAGTATGCAGTCATCATCTGTTATAACATGTTGTGACATTGTAATGGCAGCTCAGTATTTTCCGTTCTTCAAATATATTTTCTATGAATAATACAGATGGTTATGTTTACGTGGTTACAGTGTGGTTCACTTCAGGCAAACTGCTGGTTTGTCGTACCAGATTGACAAGGCGCCGGAGCCCGTCCTGCTTGTCAAAAAGCTCCAGGACGGCACGGAAAGAAAAGGAGATGGAGAAGAACATGGTGGCGTGGCAGCAGCCGGATGCATGTGAGCACTCCAACAGCCACAGTGTGTAACCAACCACATCTGATAGGATGGAGTGGGGCAACATGCACACCTTTGGAGGAGAGGACACACCAGTGAATACAAACTTGTACACATGTACTGTCTGAACTAACAATAAATGGTTTGACAATGAGGATTTATAAATGTGGGTATGATGACATCAAGTAGTAGATGAATTCACTCTTCACTCATATGGAACAGATATAAGTTCATAATTGTGTCAGTTAAAATATGAAGATAATCAAGGGAATACCCACATATATTTTATCACAATACAATGTAACAACAATTTTCCAAGCTCTAGCTGCTACAAACAGTTTGAACGTCAACATTTTGTCTTTATCATATGCACAAAAAGTTGCAAGAAAATTCTGGTTGGCAAATTGTCGCAATATTATTGATTTCACTGTGTATTTGCATCTTGCGTATCTTTCCGTACCCTTTCCATGGCGTCCTGGTTATAGGCAAGGTAGTAGAGGCACAAGGACACTCCAGTAGCAGCCATAGATGGCCTAGGGATTTCCAGCAACTTCTGCACTCCTCCATGAGCCACAAACTCTGCAGCAAACTTCTTGTGCAGCAGCAGAGAAGCTAGGTACTGTGAGACGAGAGAAACATAGAGAAATTAGTCTGAAGAGCTTGTGTTTCGTTACCATAGTGGGGCTAGAAGTGCAGAACAGAGATGTTACCTTGAGAGCCTCAAAGGTGAGCTGCACATCGTTGGTCTGCTTTAGATCCATATAATGCATAAGCAGCTCACGAGCTCCCATCTGCATGAATACCGCCAGGAGCTACAGGTAGAAGAAGGAAGAATTGGTATAGATAGAATAATTTGCTTTACTGTGAAAATCTCTAAATGACTAGCTGCCACAAATTATGGTTCACCATCCAAAACTATGCCTGCTTCTATTTAACATTCCTCTATAAAGTCAAAATGCAAGAGGTGGCCATTCAGCATAATCTTTTCATAGCATCAAAACAGAAAGTTTTCTTTAATCATAATTAAGGAAGGCTGACATCTGCTGGGAAGTCTGTGAAAAGACGAGAACAAATACATCGCCTGGAGTGATAAACAAAGCGGCTATACACACTGCATATTTTATTATACACTGTGTAGGCTGATGGTAATGGACCAACCTCCTGATATTCCCCCAGAGGAGTGAGATACTGTAGGATGAGTCTCTGCTCGATCTCTGGGGTCAGAGGGTACAAATGATAGTTGTTGCCAATCACCCAGGGGCTCATCTCAGACCAACTGCTGTTGGAAAGCTCACTGAAGTTCCTCTCTGGCTCTGGCAGGGAGAAGTTTAACTTCTGTTTTGAGGTCCTGCCACTCTCCCTCTCTGCCCTCCTTTTTAGGTAACTGCTACCATCAGACATGCCTGGGTGTGTCAGTGAACCCAGGGCAGATATGGGCTTCATCATGGTTTTAACAGCCGAGTTAGAACGGCTGCTGGTCTTATGAGGAGAGGTGAAACGGAACGAAAGCTCGTTTTCAGGCTCGATGGTTGAAAACGGAATTTCGCCATCCTCGTTCTGCCCTGTCCCCTCCCTTTCAGCTCCGTTTCTGTCTGGTGTGAAGGACTTCTCTTCAAAGCCTCCGTCGACAGTCTCCTCGTCCAAAGGTAACAAAGGTTCACCCAAAGTCTTCCTGGGACTAGGACGTTTGATTTCCCTTTTGTTTTCAGCATCCTTATCCTGAAGCTCGCGCAATCGATGCAGCATCAAAGGCACCTGTCAAAGTAAAGCATGAAAAACAAGTTGATGAACAGTTGCTACTTCACGCCACCGACCTACTGATGATGAGCAAATTGCTGTAGTGCTTTGGGGGATAACACAGTTTTATCACTCGAAATAATAACTTGTCTATCACTATGTGCTTTCACATATTTCATTAATATAAAATTCACATTCAAGACCGCAGCATCCCCTACTGACCAAAACAGAGTTCTCTTCTCTGTAGTTGGCTGCTATGTCCTGGTTCTCCATGGCTCCCGCCAACAAGCCTGTGGCATAGATTCTGAGGGGCTGCTCAGCTTCCTGAGCCCACTTAAACAGCCTTTCAACAATGCCCTCCTGGGAAGAACAAAGGATAATGATGAAACACACATTAGAATATTTGTCACTCTTTTTTCTGTAAGAATTTCAACCAATTATTAATCTGAAAATGAAAAATAAACATTTTTGGTCAAATAATATTTTCCATAAAAAATGTACAAAAATGGTTCTGAATGAACACATCTACATTGCAGATTGTTAAATACAGACTTTGTATCTTTTTAAAGAAGTCAAGTGACCATTATTTATCTATGTCCAAAAGTCTGTTTTCACAGAACGATGGTCAAAGTGCAACTAACTTGCAGGCTGAACTGCAACTTTTTTTTAAAACAGCTGATTGGCGGCGTTGTTGGTCAGTATAACTCACAGAATCACTCATCTTACTTCTAACAACACTACGATGTTTAAAACAAAAAACATTTCCCTGCCTCTACCTTCTGCCCCATGACAGTCAAAGTCAAAATGAGAAGTCTTTTTTATGCAGCTCCCTCGTTGTTGTTGATAATGATTGCTGGCTTTATTATTTATGTCAGTATGCTAAACACTAGTGTATAATGTCACCAGTAGAGGGCGTGTAAATGTAAATTACTAAAAGGATAGATGAACATTCAAATAGGTTTTGTTTGCTGTAATCATCCCTCCTTTACATACTGACCATAAGCAGATCTCCTCCAAATGGGCTTACAATGTAAGTGATGGGGGACAAAAAGTCCTCATTTTAAGTTAATACATACTTAAATGTTTATCTAAAGATAATATGAGGCTTTAGCAGTCTGAGTTAGTCAAATAAAGTTACAGTTACAACAATTCCTCTGTGTTTAAACAGATTATTTATGTTATATTGTAATTGTAATTGTAATTGGTTGTATTTATTTTAACATGGACCCCAGGAAGAGTAGCTGTTGCCTGGGTAACAGCTAATGGGGATCCAAATAAACTAAACTAAACTGTTTTTTCAGTTTCAGTTGTGTTGATTTGACTAATTTGGACAGCTTCATATTAGCTTATAGGAAACTTTAAATAACATTTTTGCACAGAAGGAGGTGAGTTTTGCCCCCCCCCCCCAACACATACATTGTTTTCTTAATGTCACCTTATGTTTATTACTTTAGAACACACTAGAAAAATGTTGAACCTACCCTTTAATGTACCATTAAACCCTGAACCATGTCATGTTCAATAAGCATCAGGAAAACTAAAAGAACATACAAGTTAACATAAAAGCCAATATCAATGAAACACTAAGTGTGAACAGGGAAATAACTAAATGATGTTGTCTTATAATGAAGTTAGGAATAAAGTACCTTCTCCTGAAAGACCACAGCTGTCTCCAGCCCAGGCATGATGTTCTGCAGCAGGCGACAAGCTGCTGCATTGAGAGAAAATTCTCTGCTGGTCATCACATAGCTATTCACCAGCTACAAAAGGGAAGACAGAAAAAAAATCATATTCCAGCTCAGATAATAAAAAGGCTGAGCAGTCTTCATTCAGTCCATCCATTCTTACTGTGTTCATGAAGTCGTCATTCTTGAACAGGATCTTGAGCAAGTGCCCCAGCACACATTCTGGATCAGCTCTCCCTAGTGGCCAAGAGGGAAATGTCAAAAACAACACTCTTACATCTCCAGTATTCTTGCCATCAAGTGTTCCATTTTTGTTGTTTTTTTCATACCAGGATGTCGATCATCAAAAGGATCTGGGTCCGCTTTGTGGTACTCTTCTGTCTCCTTCTCAACAAGCTCTGAGATTCTGAAAGTTACAGCGCATCAATGCATTTTGCCACTCTTTTAGTCTCATCATCTTAAGCACAATGTATGGAACTAGCTCAACAGTTTAAAGAAAATAAAATAACAAGAGATATAAGTACTCACTTGGTGATGATATTGACCAGCTCCTGTGTGCTGCCCTCCTGTTCCCTCTCCCATTGTTCCAGTAGAGCAGTCAGCTCTGCCTTGGAGTCCACACTGGCAGATGCTGACGCCATAACACTGCCTGTCAGGGTGGCAGTAAGTATTTCATTTATTATTCATGCATTTGTACACTCATGTCCTCATTCATCTGATACACTACAGGCGACAACGACAGAAAATGTATAGTCGTATGTTGTGACTTTTAATAATAAAAAGTCAATAAAAACACCACCGAGATGTATCGCATAGACGTATGACTTCAGTTCAACCGGCTGAGAAGGTCAGAAATTATATTTCTTTACGGTCGAGGGAATAAAAACACAGACTTGCTGCTCTGCCCCTCACACAGCTGCTGTCTGCAGGTGCAGCAGACTTCTCCCTGGGGGGGGAGGGGGGGTGCAACTGTCAAATACAGATATACAAGCACGACTATTCAAAGTTACAGCACTGCTTAAAATATTTAAAGCAACTTTCCCGGATTGGGTATGAAATGCAATATTTGCACCAGCACCTTCACTACTACCCCATGCTTGCTGTGTTACAGTGCAGGAAGCAGCTCTGCCTGTTGCGGTGTTTGGTTAGCAACACTGTGGCTAAACAAGGAAGCACAGCTATTTAGCTCGCTAGCGACATTCTCCAAGTGGCCACTTATAGTTTACTTTAAACTTATGCCCCCAGATATGCACAGCTTACTGTGTCAGATTCAAACCTCACAGACCCGGCGCCTGTGTGAACATGTAACCGAGCAGTAAGCTGTTAGCTAGCACCAGCACAGGTAAACCTGGCTAGTTAGCTCGTATGCTAACTTTACCTCGTTCTTCCGCTCAGTTCTTCTTTGGTTTTTGCCAAATCTGCAAATACTTGTATCCACCGATATTTGTCCACACTTGACTGCTGCAGATGTGACTATCTAGTTATCGATGGACGTCTCACAACCAAAACCTAATGTGTTTTGTTGTAGCTTTGTGTTGACGGTTTATTTTCATTATGGCGAACACGTTCTACACGTCATCTCCTGAGCGACCGACGGTCCACTTTTAATGACGAAACGGCTTACCAACAAAACATTGCCCATTTGTGAGGACATAGGCTATAGGCAAAAACCTTTGTGAATTTATTGTTGTAAATATTGATGAAAGTTTTAATTTAATTTGGAAGAATATATTGTTTGGCTTTATTGCATTTAGCAATGAGATCAAACAATACATTTATTCCATTCAATCCTCCCTAAAACCAAAAGCAATTAAAACTGTAACACATTGTGCTACATTAAAAATATTTATCCCCATCCCCCAGTGTTAATTTGTAGTTGTAATATGTACATGTTCTTTACGTATACACTTACTTTTCTTTGTATTTGTTATATATTCCCAGAATGTATAAAGTTCTGTACATTTTGTACATATAAACAGTTTTTATTGTTTTTGTCACTTTAAAAAAAAGAAATACAATGTAATCATATCGATAAAATACTGCAAAGCAAGATAATCAATTTTTAAACGATAAAATGTACATTACATATTACAATATTGCTGCAAAAATATAGTATTTAGAAAACAAATACTTTTCTTGTGATCATTTAAAAAATTAGAAGGGGAAAAGAGATTAAGGGTAATATGATATGATTATGTATCAGACTTTCTGTGATGCATGTATACAAGAATAAGAATTAAAAATACAAACGACTTAATTCTTCAGTAAAGGTGACTTATTTGGATATCCAGTGGCCTGGATGAAGACAAACCTTCATACACAATGGCTGTAATTACATTACAGTGCAGCAGCAGGTAGCAGGATAGTCATCTGCATTGACTTTGAACTCATTCCCATAAACAAAATAAATATGTGATTTCCCTTTCCATGAGTAGGTCACCTTGGTGACAGGGATCAGCTCTATGGTTTGACGCTGGAGACAAATAAGAAAAATAGAGACATGTTACAAAAATACAAAATTAGGCTTTTATCACATGTACAGTCCATTACATTAACAAGATATTTTTATAATATTTAAATATTTGAACATAAATAAGTAGATGCTGTGTTACCTGTTGTAGAATGCGTGATGTCTGGGAGTACTTGGCCTGGTGTTCATTGACAAGACGCTGCGCAGCTTGCACTACTGCAGGGTCGGGGAAGCCCACCACTGGGTATACCTACACAGGGTGATCAGAACATATTTACCAGTGCTGCTGAACCACTGTCGCTGTTTCAGTGACATTCAAATTGTTTGTCACAAGAAGCCTGATCCTCCAATATTATGTACTGTGCCCACTGAGAAAATGAGAAACATGTTTTACCATGTACTGAGAGTCTCTGAAAAGCTCCTTGCCAGACACCTTGCTTAGGTTATCCACCTTAAGTCCACTAGACTGTTCCACAACATAGTTATCACAGTTGTTGGTCCTGAAATAATGTACATAAAACAACAATGTTGGTGTACTTCAAATCATAAAAGAAAGACTATTCGTTACATTAGATTAGTTGGACATTCTTGACAGATAAACAATGTTAAGGAAATAGCACCATTTCACAGTGAGTTTGATGTAGACCAGAAGCTGCTGTTTTCCATGACATGTGTCACATTGCCTTGATCCTTGCCCATGACAATGGTTGCAACTGTAACAGAAGAGTGTGGAAATAACTGTCAGTAACTTTTAGGGAAGGCATTAACTGTAGTGTTTAGAAATTGAATTTACTGTCACTTATAAAAATTCTTTTAGATAGAATGGGTAACATTTACTTTTCCCTCCCTCTGCCATTGCAGTGGTTACATCGATCGTCCCCGTGGCGGAAACCAGATCCATTGCACACCCAACAAACTTTCTGGTATGAACAAGAAAACAAAGCATATAATCAGATGATCTCACTAAAGCTAAATTTCAACAAGGACTGTGGAATTTACTTACATTACCAACACCGACACACTGTGTGCAAGGTCTTCGGCCCATTCCCATACAAACATGGCAGTTCTGTAGATGAAATGTTTCTCATTAGGTAAAATCTCTACAAAGCAATAACAGGATCTTATCTTCTATAAACATGTTGTATATTATGCAGTGCTGTTATAATTTACCTTGAGAGAAGAGGTGCAGGGAACCTTGATAATCTCCTTGCTATCCATAAAAAAACTGGGGGATTTAGCTTGAATATCCCAAGGCCCAGGAGGTGTTTGGACATATGCATCCACTGGCTGGCCTGATCCAAATAAGACAACATATTAGATTGTTACTGAGCATTCACCCTAAGTAGCTAAGTGCACTGCAGAAGAACTGTTGAAACAAACCGATTAGTCCACTGACTAATTCTTATCTAATCCAACTATTTTGGCTATTGGTTAATCATTAAAGTTACAACATTTTCTGGTTTGATTACATCAGAAATGAGAATTTGCTTTGGTCAAGGCAGATGTCCGCCCACTCTGAGTCTGGTTCTGAGGTTTCTTCCTGTTAAAAGGGAGTTTTTTCTTGCCACTGTTGCTCATGTGGGAATGTTGAGTCTCTTTAAAATTAAAACCTGAAGAGTTTGGTTTAGAACCTGCTCTATGTGTAAAGTGCCTTGAGATAACTTTGTTGTGATTTGGTGCTATACAAATAAAGATTGATTGATTGATTTATTTCTTTATTGTAAATAATTGTAAATGTAATATGTTTGTGTTTTCTGCTGTTGGTAAAAACAAACAAAACAACAAGATGTCCCCTGGGGATCAGGACATTTGTTGTGGTCATTTTTCACAATTTTATGACAATTAATCAAAATATATAGGATATAGGATAATCTATAAATACAAATACTTAGCTGCAGATCCTAAGCAGAATATGCACAAAGAAACAGTAACATACCATGATATGGTTCATGACTCCACTCAGTAGATCTTGATTCAGTAAAGGTTTCCAGGCGGTACTAAAATAAAGCAAGGATGGAGAAATCAAGCAGCAGGTTTCATTGCACTTTCTGGTTATACTACATGTTCTACTGCCATTTACTTTAGTTATCAATGCATTGACATCTAAAATGACCATACATACCCATTAATTGTATTGATTTTCAATCATCATTTGCCCGTTTTATGTACACACAAAGATAGACTTTTTCTTTTTACCCTGTATGTATTGAATGCCTCCATATTGGTGATAGTGCCGTCCTTTACTGGAGCTGAACTGTAGCAGCACTTGCTGGACACATACAGGGCAAACGCGTCCCGGGCAGTATCTTCACTTATAGATGGAATACTGTCAGCAGTGAAGGAATGAGATACATTAGGTCATACTGCCCATTTAGAGGAAGTGATATTTAGTAATAGCTCCTAAATAAACACATCATGGAAAACATCATGTTGAAAGAAAGGAACATTTTTTATTCTTACTTCCAATGTGGTTGTTCAGGCCCAGGTTGAGGCTGAGGGACTGGCTGAGAAGGCATTGGAGGAGGCAGATATCCACCTACAGCAGATATTCAGAGATGAGAATGACATATTGTTTCATTGTTTTTCCTACGAGAAATCCATCAGTGCTTTTTTCTTTTTAGTACATATATGTGACAGTATTGTGTGAGATGTCTTGTCACTGATGCTGTCAGTGGGACCAATGAAACCCCCACAAAAGTCAGCACTGCATACTGTACCTCCTCCTCCTGCAATAGTTCCTTCATAGCCAGGCATGCTGTCAAACATGCTAGCTGGAGGAGCACTGGGTCCCTCTGCTGCGGGTGGGGCGAACATTGCTAAAACATACCAGAAAAACCAGTTCTGTCAAATGAGTCAGATGAAGTCTTTCAAAAGGTGAAGTCCTGTTAAAAGTTTTCATGCGTTAAATCACTTGCCTTTTAATAAACTATCTGAATCCGAATCTGAGACTCCTCTATACACCACTTGATTTTTTAAGTCAATACAGCTGGATTCTTGGGTTGTGACATCTTTGTTTAGTTTTTACATGTCAACAACATAAAACAGTGAGTGTAGTAAGTGTGTGACTTACCTTGACCCTCCATGTTATTCGCCATTCTGAGATATATTGCACCTACTTTAAAGACTGACAGGCAGGGGTTGAGCCTTTAACTAGACAATAAACTAAACTTCTGTAAAACTCGCAACTATCACAACACTTCAAAGCTGCCATATAGAGAAGCGGACCTCACGTTACCTGTACCTGTACGCGCAAAAGACGCCACACCTCTACATGTGATTTCTCTCCTACGTGCGGAAGGATCCAGCTCTTAAGATAGTCATTCATTAATCTGATGTAGGAGGAGCCACCACAGTCCACAAAAACAGATAGCCTAACACACATTTTAAAGAGCACACAGGTTGTTGTCTTTTAACTCATTTTAAGTTGCGCAATGACATATCTCTATATATAGACTTCATGGTAGGATGAAATGGCCCCAGGATGTTTTAACCATTGATAGAGCCATCACATCAGATAGAGGGCATGATCATATGGAGAAAGTGTAAGAATAGTACATCATAGGGAGTCCACGTCTGCCTGTGACTAACTATAATGTGATAATATGTTATCACGTGATACTGATGGGGTTTTTTTTTTTTCATTTTTTGGGGTGGCAGCAATACGTTTCCGGACCTACGGAAGTGTGCAATTGTGATATATTTTTACCAGCAGTATATCAAAGTGGCTCACGGTTCAGCGCAAAAACTTTGTAATTAAATCTTACCAGGTGCCCCCGCTGCTGCTGCTGGAGGATAACCATAATTGGCCGCTCCGTAGTTTGGGTTCGGGTAGCTGGAAGTGACAGGAAACGAAAGTTAAGGCCTAAAAGAGAGCTTAAAGAGCTGTATGTTAGATAAAGTTGAGAGCTAAACGAAGCGATCCTCACCTCATAATGGGCTGTTTCTCCATACCAACGCGCTGGACAAGTCGAAAGTTCTCAGGCTTGTCTCACCACCAATGTGATATCACCAATCATGTGACAGACGAATTTTGATTTACCTTTTTAACACATCTCCAGCCCTCGCGTTAGTGTCAGCGTTGACTGATTGGTTTGAATTGACAGCTCGCGAGAAAAAAACGATAAATTATAAGTGCTCAAGTTGACCACAACTTTTACGGGAAGTGCGCACAATTTTAAGTTCTACATGGATGGGTATGTGGTGTGTGAAAGAGGAGGGAGGGGTCGTACAGATGAGTCTGCAGCTTTAAGCATGACAGTTCAAATAATACGTTGCACTATTTCACACATTTTCCCCCCGACCAATGTATTTAGGCTATATTATGTAGTATAGGTGTCGCTTACAACATATGTGACATTAAAACAATAACAGAAAACAATTAGACATAATAATGAAATAAAATATCGTATAATATTTCACTTTTCTTTATTTGTTGTCAACATGGTGATGGGTAAAAGTAATACTCATAAATAAATCGATAGAAAAAGGACTTAACAGAAAAGGTAGGCGATGAAATCAGGGTTTTTGTTTTGTTTTTTAAACTGTGTGAGCATATTTCTTATTGTATATAAATTGTCTGGACTAGAAATACTTTCTAAATTCCTTCTCTTAATGTTTAGACGGGTGACACTTCCGCGTTTCGATTACGTTGACTAAACTACAGTACCCATAAGCCTTTGCAACACCCGCGGAAGTCCTTTTCTTTCCTTCCGCCGTCGCCGAAGTCCCTTTTGGATTTACATCGGCGGGTGAGTCGACACAATCTATGTCAATCCAAGCATTTTAAGACATTATTTAACTATCCCCATACGGATTATCAATAGTAGTTGTTCAATCAATGTGTGGTGATCAAAATTGACCATTTAATCACTTGATACCATCTTTTATGTATAATGGAGTGAGGTGCTGCTGCTAAAGCGGCACGGTTCCGTTCAAACGGGGGTTGTAGTGTTAAAGAAAAGGCCTGCTGCTCAGTGGGCTCAATAAATAAACACGGTGAAATAAGATTGAATAATCTTCAACGTTTTACGTGTGTAAACTTTGTATTTTTTGTACATTTTGAGGCGAAAAGCTTGACTACGTTGACTTCACTGCAGGAGCTCACGTTAGCTAGCAGACGTCGGTCAACACGTTACGTTGAGGTTCAGTCCACAGTGAAGTAGAAACATACCTGGTTCAGTGATGGTTTTGTCAATGCGAGCTTATATCTGTTAATGTGGTAGCGAGTCAACATACCAAGGATTTCAAGGCTTTTAATGTTGCTGCCAATTCGTGTATTTGCTCACCTAGCAATCAATGCTAAGTCCTGCTAAATGCTAAGCCCTGGTACCATGTAGCACGTTGTTAGTTGTTGTAGTGTGCTGCAATAGTAAAACTCGAACAAGGCGTGCCAAGATGGTTGTAAACTTACTTTTCATTGTGTCTCTCTGTCCTCAGTCACCATGGCAGCCCTCAGGCCCCTCACAAAGCCCAAGATTGTCAAAAAGAGAACTAAGAAGTTCATTCGCCACCAATCTGACCGATATGTCAAGATTGCGGTAAGTCTGTGTGAATGCAGTCTGATTAGACAGTTTGTTTTATTATATTGAACTATATTAGAGATACCTGCACATGTATAATCAGGCTATCATGTTTTTATGTCTCCTAACAGAAAAACTGGCGTAAGCCCAGAGGTATTGACAACAGGGTCCGCAGGCGGTTCAAGGGCCAGATGCTGATGCCCAACATCGGTTATGGTAGCAACAAGAAGACCAAGTACATGCTGCCAACTGGCTTCAAGAAGTTCCTGGTGCACAATATCAAGGAGCTTGAGATCCTGATGATGAGTAACAAGTAAGTAATTAACCTCACAGACCATTATCGGTGCACAGAGACTGAGATGTACATCACCTTCAATAGATGTGAACAGAGTTTTAAAAGAAGTGAAAGACATACAACAACAGTGCTTCTCCATAAGATAAGTCCTGTTTAATGAATTGCTGTGGCATAATACATCTAATGTACAATCAACCATTCCTCTCAAGTTTGTTGCAGTCCTATCTCATGCTGAAGTTATCCTTTTTTTGCACTGCATATTGTTAATACAATGGGTTACTCAGTGCCACCTTATTTCTGTTACTTAAAATCTGTAAATTGGTTACTTTAAAATATATCTTGGGCCATTTTTTGAACAGATGGAGCAGCAATTCTGAGCAACATTTTGTCTGTAAGCTGTTATTTAAATGTTTGTTTCAGAAAGTGTACCCATCAAACATTTAAATGAAACTTAAAAGAACACATGCATTTCACATTTTGTAAAACTTGAATGGATTGATTGACTCAGTGAAAAGTCAAATTGGTTCAAATTTGCATTACCAGTCTTTAACTGGAACATTGTCTTTGGCAAGTTCCTTTCAGCTCAAGTATACTGAGATAATGACAGTGGCAGAGAGCTCAATACCTCCACTGATAATTGATACATATGTGGCTAGACACCATGAACTTGTGTATGCATGTAAGGAAAGCCAATGAGTTGGTGGCAGAATAAACATCCCCTAAAGTCTTATTTATGCTTCTGCGTCGGATCGACGGCGTAGTTACGTGTAGCCCTCTGCGTCGACGCGGACCCCTACGCCGTAGCTTGACGTGCACCTCCAAAAAATCCTAAAGACGCGTCACGGCAACACAGACCGCGAGGGCTGTGATTGGTCCGGTCAAAGCGTCATTTCCTCCTGCAGTTGGTTTAGTTATTAATAATGAATAGAAGGTATGTGTTCTGTAATAAACAAGGATACAGATAGAGACTCCTCTGAAAACGCACGCACGCAGTCACACCCCCTAGCAACACGTTCGCTCGACACAGAACTTCGAAAGGAGCAACACCATCACTCCGACGTAGAAGCATAAATCACCCTTAACATGTCAGAAACGCATATTAATGCAGAACTACCAACAGTTTTTGTTCAGTGTTTTTAAAGTGCGCACAATTGTAGGAAAATCTAAGTCACTCAATAGATTTCATCTTGACACATTATTTACAACCAAAGGTCACTTGAGTGTTTTAGTAGATTTCTAAATGCTCAGGATCTGGTGGGTGCATGCGTGTATCTCTTTAATCATGTTTATAAATCAGCGGTACGCCATCATTGGTTCAGTTCTTTGCACACAATTCACCACCTAATAACACCACTTGTGATTGGAGGAGAGTCGATGTGGCTGTGAGCAACCAAAACAGGAAAGAGTTGTTTGGACAGTTCATATTAGAAATATACATAAAACATACAATAATTGCTTTTATAATTTTATGTCCAAATATACCAGTCATTCCTCGATGGATTATAAGAATCATTATTGACTGAACAGTGCACTGCAGGCCAGGGCAGTTTTTTAATGTTGCTACATATATCCGTTAGATATATTCTAAAAGTAGTCATTAGAGTACTCTAATGTCATGTGACATCATCGACCCCAGAGGGTTAAAAGGCCAGGTACTTTGGTAGAAATGCATATAACTGTCACTGTCAACCCAGTGGGCATGTAGTGTTCATTTGCAGCTGTGAAAATATCAAAATGCTGGTCAAATATCTGCCTCATGTTTCTAAGTAGTGTAGTGACACTGAATCAATCTGTGGCACAGATCATTTAGGAATTTCCCATCCAGGTATCTCCTTTTTGATATCCTTTTTGCATTCTGTGCACTAAACATCAAACATGTGCAAGTGGTGTTTAATGTGACACTCACAGGTTTCAGAGACAGTTTGTGTTTTCATCTTTTCAGTTTATTTATAAACCAGAACATGAACTATGAATAACAGAGGGCTTTTTAGAGTAACAGGGAGCAACTACTGTGACGTAGTTTTGATGCAGATGTCTGAGTTAAACACGAGGTGAGCACAGCTGAAACCTGTTGATGTTGCATTTGCACCACCCTGATCATTTTTGCTAATCTAATCATAGATTGATCCCTAATTTCACTTTTTTAATCTCAGGAATAATTCAGGCTGAATTTAGACCCTAAAAATAAGTTTCTCCAATGTCCAACTAGTTTCTGAGAGGGGGTTGAAGGAATCCACTTTTTAAAAAAACCAAACAACATCATTGATTGTAGGTAAATGCTGAAAGAACTTACAGTCACAACACAGCGAGTGACTGCATCATGGACTGATTGCAGTTTTTGAGATATACATTGACTTAATTTCCATGGAGCAAAGCAGTCTGTGCAAAATCAATAGTTAAGAGAACTGGTTTTGTATAAAACTAATCAGCGCTTTTTTCAATCAGTCTTTGTGTGAGGAGGTTCAATACATTTGCTCATTAGGTAACTTATTTTTAAAGGGCATTATTTCTCTGATAGCATAAATGGAAGCTCTTCTGTCTGTAGTTTCTTAGATCACCCTTTCGGTCATTGATTAAATAGTTAGGTCGGGTGCTCAATCTTTTAGATTTTAGATATGTTTTTACTTTTGATGTCATGACTCCCCCCTCCCCCCCCCCCCCCCCCCCCACTGCAATGTTTTTATAAATACTAAAAACTCAGCATGGCTTGAAATTGTGATTTTTGCATTATGCATGATTGTTCCTGTACTGCAAATTTAAATATTAAAATATGCACAATTATTCTTTCTATAATCCAGGAGTGATTTGTCTGAAATTAAAATTCCGGCCACTGCTACAAGAAATTAGACAAGATAGATTTTGTTACATGAAACCAAAGCTGCTGCAATACTAAAGCTAATTTTACAACGTGTTTGCATACTTACTTACTAAATTAGTCTAATTAGCAAAGTCATTTGTTTGGCATGATTTAATATATCACATGTGTGGGTTTATCTAGGATCCTGGTGTTCTTGCCCTGAATGTAGGGCTGGGCGATACGGGCAAAATCAAATATCATGATATTTCAGACCAAATACCTCTATCCATATTACAACAATATTGGAGAGATGACTGTCGATGCTTTCACAAAATATTTACACTAAAATCTTTGATTAATAATCATCACTAATGTGGATATAATGAAACCTGAATGGTTAATTTACATTAAGTTGTTAAACACTTTGGAATCTAAACCTCAACACAATTGCAACCCCATCTGTCACTCTGACCATGTTTCATTTTAATATGTTTGTTTATTAATCGAACACCCTCTGTCTCTCTGTGTAGGACTCACTGCGCTGAAATTGCCCACAACGTCTCCTCCAAGAACAGGAAGCTGATTGTGGAGAGGGCAGCTCAGCTGGCCATCAAGATCACCAACCCCAACGCCAGGCTCAGGAGCGAGGAGAACGAATAAACTGATTATTCTAAATAAACATTTTTCAAAAGGAAATCTGACTAATGGGTAATTTTTATACATTTATTGTTGCAGCAGTCTTACACATGTCTGGGAAATCTTTAAATGTGTTAAAGATGATTTCACTAAGTTTAAAAGACTTGAAATGATTATTAAAAAATGCTACTTCTGGTTTTAGATTTAGTTAGGGATTTAGACATGAGTAAGTTTGAAGCGCAAAAACATGAAATTGTTCTCGGCTATTGTGAAATTCAAGGGAAGATTGTCTTAAGGACCCAATTACGGATTTAAAAAATGCTAGACCCTTTGACTTTCCTCCAAACAATTTCCCTTACTGAGTAACAAGGGCATTGTTTTTATGTGAGGATCAAAACAAATTAAATTCTGACTCATACAAACTGGTATGATGACTGACTAGAGGAAGACTTCATTTAAAAAATCTGAACAGGTGTTGGAGTGACATGGGAGTTAAAAATGGGTGGGTCAATTGGGACACAATACTCAGCTATTTTTATATTGCTGGCATCAAAACAGTGAAGGATGGCTCCCACACGTGTTGGCATCTACTGCGATGGCTACAGAGCTGGTTGTGTTCTCCCTCGGGTAAATGGGGCTATTCCTCACTTCTTCCAGACGACTGCATACTGGAGCAGAACAAAAGCAGCAAGACGCCTGAAGAAGAGTGATGACCCGTATCCTAAATGGATGAGGCCACACAACTTTGTATAAACAGTTTTCCTTCCAAGATGTGATCTGGGGTAGCTTTTGAAAGAGGACATGCTTTCATGCTATGTAAGGCTTTTTGCTGTCAAAGAACATCCTGAACTCAATTTTTAAAATTTTAAATCAACTTTTGATCTTTTTGGGATTTTGAGCTTCAAGAGCTGACCAACAACAAGTATTCAAACTACAAAGTATTCAAACTGTAAAAATAATTAGTGTTGTGTGTTAGCTAACTAACATTGAGAGTTTAGAAAAGTCACACTCCAAGTGAACAATGAAAAAAAAACAATCCACAGATAAATGATGGATGATCTTTGAGTTACTCCAGGATGAGTCTCCCTGAGTGCATGAACGCTCAATGTGGAAGTTTTGGACACGGAACATGTTCTGTCAATGTGATGATTTGACAGTAGTAAAGAGATATGTATTAAACTTCTATTAAAAATAATGCAGGCAATTAAAAAAAAAAAAAAAATCTTACCAGCAAATGCAAAACCTAACCAACTATGAACTGATCTATTTACGTGTATTTTGTGTGTGTCCAGTGTGTAACCAGCTTTTAGTGCTGCACATCACAACCTCAACTTAAGAACTTAAGTCAAGGTCAAAAGTACAGAGTCTAGATATATATGTGGCTTTGGATAAACACACATTACTTAGTAAGTAGGATCAATTCATTGGTTTGTTGTGTGAATGAGATTTGTTGACAAAATCTTCAGCCTAGTCCTTTAACTTAGGACTCTTATAAGAGGCAGTTAAATACGGTCAAAATTGATGCAGCAGAGGCAGAGATATCTTGTATGGATCTGGATTCTACTCTTCAATGAAACGTTATAACATCTTTGTTTAAACCTTCCCTCATTGGTAGATTTCCATGTGTTTTGAATTCCTTACACCAAGTTCACATCACAGACTTTCTGTTACAGACTTGAAGACTCTGGCCCTGTATCCATGTCATATCAGAGTGATCGTTATCCTAAGAAAGATTCCAGTTTGTAAAGTGTTTACGGCAACTTCCAGAAGTACTGGAAAATGTAGCAGATAGAAACACCTCACCCAATGCCTCAACCAGTTATTTATGGTGGTTAAGCCCAAATGTAATGGATTTACTGTTGTTTTATGTTGTCTTTCACATCAATCCCATATAATATAACCTAGATGACATCATCAGGGTTGTTTTCTTAGACTGAGAGCTCCCTTAAGAGCCAAAGAGGACATTACAGAACTGTTTTCATCAGCTGATCATTAGTAATCATGACTAGTAAACTGACCTTAATACGTAATATTGGTGAAATGTCCCTATAAATATCGTACTGTAAAAGATTAGACTAGAGGTGTGTATTATATGAAGTGTATTCATATTGTGAGTCCTTGACAACTCTGAAGCCAGGTCAGTCTCCACCAAGGGTACCAGCATGTTTAGATAAATCCTCAACTGACATGCTCCTGTAATAACTTGTTATATCAATAGATAAGACAGATTATTATCAACAGTCATTGCCTTAAAATGGTCAGCTCAGATTGTATATTGTTTTGCAATGTTAAGAGGTGGCTCCCTGCAGAGAAAGTTTCCATTGCATTCTGGCAGACAAGCTGTGCCCCACAGCCCTGAGCCTTCTGCCATCTGTTCCCGTAAAACTGACATTGCCAGAGATGTAAAAACATAACATTTATTTAGCCAGTCAGCTTGTGGCTGTTTGGATGTGGAAGTGAGTTACTCAGGATGGTTGGAAAGAAACACGCACAGCGTTGGATCTGAGTATTTCCCCTTTTTAAAAAAAAACCTGCACCTGCTTCTGGAGTGGCTTGGAAGAGTCACCTGAGAGGACTGGAAGTTCTCCAGAGAGGGAGGAGAACATGAGAACAGCGGGACAGGCAGAGACTGCAATGTCTAAGAGATGGTGACAGTGTCAGGAAGAGGACAGAATCCATTTTTTCTTGTTGCTGGTCAGAAAATGAACATGTCAGCAAGGGTTGTATTCGGAAAGGCTCGCCTCACTCCCAAACAGCTCTCCTTCGCGTTTCCTCAGACAGATTCCCTGAGGAAAGGCAGCCGGTCTACAGGAGGAAAGAGGAGGATGTTCTCTTTTTCTATCAGATGTCGACTGGGCATCATCAAAGGGAGAAGCAAAGGTAAAGCCTACAGGAAATATATGTCATATATTCAGTTGACATCTTCTATATTGTAAAATAAGATATGTGAGACTTGGAGGTTTTACTTATTTGCCAGTTTATGCAGAGTTGTAAGTGCTTAAAGCAGTTTAGACTCTAATAAGTAATTCCCCTCACAGTCACCAAGTTGTGTACTTACTGTCTTTTAAAATGTAACGTAATGTAAATGTAAAAATGTTTGTATGTCTATAGCAGACCTGCTAAAACTGAGCATTTTCCTGACTAAAATCATAGCTTTTGACCGACCTTAAAGGTGAACACTAACACATGACTGACACATACTTTTCCTCTGGCTCTTTCTTTTAATGTCACACACTGATCTGTGTTGGCTGACAAGTGAATTAGTCATTGTGCTTTTCATATCTTCACTTGCAACTGACTCTGATCACCATAAGATGGCAGTGTGGTCAGTTTGATCAATGAGCTGGTTGCGATTTGGGCTCCTGCTCTCCTACTTTAAAACGGCTACATTTTGTTTATGTAAAAAGAAAAATGTTGACTATTTTTAATAGGATTATAATGTTGGAGTCATATACAAACCATTACTAAACATTAATATCCTCTTGAGTCCTCTAGTTCTTGACTTTCTCTACTTTTCTTTGTTTCCTCTTTTACTTGAGGATTTAGCATTCCCAGCCTTTCATTATCACTCACTCTAGATCAATAACGTTGATATCATCTGGTCTTAAGGAAATGCAATTTAAATTTTTTACTACACGCACACAATGTTTGCCACCCTGTTCCCAGAGGTTTTTATCAGTCCAGCACACTGCTCCGTCACCCGATTTTCTTTATTCTGTTGGAAATTAATTAGTCTCGCTCTGAAAGACTATGCTCGCTCACATTGTAAATGGGGTATTAAGGACAAAAGTCTCGGAGGAAATTATCTACACCAAAGAGTATTGTGTCCACTGGAACAGCTTACTAATTAGGCACCACGCAACAGCGAGCAAAAGCTGTTTGTTTGTAGTCACCACACATCTGTAAAATAGTCAGCTGTAGAATGAATTTCTGAAGGAGCTGTTGGGTGTTGTGTTATGGTGTGGTTGTGTGTCCTCTCCCTGCTGTTTTCCCTTCCTCCAAAGTGTCAGTGACGACAACAATTTGTCCGCAGTGACCATAACAAGAGTTGGATGAGGTTCAGAGGGGCCTGCCTTTGAGGCTGAAGGAGGGTGGTATATGTTGGAGGTTGTGAGGGTCAAGAAGTGGCAGGCGTCGAGGATTATGTGTACATGACAAATGGTCGGACAGGTGTGGGGATGGCTCAGGCAGCAGAGCCTTTAGTCTGTCTGTGTTTGAGTGGAGGAACCTCAGCGGGCCTGAGATTAGCAGAGGGTAAATTTGAGATGTCAGACTTTAGAACAAAGGCATTTCATTTTCACTAACTCATTCATTTATGATTACAATCTGATGAGAAGTAAAATCTGTCACCACAGCCCTGCACTCGACAACTGCACGGCGTCTTTATGAATAACATTTCAACTGCTAGACAGCTTCTCACACAGGCAGCTGCTCTGCACAGGAATTTTGCATATGCATTTATCACTATGTGCTTGTGTGTGTGTGTGTGTGTGAGAGAGAGAGATAGAGAAAGAAAGAAAGAAAGAAAGAAAGAGATAATAGCATTGTCTAGATACAAGCTCTGTAAAATTGGTGCAGCTTTTATGTGAGAAAACGTGACTGCTTGTATCCTGACACTGTGCCGGGCTGAGTCTGACAATGAATGTGCAGGTGGTGTTAATTGTGCAGAGAGTTGAGTGTGTGATGTGTGTGTGTGTGTGGTGTGTGCGTGTGTGTGCGTGTGTGTGTGCAGTTTTGTCGTGTCTAATCTCTGTATGTGGGTGGGTAGGTTTGAGGATGTGCATATGAAGGGTGTTTGACTGGGTTGGAAATGGGTAAGGAGTGTGTATGTGTGTGTAGGGGGAGGGAGTGACTATCGTGTGTGCCTGCCTCACTGAACCCCTCTGGCAGAGAGAGAGAGAGAGAGAGAGAGAGTGAGAGAGAGAGGGAGAGAGAGAGAGAGAGAGGGAGAGCAAACACACTCACTTTAGGTCTGTATGAGAGAGAAGGGTTATGTGTGAGCTCATGTGAGTGTATGAAAAAGGGAATGATAAATGCTCTGGAAAAGGACGAACGATTAGTAGGAATAGCTCAAAAAATGGACCCACAGCAAGATGACAAGAAAAGGACATGAACACATTATTTTCCTGCTTTGGATTTTATAGAAAAAGAGAGCTTAGTAGATTCACATTTTAAAGAAGAAACATCTTTTTTTGTGTACAAGTTTAAATAGAAGGGACTGTCTGAGGATCAGCCCTCTGAAGCTCAAGACTTCACTGGGTTATACAAGCAGGGATAAAAGGTTAAGGGAATGCTGGAGTTAGGGCAGAAAGGAATGGAGAAATGAAGATGGTGTTACTGTTTCAACTGAGTTGGTGAGACTCTTTTCCTCAGGTGGAACCTCAGCTCTCTGCCCTATACTAAAAGATCAGCAAGGTTACTTCGCGGGGGTGGCTACGCTGACTAAACTACAGCCATGCTGTGTGGTCTGAGGAGAGATACCAAGAACAGCATTGGTAAGAACACCACACTTTGATCTTTACTACATAGAGTCACAGGGGTCAGCCTGTGTGTTGTAGCAGAGGATTGGAGGCATGAGGGGGGTCAGGGATCACCTGGATCATTTACTAACTTGTAAAGAGATGCTTTTGTCTTGCATAGTTCATCTGGAGGGGAAGCCTCTTCAATGTCCCTTGTAATTGTAATCAGCATCCAATTATCCTTAACGCATATGAATGTGTGGTCGTTGCAGTGCATGCATTATGGCAGTGATGGATTGCAAAAAATTTCAGTGTCAGTGGACTCTGCCACCAGGCCTGCATACCACCCTGCCATGTGTAATTGGGGCAGATATAGCAACATAAACTGGGTCTGGCAGGCTCCAGTTTATAAATAAAGTTTTCCATCTGAAAATAGCATTATGATTGCATTGCCATTGTCAGTGCTGCCCTCATATTTAACCTACATTCTAACTGGTAATGGGAGGGATGGCATTCAGTGCCCTGAATTAAATAAGGAGTTAATTAACTCACCACATTTATGCAGGAGCGTATAATTTTAATAATTTTATCATTTTAATTTTATTTTAGTCAGTGTTATGCTCCAAGATGCTTTAGATGCAACTCCTCTGGCATCTTTGAGTCAACAACAGACTACTAACAGAGCTGAGGTTGTTTTGTTTTTGTTTTTTTCAATAGTTGCCTCATTATTGGGGCTGTTTATTAATCAGCTTCATCCTGATCCTAATTCTGGCCGTTAGGGTGAGTAATGGTTATTTTAAGCTGGAGGAGGATGACTGGGGGATGGTTTGATGGTACAGTAGCGGTCTGTCACGTGCAGCGCGTTGGGGTCTGTGTAACCCTGAGCTAATGTTGCCTTTTGACTGCAATGACAGCTGCTGGACTGTCAGGGCCCTCAGGAGCCCGCGTGGTTACAAGGCTTTTGCCCAACGTAATGTGTTTCTGATGTGTCACTCACTTTGTGTATGTGTATTTACACCTCAGGGCTACTGAACAAGATATTTGTGCAAGGATGTATGAAATAGTGTGAAATATCACATTATGCAAATATATATGTTCTGTGCATCGCCGTAATATGTAAAGCCACTATAGATATTTCTGTGGTTCAAGTCTGACTCATGCAGCTGTGCGCACAAGGAGGCTGAGTTTTCTTCTTTATTTCTAGTATCCGGGGCCTGCCTAAAGGTTTCAGGTCAGAGAAGGATTGACAAAGGATCCATGCCTCTCAGCTGTCTAAAGGCTACATCTTCAGTTGGGCAGATGTGGAAACTTGATGAGAAGGCAGTGGGTTTGATGCCCTCCGAGCACACGCTTCCTCCAGTTCAGTCATCACAAATCAACACAGATAAAAGAAAAAGACACGTCAGAGTAACTGAAATGTCATTTTTCTTGTCATCTTGATATACTCTCAGGCCTGGGATGCTAATTTGTGCATGATGACAGAACTAATTTCTGACCTGTGGAGCACATGGAAGTAGATCCTGCTTTAGTTGACCTTTATTGGTTTACAGCTTACAGTTTATGACTAAAGAGTGTTAGAAAGGAAGGTTTTAACCCGTGTGTGTACAGCATCAAAGCAGTCATCGAAGACTTTAGACTGTGATGACTTAAGTTTGATGCCTGTAGCGTGAGGCACTAACATGCCCCCTCCCCTCTTAAAAAGAGGACTTGGCACAGCTCTTCTTTAAGTTTGTAAGATGATGTTCAGTCACTGTGCCGGACAGCTGAAAAGGTAATCCGTGGTGGACAGGATTAAAGAAGTGTCAAGTCAGTTTCCTCATCGCTGTGACTGCTGACATGCCTGTGTGACTGTATTCAGGTTCAGATGGCCGGCAGTGGCTCTGCTAATCTATCCATCCCAGTGCTGTGTCAGAAATGGGTGTCGGAAGGGGGAAAAAAACATATTTTCCCTGCAGAGCAGATTGAACATTCCCTAGCTCTCTATAGCAGCTGCTGTAAATGACATGAAAATGATGATTTTCTCTCCATGCCCAAACAGTCCATTAACCGCATGCTGTTCCTTCAGGAAAAGTCCCATGCTTTAGTGGTTGCATACATCAAGCTCACCACAAATGTATTCTTGTGTTAAATTAATGGCTTTCAAGGGTCTTTGCTGCAGACAGAGAGGAGCTATTTTAAACTCTTGACCCTTTTATAGCGTTGTCGTGGAAACAAAGTGTGTGACCTTCGGGGTTCCTGAGACCAGGCTAATCACTCTGTTTCAGTTAGCTAATGCCAGGCGGATGTGGCTGTTGGCTCAGTGCGGTTTCTCTCCCAGAGCTCCCCCATTACCCAAGGTGCAGTTCAAAGCATTACAGTGTGGGCAGCTGTCATGATGTGCAATGGATGGTCGTGTTCACTTAGCCATCTGCTGCAGAGAGTCCCTACATATCACCACAATGCTTCCTAACAGCACCTCCATACGTCCCTGCTGTCTCCTCAGATGAAGGACCATACTCAAAGGGGAGCAAGGAGTCTGGGTCAACTGACCAGTCACATTCCTCCCGGAGGCGCAGCCTTTCAGGTACGATATAATCAAACATGACTTTACATCATTTTGTTTTCTGTCTTCTTCTATCTGATTCGAGCTATTGCACCCAATTCACCTGCATCCCCCAATTGAAGGAGAGTCATGCCATCTTTGACAGAGACACAGATTTTTGGTTGTATGTATATTCACTGGTGAGTCTTCTGTGTGTTGCTTGATGCTACACTGTTTTGAATGCTTAGATAAGGTGGAAAAAATGCTTATGTGGCACACCTGTCATTGGTACTAAACCGCACTTGGTAGACCTCATGTAGAGTAATGTAACAGCACAGCACATTGTGGATCACAAGACAGAATGAGTCCTCTGATGACGCCATATAGCCACATATCCATTAGAGTTAAGGTCAAACTCATTTTCATTCACTTATGAATACATCTGGATTTCAATTTATATTTTCAATGAATGTCTTTTTTTATTCATGCATTGAATTTCTTTCCATTGTCTGTACTGAGTTTGATACTAACAAAACAGACTCTTATCTTACTCCTCCTCCTTCTGAACCTGCCACAAAGATTCACTCAAAATGAGAGAGTTAAAGGAACAAAGGAAAGACGGGAAAGTGAGAAAATAAAATATGTGGTCGTGCGTCAGAAAGCATTACAGTGAGAGAAAGATGGAGAGAAAAGAGTCTTTCGTTGCCTCTCAGACAGGCCGATTCTTTCAAGCAGACGCTAATGCTGACTGTGGATCTGTGCCCGTATATGTTTCTGTCAGCAGAGGAGTACAGAGGAGTGACCACAGTGGACCTGATGAAAAGAGAAGGCAGCAACCTCGGACTTACCATCTCCGGAGGGTCTGATAAGGACGGCAAGCCCAGAGTGTCAAACCTACGGCCAGGTGGGCTAGCTGCCAGGTGAGATCTGTGCTCTGTGATGCGGTTAAAGCCTGGCAACCACACCAAGCTGTCCACACTAGTTATTCTGCTTCCACAAACGTCCACATGTAGCTCGCCCTAATTGCAGCACTGTAGGTGTTATGTTGGATCAGCTTGATGCCAACCCTCTGAGTCTTGTACCCATAAGGGCTTGTTTGGAAGTGAAGCCCCCAAGAAACAATGTAGTAAATGTCCATAACTTGAAATTCTTATATAAATTCCATATTTTTCTATATTTTCAGAATTTTTAAAGATCTACTTTAGAAATCTTTAGATACCTATAGAAATACACTGCTTTAACCAATAATTTGTGTCTAATCCCACCCAAAAAAACCCCCTCAATTACCTTATTAAAATCCTTAATGATATTGACTCCTTCTACCTCACTGACTTCACCTCATTGAAAAATATAAATATAGAATATATTTCAGTCAGGAGCCCGCTTGTCATAAATGAAACCATTTATTGTGACAAATGGAAATACAGTTTTGCTCCACTCTAAAATGCACCCTGGATTAGCCAGCTGCATGCTGAGTTAAAAACAGGGAGTGCAATGCAAAACCCTGATGCAGATTGGGCCGAAAGCAAGACATGAATTTCAGATTGACCCTTGAGCCATGATGGGACCCTGAGCTAGAAAGGTGGAGCTGGGGCGGTGGAGGCAAGCTTTGCCAGCAGTGGCAACGTGAGCAACGGTGTAGCAAGATCAGTGTAGGTGGGAGTCATATTTAAAGGGGCCGCCTTGTTGTGAGAATGGCTGTGATTGGTATGTGACCTGGTGTGTGTCAGCTGATTACCGCTGGGGCCTATGACTTCCGTGTCCTGCATGAACTAACGCGTTGCTTCGTTTCAATGCACAACATTTTTGCTGTTGGACACAAGACTTCATTTAAAAGAGCTACAACGATTGGTTAATTGGTTAGTCAATCGACAGAAAAATCAGTCAGTCATTACTGAGGATTTTCTACTTTTATTAGTCGTACTGTATGTGATTGTGAATTCAATATTTTGGTTGAACAAAACAAGCACCTTTAAGAAGATCAGCTTGTCTTTTAGGAAACTGTGACAGACATTAATCTAGAAAGTAAGTCGCAGCCTCTGAACGCTTCCAGTCTCCACATCACACTTGTTTTGGTTGCATACTTGACCATGATTAACTCAGCACTAATTGTGATGTTACAGATAATGCTTGAAGGTACATGCCTTGAACTCACATTTTAGATAAGCACTGAGGAACTTTTCCATTTTTTGTGGATAAATGTGAAAACAGCCTTCTCGTGTCAAACTCTGTACATACATCCAGTGGTGTGCACAAATGTTGAAAAATGCGCGCTAAAGTGCTTTCCTGGGAGCCAAAACGCGACATGCCACTGCATATTCAGTGAAGCTCAAATATCCAACTGAAAGAATAATAAGCAAAACATGTTAGAGTGGGACTTTAATTCAAGGTATTATGTAGTGGTAATTATTCAATATAACTTTATTCAATTAAACTAATTATTAACTAACATTAAACTCATTTTCCCCAACATCAACCACATGAAAGGAAAATGTAGCGGAAGATTCACGTTTCACGATGATTTAGAAGCCCCCACCCCCTCTCTCTCTCTCTCTTTCTCTGTCACCCCCCGCCCACACACACACACACACACACACACACACACACACACACACACACACACACACACAGACTTTGTAAGAATGACACAGCCCCTCTGAAAATGTCTTGGCCAAATATGCCATTGCTTGTCAAGTCCTGGGAGGTTTATAGACAGACACAGTGCTAATTCTTCCAAGCAGCTTGTCTTCCCACAGCTGAGTTCATGCTTGTGTGGAAGTGCTAGCTAATTTACTGGGTGGAGAGACACGCAGGCAGACAGGAGAGAGACTGGCAGTGACAATGTGTGATAAGAGAGGACCGGATGACAGGCCGGTCGACTCTGCTGGTTAAGATGTCTCTCTGTCTGCTGTCAGGGCTGACTGGCAGTAGCCCAAAGGTGCGAGGGCCAAGCAGGGCAGAACATCTATTTAATTAATTAGCCCTCCAATGAGCAGCGCGTTGACTCAGAATGTCATATGTCAGGCACCATGTACAATCATCACTGTCAGTGTCTGAAGAGGAGACGCTTTCAGCCATTCCACCCCAGCATCTGCTCTCTCCTCCACACAGCTGGCTCTGTATCTTAGTCTACACACTGCAAGGGGATTTCTAATCAAATCACCATTACTGTCTGCACACATATTAATACAACAAACCTGATATTGTCATTAGACGGCACGTGCTGTGTTACTGCATCAGTTTTAATTCTGCCTCCATTACTCCATCATTAGATGAGATGATGGTCTTGGTTTTGATGGTCTGTCTGTCACTTCCCACAGGAGTGACCAGCTGAATGTAGGAGACTACATCAAGTCAGTGAATGGCATCAACTTGTCAAAGCTTCGCCACGATGAGATTATCAGCTTGCTGAAGAACATTGGGGAGAGAGTAGTGCTGGAGGTGGAGTACGAGCTGCCTCCGTTCGGTAAGTGAAGTATTCTGCCTGCCATATCTCTAATTGACAGTCTTCATCACATAGAAGGAGTGTGTGTAGAAAATGTTGCGATATTTTGCTGTAATGTGCTGTTATTAAAACATATGCTTTGTATTATCAAGTAAGAAATATGTTAATAAATAAGCTTATTAGTTGAGGCTGCAAATCATAAAGAACCCGGCTGATGACCTGGAGTTGTGGGACATCTGGAGGATTCACTGTCAGATTTTGACATCTGTTAATATTCTGCCTTCACAGTCTAACCAACCAGAGAAATCCATGTGTAGAAAATGCTTTAGGAAGAACACTTGAAATACATTTGGTGTATTAATCATTTCCATAAACATAGGAAATAATTTAGTACATAACAAGTAGCATTTCTGTATTTGTAAAGCAGACCTGCTTTATATTTGAAACAGTGGTTACAACCTAGACATATTAAAAAGGGTCATATTTAGCCCAGGTTTAACCTTGAAATCTAGAAATCTTTCAAATTGCAAATCAATAAATGAGTATTGGGATTCACTGTATTTGAATTGTATTTCCTTGATCAAGGCTGCAGAAACAGAGTTGGTCACTGGCGCTGCACTGTGACTGGTCACTGCTCTTAAATTGTTAGCATGGGACAAAAGCAGAAGAAGAATTTCCAGTCTGGGATTAATAAAATGTATTTCCAGAAGGCTTTGCTCATTCTCATAATTCAACACTAAAATTAAACTTTTTACAAAGCTTTTTGCATGGACAACTCTACTGTAGCTTAATGAGATTTTAAGTAATAATTTTGTCATTTTTAATGACTTTTTTTGTCCCTTAGTCCAGACCCCATCAGGAGTCATAACAAAAACCATAGAGGTGTGTTTACACAAGGAAGGAAACAGCTTTGGGTTTGTCATGAGAGGTAGGTAGATTTGTGTTTTTTTTAAATCAGTTAGCTTGAACTTTTTTGCATTGATTTCATATCTGTGTTTTTGTCTTTTTAGGGGGCTTTCATGAGGACTGGCGCAGGTCTCGTCCTATGGTAGTGACCTACGTCAGGCCCGGGGGTCCAGCTGACAGGTGAGAACATGGATGGATGTGTGTGTGTCTCTGTGTCTGTGTCTGTGTGAGTATTTAAGTGTAGCTATTTATGTGTCTTGTATGCTTTTATGCCTTATTCATGCATGAATGAGTGTGTTAGCCTTTACAAATTATTGTCTGTGTGCACGCATGCGTGTTTCTATATTGTGTGGTTGTATTTATTTACATGTATGACCTAATTGATATGTGTTTTACTAATTGCCTCATCTTTGTCCACAATGAAAATATGTATTATTTGTTATTCTATTAACCATATGAAATCAGATATACCAGAGTAATGCATCTCCATCATTTATAGTCTGTATTATTTTATACACATTTTTTTTTTTTTTTGCATTAGTCAGTGCTCAGGCCGCTGCATGAAATTACTGCTACACATATAGTGTTTGTTATCTTCTGAGCAGAAAGGGCACTACTCATCCCCAGGCTAATGCAACATTGCATTTTTCCTCATGAAAACTGAGAGCACCAAACATAATTCACCATCAAAGCCGTTTATCTCATTTATCCTTCATTTCACCTGGGAGGGAACCCTCATGCAGAACTGTTTAATGATTCACTGTGTAGGAACGCCTGTACGACCATCTTGTGCTGGTCGGCTATGTGTTGTTTTATCTCTCCCTCTTATTCTATGTTCCTCAAGAGAGGGCACTTTGAAGGCCAGCGACCGAGTATTGAGCATAGATGGGATGCCTTTAAACAGAGAGAAGCACGCTGACGCTCTGACCATGCTGATGCAGAGCGGCCAGGAAGCTCTGTTCCTGATTGAGTATGACGTCTCTGTCATGGGTGAGCACACACACACAGGGAATATGTGGAGGCATGGCAGGGCAGCGTTGCTCTGAGGGTAAATAATGTGGCCGTTTGGCTGCGTGGAGGAGAGTGAGTGGCGGTGCTGGAGATGCCACCAGGGGAGTCACTCAGGCCCAAGAGCACACTTCAACAAGAAAAGGGTAGATGGGTGATAGTCTCTATTTTTTCATAATGTGTGGCTCTCTCTCCTCTCCTGAATCATGGCAGGTTCAATCCAAAAAAAAAAGTGTAACACTTTACTTTTCTAAGTCCTCGCGTAAGTTGTAGAGTGTGTCACTCAGGATTACTCACAAGGATTTTTTTAACATGACCTAAATAAAACAAGGTTGGATTTGATCAGGAAACAGTGTGTCCTGAAGCCCTGGTGTTGCTCCACATTTTAGTGGAAAAGATGACAAATGATAAACTCTTCTTCACTTTCAAGGGAACATACGAAAGAGGCACTCCAATGATTAAGTCTTGCACATCCATACAGTTGGAGAATTTACAGGAGACAGATTCAAAAAGTATGGTCAAAATCATGTAGTCAACCTTTATTTATAAAGCACATTTAAAAACAACCTCAGTTGAACCAAAGTGCTGTACAGTTATTATAATACAATATAATCATACACAAATATAATAATAGATAAAAATGATAAAGGAATAGTATGAGCTCAATTTAAAAAACTAAAATTAGAATAAAAAGAAATAAAAAGAGTAAAAGTAAAAAAGCCAAGGACACTCGCCTAGCTGGGACTGAATGCCAAGGAGAAAAGATGGGTTTTCAGCAGTGTCTTAAAGTGCTCAACAGACTGTGCAGCTCTAACCTGGAAAGGTAGGCTGTTCCACAGCTTTGGGGCCGCCACTGAGAAGGCTCTATCCCCACGGGTAGAGTCTGGACTGAGGTACTGCCAGGAGCAGCTGGTTTGTCAACCTAAGTTTTCTGGAAGTACTGTGAGGCTGTACAAGCTCTGATAAATAAGATGGTGCCAGACCATTTAAACACTTAAAAACAATTACTAAAACCTTGAACTGGATCCTAAAATTAACAGGCAGCCAGTGCAAAGACGCAAGGACGGGACTGATGTGATCACGCTGTTTCTTTCCAGTCAGCAGGAGGGCAGCTGCATTTTGGACCACCTGTAAACAGCACAGTGTTGACTGGTCGAGACCAACAAACAAAGAGTTACGGTAGTCAAAGCGTGATGTAACAAACGTGTGAATAACTTTCTCAAAACCATTCCTGGGGTGATAAGCCTTTACTTTTGCTAATAGTCTTAGCTGGAAGAAGCCTGTTTTTACAATAGAGCTTATCTGCTTCTCGACCCTAAAGTCACTGTCCAAAATAACACCAAGGTTCCTTGCAAAAGCGTGACAGACTTCAGGGTGCCAATGGCACTGTCATAGCCATCTAAGAGATTTTGTTGGTAGTCATGCCCTGTGTAGCTATTAAACTTTGACATGTAATATTGGTGGCGTGCTCCTTTAAATGAACTGTTGCTAGACCACAGTACAGTAAGAAGTACATATTTGTATTAATTAAAGTAGTTTTGGCAGTATAGTTTTAATCTTGCTTCTGTAGTTCAATTTGTCATTTGAGTAACTAACGCTAAAATGTTTTCAACACATATGAAAGTGTTGCATTTTCATCTGCACCTGTCCCTAAGCTGTGAAAATGAATAACTGCTAACACACATCAGTCTGACTCTTAAGAATACAGAGTGAATCAAATCACAATGTCCCCACCATCAGATCAAAACGTACTGCAGGAATTGACTACATGACCAAGAGCCTGATTACAACCTAAATTTGGTCACGGTGACTAATTTTCAAGATCGAAAACTCTGCACCGGTCTGTGCAAATTAGGGCAGGTCACCAAGGACAGTTGGCACACATTTTCTTTCTGTGTGCAGTATTCAGAAGTCCTGACTGCTGACTGAACAAGTCAGAACAGTCAAAATTAGGACTGCAACTAACTTCAAGCATAGATTAATGTGACAGTTTTTTTTCTTGATTGATTGCCTTCTATTGTCTATAAAATGTTTCTAAGAGTTCACAGATGTCTTCAAATGTGTTGTTTTGTTTGGTCAGCAGTCCAAAATCAAAAGATATTTACTTTATTATCATGTATGATACAGAAAAGCGTCACATTTTCACATATGAGAGGCTTAAACCAGCAAATTTGGTGCATTTTTGTTTAATGAACATATTCATGACATGTTTAAATTGCTCCATTTATTCATCAAACTGTTCAAAACTCACATACTGTATATACAGGTCACTATCATATATGACAAATAAAATGATAAAATCCTCATATTTAAGAAGCTAGAACCAGAAAATGTTTGAAGAATGCTTGAAAAATGTCTAATATGCAAGATACTTTAGTTTGAGTTGATTAATTATGTAAATCTGATCATGGTGTCCTCATTAATGACGGTTTTGGGTCTTTTCATTGTTGCTTAAGATTGTTAAAATCTTATATTGTGTTCCTGAATTTAAATGCATTCAGAAAAGTCACTGGCCTCTATCATATCTGTGTGTATTATCTGTTTCAGAGGCAGTGCAGCAAGCCTCAGGCCCTCTGCTGGTGGAGATAGTGAAAGGTCCCTCCGCCAGTCTGGGGATTAGCCTCACCACAACGATGTACAGGAGCAAACAAGTTATTGTTATTGATAAGATAAAGGCAGCCAGTGTGGTGGAAAGGTGACACCAACCTTTTATATTTCATTTCTCCGCAGACTCTTTACTAACAAAAGACTCTCTTAACACAATCTGCCTCTGTCTCACTCTCTCAGGTGTGGAGCGCTGCATGTAGGTGACATCCTTTTGTCTATAGATGGGACCAGCACAGAACACTGCTCTCTGATGGAGTCCATGCAGCTTCTTGGCAACACCTCTGAAGTTGTCAAACTGGAGATTCTCCCGGCTAGTCAGAGCAGACTTCCTGTCAGGCCGCAAGACACAGGTATGACACTAAAACACAGCAAATCTCCGTGAGGAAGAAATTAGAGAGGTATGAGAATGAGAAGTGAAAGAGGAAATCATTTGGGACAAAGCAAGTGACAAATTGGATAACACTATGTGCGACTATACGTCATATTAGAGCTGCAATTAACAAATCATTTATTTTTTGATGAATAAAATGTTGCATATAAAATGTAACAAAATTATGAGAAATGTCTATCACTAGTTTCCAGAGCTCAATTGCTTGTTTTTGTCCAGCAAACTGTCAAAAACTGACAACATCTTCACATTCATTTTGTTTGGATCAATAATCAGAATAAAAGTTAAAATTAGAAATAAGAAAATATGGGAGATAAAAAAAGTCCAAGATAAAAAAAAAGAATATATGTAATATAGCTATTTATTATAATATTATGTGTATATTGGCATAGTGTATAGGTTGGCTGTGCAGTTTTTCAGTATATAAGAAATGTAAAATGAACACATTTCAAGAGCTGAACTGGAAGTGAAAAATGCAAAAGATTCACAGCAGACTGTGTTAATTAATTGACTGAAAAGTACATAATTTAAATCTTTATAAGCAGTTCTGTTTATAGATAGAGCAAACAGTATTGGAGTTCCAGCATGTTGTCTTCACCATATGTGTTGTGATGCTTTTAGCTATTTTACCTACAGCTGTAAAGAGCCTTGCTGCCTCCCAGCCGCCTTCTTCCATACTGTGAATCAGCCTGTGTGCACGTATGTGTGTGTACGCTGCTGGACACAATCCCTCTGCCTTTGGCTGCTCGGCCTCTTATGCATACCAACAAGCAGCACACACACTAACGCACACAATTTCTCTGTCAGAGATCATATTCATGCCATGTTCTGCTTACTTATTTCTGGGTCAGCAGCTGCAGGGGCTCCTTAACATGTGAGCATGGGAAGAATCATAGAACATGACAAAGAGAAATAAGATGCCATATAGTCTTCTGTGGGGTCACTGAATCGTTTGTACTATACTTTTTTTTGTCCCTTGTTCATATTTGCAGTTCAGTGCAGTGCAGTTCAGTCTATGGCGCTGCACTTTTGTGTGATCTGTGTTTTTTCTGTATGTATTGATATGGGTTTTATCAGTTTTGTCTGATTTATATAGAGGTTATTTCTCTGAATACTTTAATATTCCAATAAACTGTTTCTACTCAGTGAAATACTTGAGCTGCTTTGGCTCCTGTTGACTGATATCATATATCAAGTCAATAGTGATTCTTGAATAAGGCACCATGACGTTATGTTAAGATGATATTTTCACAGCTACTTTTACCCCCCGGGATAAGGCGTGATTATAAGATGCAATTTGTCTAATCTCCTCTGGGGATTTAATAAGACTGATATGGCCACTGAGAGATTAGGAGTTAATGTTTCCTTCCACCAGTATAGATCGAAAACACTATTTCTTGGAGAGCTTCCCCTAGGTGAGCTTAGTATAAGCCGCCAGAGCCAGAGCTTTACAGGTTTGATTGAGTCTGATAGAAACTGGTCCTGCGAAATAGGACAGAGGTTCTCCTGCATGTATTCTGATTACATGCAGCTGGATTTAACCCGCTTCACTGAATGTGGCGAGCATCCCAGGCGCTACTGCAGCCCTCCATGTTTTCAGCAAATCCTCCATCCATGTGAGCAAGTTGACACAGATTAGACCCCTGCAAATGAAGCAGCATGGATTACTGTCACATGTAATAGTCGGCAACAAATTTAGCTTTATGAATCTGTAAAGGAATGTTAATTATCGAGGTGTGTGTCGCACAGTAGGTCAGTTATTTCCCTTTGAATGCTTTTAGATGCTGTCTGACAGAACGATACGATGCCTTCAGAATGAACAACAATCTGTGCTCTCTATTTCCCACAAAGATGGAGAAGTCAACAGAAATGCTAAAAAAACCAACACATGAATATGAATAAAGCCAAAGACTGAATCATTAAAAACAAATTTAAACCAAAATGTCTGCCAATCAAATTCAGAAACAAACATCCTGCCTCATCCGCAATCAAGCATTCAGCTGTGCCCAATCAAGGTCAAGCCACATGCTTCCTAACAGCCAGTATCACTTCCTGCTCCAACACAACAACATCATGCCCAGCAATCACCTTACACTAGTTCAGTACAGTTGCTTTTTATTGTCCCCTAAGGGAAACTTGACTTGTAGACAGGTACTCAGACTGTTTTAGCTCTTTTGAAAGTGAAATTATAAGAATGATCTCCAGTTTGCACTCAGCATTTCAGAAGCTTGCAAGTAAAAGTAAGGTCCTGGCTTCTTTTTTTTTAGACTGTTCACTACATCCCATTTGTGTGTCTAACTGATTCTCAGATGCTCATCATTATACATTAAACCAAAGGATTTAATCTAGTGTACCATGACAAAAACATTAAAAATCAATTTCTCTGCAGTGAATTATCCTCCAGGCAATGTGTGGTGTGATACAAATTTAGACATGGGAATGAAAGCATAATTTCATGGGTAGAATTTAGGAAAAGTGCACAACCAGAATGCGTCTGGTTTGCTTTAACAGATGCGTTTGCTTCTTTACGGCTGCAGTAAAAGTGCAGAAGAGCAACCACCATCACTGGGATCAAAGCAGCAACTACTGCCATCCCCCACATGCCAGCCACGGCAAGACATGGAGCAGCCCAAGCCACCCACACAACCAGCAGGACCACTGCAAATGTAAGTTATCACTTGTGACAGCACTGCTGCTGGCGAGACACCAAAGCTGGAGCCCTTTCTTCAGCACATTTGTTAAATCTATTTCCAGAAGATTTACTCCAACATCCGTTACAACATTTCTGTCTTATACTGCATAGTCCTGTGAGTTTGTGAGTCTGCTGCTGCTGTGGATGTGGATAGACTGTCATGGTAATGTCTTCATGTGAGGATTTGATTTGGTGTGCTCTTACTGTACCAACCTTTTGTTAAGTGTAGTCCTATGTCTTCTTTCAGCTCTGGTGAGTGGTGGATTCTCCCCTTCCTCCACAGCTACCTCAGGCTTCAGCAGCCAGGGTAGCAACACTCTGCCCTGCCCCATCCCTCCGATCGCTCCCACCAGCCCCCGCGGCTCGACCGGCAAGAGGAGGACCAGGAAGAAGGACCACAAGAGCTCACGTATGACAAACTGCCATCTCAGTTTAACCACTATATTACAGCGAAACATATTTGCTCATTTAAATCTAATTGAACCTACCACTGGAGTTTATTTACTGAGGTGTCCCTAGGATTTCTGCCTCCTCCTTAATACAATGGAGGTGAATGGAATTATTGGAATTGTTATTTGAGAATTTACAGGAAATATTTGTTCTGTAGAGATACCTTCCAAAGAAAACACAGTGAAACACGTGGATTATCAGAGGACATTGTTTCTGCAAAGTTTTCAAATGCATAAAAATATCCATTACAGTAATCTTTACAAATACTGTAAAAGACATAAGCAAAATAAGACAAATCAATAAACTGGGAAAAGGGCACAAAGTACAAATATAATACAACTTAAATGGTGTATCACATTTTATAAATAAAATCTTCTTTATAGTAATTTGAAGATGAGACAATACTTCATGAAACTTTTGTTGGTTATTAGAGATTTGAAAGAGGCAATGTCCGTCATTGATTTGATTTGAACCATTTAGCATAATCAGGTTTGGCCTGACTCTACCAATGGAGAGGCCCCTCTCGTATTTACCACAATGATTCCAGTAGTAGTTTATTGAACCACCTTTTTTTTTCTTGAGTCCCATTCTTTCAAATTGAATTTGGTTGTATAGTAATGTGTATATTTTTTAGTGTGAATATGCATCTCTAACTGATCGACATGCATTAGCCACCATGCTTTTTAATATATATCCACCTCCATGTTTGAATTAAGATATCTTTCCCTAATTTCTGCAAAGTGACGCTGCTGAAAGCATATTTTCTCATACTGTAAGCATCACAAAAAAATCCACCTAACCCAGAAAAGCTATAAAAAAGGCTTAATACCAGGAGAGGTGAAGTGAGAAATTATGTTTTGTTGCAATGTGGGTGAACTGTCCCTTGAACATGTTTTGGAGCACTGTTTGAACACCTTTCCTTCCTGTTTGACTCACTCTGTGTGTGTGAACACATTTGACTGATCCCTGACGTAAACATGACTGACGTAAACACTGATAAGTGACTCACTCCCTTTCTCTTTCCATTCCCCTTCCATTTCTGTGGGTGCATGTCTCTTCCTCTTACCCTCCTCCATTTTTTGTCTCCCACAATACCTCTTGCTCCATTTATATGCCACATATCCACTAATATCTCCCTCTGATGTGTCCCTCCCTCCCTCCCTCGCTCTCCCTCAGTATCTCTGGCGTCCAGTTCTGTTGGCCCAGGGGGGCAAGTTTTTCATGTGGAAACAAGCGAGGTCGTCCTGAGGGGGGATCCGCTCACAGGTTTTGGGATCCAGCTGCAGGGGGGTGTCTTTGCCACTGAAACCCTGTCTGCTCCCCCAGTCGTCCGCTTTATTGAGCCCGACAGCCCAGCTGAGAGGTAACGCACTGAGACACCTAACGAGTAAACAAATATCATAAAGGGAGTCACCTTGAACTTGGGGGCCTGAGTGCTAATCATTCAGCCTGGCAATGAAACACTACATGTGGAAAAAGGGGCTAATTTTAGCCTGGTGTCTGAATGAGTATTTATTCTAAAGGCTGCATTTCGCTAAGGCTGTGATTCCCAAACTGCGGGTATGGACATAGAGGGAGGGGTGATTAACAAAAGAGAAACAAAACTTTCCTCTAATCTTTGCTCTGCATCTTGTCTCAATAATGATGCAGATAGGGGAAATTGAACCTGTCTTTGTTTGTACTGCTCACAAATGGTAGACTCATTGAGTTGGTGACAAGGGGTCACAGGTGGGTATTGCTTCATTGTAAAGGATTAGTTCAACATTTAAGGAGATATGCTTATTCATTACCTTAACTGGAAGTACAGGGGGGAAAGTGTTAAAGGATACATTCACAATTTTTCAAGTCTCTCTTAAAACAATAATCAGGTGGACATATGAAGGCTGAAATATGTTTTCCTCTGTGAAATAATTCCTCCTGTTTATAGTGGCCCTTCAAATGTGCGTTCAGTGTAAGTGATGGGGGGCCAAAATCCACAGTGTGTCCACACTGTAATTTTGTGCAAAAAAATGCTTTGAAATGATAAACATTTATCCGACAGGAGGCTTCAGCAGTCTGATTTAGTTACATCAAGTGGATATCTGCCACATTTACATAAAATTCCCTCTTTGTGTTTCCCTGTTGAGCTGCAGTGGATGTATAGTAACAAAAAGAGGGATTTTGGCACTAAGAAGACTGTAACATTGAAAGATATCTACTTGATTTGACTAATCTGGACAGCTGAAGCGTCATATTAGCTTCAGATGGACTTTTAAATACATTTATGCACAGCAGGCTTGTGGATTTTGGTTCCCATCATTTACATTGTAAGGGCATTATGAAGGGATCTGCTAATGGCCAGTGTGAACAGGAGGAATGATTACGGTAAGACAAACTTATTGCAATGTTCATTTGGGCACCTGACTGTTGTTTTAAGACAGACTTAAATACACTAATTACATGTTAAAATATCGTGTTTAATTGATGTTTACACTCCGAAGAACACCTGTGCAATCTAGACTAGCAGCTAGTCTAATATATCTGCTCATGTGTGCATAAACTTGTAGTGCTTGTCAATTTCAAACTCTGGGTTAAAACCTGCAGGAAGGGCCGCACAAACTTTGGAGCCTGGATAGTGGTGCCTCCCTATTTACACTCTTTATGCTAAGCAATCAGTTAATCAGCAGCTGGCTGTAGCTAGCTGTAGCTGGCAAGGATGCAAAAAATGAATTTCCCAAAATGTCAAACTACATCGCTATTTAAATGTCTGCTCTTATGTCTGTCTAAGTATTTAGCAACTGCTGGTCATGGTAATGGTGTATTTTCAACGTTGGAGAGGTCAATGTTTAAGAGATTAACAGCATTTTATTAGTTACTTAAGTCCTGAGTGTGTTTTTGTTTGTTTTATGTGTCTCTAGTAGTAGATACACTACCCATTGTTAGCATTGATGCAGTCAGTGATGTGTTTTTTCTTTTTAATGGGGAAAGTCCCTTATCCTGGTATCCATTGTATTGATCAAGACTACATGTTAGAGTCTAATTAACACATAGCTCTGATCAGGCTACTGTGTAGTATCTGTCCTTGTCTAGCAAGATTAATGATGGTGTCTATGCCGCCAGCGCGGGGCCATGTCCCCTGGGTCTTCTAACACAATTAGTCCAGCAGCAGTTGGACAGGAGTGACTCAAGTACAGCGTGCAACTGTGATGTTAGTGTCTCAGCCTCCATGCAAGGTTAATGAGCAGCAGTGGTTGTTAGTAAATTAATATAAGTTGACAGTGCTTCAGTGTTTTAACTCCACAATTAGGGGTCTGACTAAATGTGTGATATGTGGGGGGTTTTCTGCATGTGTGAGACAATTTTCACTTAAGTAAGATCAGTTTTCTCTCTTAATGTCAAGCCGAAAAGGTGTTGTTTTTTATTTTATTTTATAGATGGCATTTTAAAGATTTACAGACAGATTTTGAGAGAGATGTTCAGTACAGTGAACAAATAAACCTTTAACACCAAATCTTCCAGCTGAACTAATCAGACTGAATCATCATTGTCACTGAAGTAATCAGTTAGCTTTTAGCAGTGAAGCTCCATTTACTGACGACTGAGAGCTGTGATTCACTTTCTCGTTAAAAGCCTATAAGACCACACAAGGCTTATGAATGCTGACCTTGTAACGTCTTTTTTTGTTGTTGTACTGAACATAATAGCTTGAACTACCATGAACTTACTAGTGAGCTGAAGACACAATCAGCACAAATGCATGATAGATGATGCATTCAATTGAAGTTGAAATGTACCAATTACTTTATATCCAATGTAAGGTTATTTGTGTGTTTTCCGGTATGAAGGTGTGGACTGCTGCAGGTTGGAGACAGGCTGTTGTCCATTAACGGGATCCCAACTGAAGATGGCACTTTGGAGGAAGCCCATCAGCTGCTCAGAGACTCTGCTCTGGCCAATAAGGTCACAGTGGAGATTGAGTTTGATGTTGCAGGTATCATATACTGTAGTAAATGCATTGCAGAGAAATGATTTATGATTTTACAGTTACATATCCACTATTAGTATGCTTTTTTGCTTAAATGTATCTGTACTCTAACTCTCATTTAGAGTCTGTGGTTCCCAGCAGTGGCACCTTCCATGTTAAACTGCCCAAGCGGAGAGGAGTGGAGCTGGGCATCACTATCAGTGGTGAGTTTGTTGGCAACAAGACATACAGCAGGGGGCGGTGTTGCTCAACACTGAAGCACGGTGTTTAGCAACATATTATACATCTCATTTGAATCAATGTTCTGTGATCCATAAAACAAGCCTGCAAAAGCATGAGGGCACGTACCTCATTACCTCTGAATAATACTGGCCTGTACCCACATTCATCAATACCTTTCCTCTAACTATCTCCAGAAAAAAACACAGACAGGGAGCTGATTATGAGCAATGGAGCAAAATGTATCCTAATAAAACACTTGATTTTTTTCTTCTATTTTACCAGCAAGCAAAAAACCCGGCAAACCTCTCATCATCTCTGACATAAGAAAAGGAAGCATAGCACACAGGTACGTCCCATCATAACACAGAGGTAGTAATTTGTTGTTTTATGGAGTCATATAAATGTTTTTGTAAATAAAAAAATCCAGAGAGCAGCTCACATTAGAGAGACATTATTTCTCAACAGTTAGGTCTGGGTAAACTAGGTTTTCTGGGTTTATGTGGGGTTAATCATGAGAAAAATAAAAACTGTTCCTGTCAACCCACTGTGTAACACAACCCTAATTGGATTGAGCTATCAAAACTGGATCAGTAGGGCAGAGCAGCTACATTTCACAAGGGCTCAGTGTTGATTAGGTTGAGGGTGAGATGACGGTCACCCCCAAGGATCCCACTGAGACGTCATGCTAATAGGATTCTGATAGTGAGTCAGGAGCAGCTTCAGGGTCCCAGTTAATCGTTGTGGTCCTCTTGCTCTTGTGTCCGACAGAACAGGCACTCTGGAGCCTGGTGACAGGCTGCTGGCCATTGACAGCGTCCGCCTGGAGAACTGCACCATGGAGGATGCCATGCATGTCTTGCAGCAGGCTGAGGACATGGTCAAACTTCGGATACAGAAAGATGAGGATAACATTGGTACATTAATCCTTTAAAACACTAAACATCCATCCAGTATAAGCCATATAATGTTTAAAAGCAGTACAGTGAGAACAACATGAGAAATAAAGGGAGAAAGTTGTTGAATGTTTCTATAATTTGTCCATTTGCACAAACTTTTTTTACACATTTTACCGTAAATCTCATCTTCACAGGTTTTTAACACTTTTTATATAATCTGGAGTCTTGTGCACAATATCTATTACATTTCTTCATATGATATAGATGAGTTGGAGATGTCAGGATCTATAATCTACACAGTTGAGCTGAAGAGGTATAACGGACCACTGGGCATCACGATTTCTGGTACAGAGGAGCCCTTTGACCCCATCGTCATTTCTGGCCTCACCAAGAAAGGCCTGGCAGAGAGGTGAGAGAAGGGCAGGGGGAGAGGTGAGGAATGACAGGCCAAGGGTCAAAGTAGTTATTTGAGAAGATGGTGACACTCACATTAGGCTGGGACCAGTAGCGACTCTAGTGGAAACAAGATTTAATAAACGAGACAGAAAACAATGGCTGTCTCATCTTCTTCTATAACAAGAGGCCTCTTTGTTTCTGTCTCAGTAAGCGCACTGGCAGCATGACAGTTTTTCTGGCCAGTCCAACTGTTGCTACTGTCTGGCATACTCTGGTATCTCTGTCTCCTTTCCTCTCCTAACCCTGCAGGACCGGGGCCATCCATATAGGAGACAGAGTCTTGGCCATCAATGGAGTCAGTCTAAAAGGAAAGCCACTGAGCGAGGCCATCCACCTCCTGCAGATGGCCGGAGAGTCCGTCACTCTTAAGATCAAGAAACAAGCCGACCGTATGTTGACCACTTCTTTATCTCAAGAAAGCAAGTTTCATTTACACAGCACTTTTCAAAAAGTTATTTACAGAAGGAATGTGGAAGCCAGTAGTTTGTAAACTACACACACATTTTAACTTGTATTTGTGTGTATGTGTGGGCTATCATAGGCTACTTTTTGGGACAAAATTTCAGACTAAAGACCAGTTAATTGGGGACAGCTTGTCCAACCATGTCCCCATTTGGAGAAAAAAAGCTGTTTTTGGGTCAGTGGTTAAGGTCAGGGCTAGGCAAGTATGGTTAGGCTCAGGGTAGGTCTCCAGGAAATTAATGTAAGTCTATATAGTGTCCCTAGAAGTGACCTAGGACTGTGTGAGATGAGTTTAAGTCACATGCAGGTTAATCATCATGAAACATGAGTATTCCTCTACATTTCATGAGGGTGATGTTAGGCGAAATTATTTCAATGTCGTTAACGTTAGTTTAATCGAATGTAGTTATATGAAATAGTTAAAGTTCAACCCCAAAATCTGTTTTTCATTTGGATGTTTGAGTAAACATGATTTTCAGTTTCTGTGGATAAGTGAAGTGGTCTACAGTACCTGGTAAAATATATTATGATATTTACAATTTTTGTAATATAGCTGCATACTTGTACCATATATGTTTTATTTGGTCTGCTGTTGTAGTTATTTAACTTCCATGTTCTGGTCTGTCTAGCCTGGAATTTTGCAATATTTTTCTAAAAATGTTTTAGTTCTCCTTATAGTCAGCGGGAGTGATTTATTGAAAATGACAGTTGTTCTTCCTTATTGAAAGCTTAACTGAATCACTGATCATTTGCAGAGTCTGATGGCCGGCGGCCCCTGGAAAGAGAAGCTGGTTTTCTAAGTGACACAGAGGATGATCTGACAGACTCCCAGAAGATGAGTAAACACTCAGAGGTCTACTCTGCCACTGTGCCAAGTATAGATTCTGCTATGAGCTCCTGGGATGGCTCAGGGTTCGATGCGGGCTACGGTAGCCAAGGTGAGCTGCGGTGGACACTAGCCGTCTCAAAATAACTAATTTCCTTTCTTGCATCGGATAAGATCAGTGGATTTTCTTGGCTTTTCAGGGACATATCTTCACAAAGCTTCTGATATATTGCTCAATCCAAATGAGTGGAGACGTACAAAGCACAGGAACCAAACAAGTTCCAGATCTGCAGGCTTAGTCCACCACACATCGCTCTATGATGGGAGTTTCACAGAGGATGAGTGGGACAAGATACCTGGGTAAGTGCACACGCCTGCCCCTCTGGTGCACTTTCGTTTCTGTCAGCGCTTTTTTAACGTCAATGCAGCTTTAAGTCTTTAAATAATATTTTTGTGTATAAGCAAAACGTTTATTTGTTTGTTTGTTTGTATTTTTCTTTCTGGGTTCCTTTACAAAAGCAAAGTGCACTGTCTGAATTGTTTTCTTGTCATTTTTGTGTTGTATGCTTTCATGTTTTGTGTTTCTCCAAACTGTCCTTTTCTCTTCTTTCTTAGGTATTCTCTCTCTCATCTGCTTTACTAACTGCCCACGAGCTCTTTGGTGTTTCACATAGATGCATCTCACTCTGTCACCCCTTGTCCACAACAAACGTTTCCTCAGAAAGCACCTAAAGGGCCCAAGGACACATCAGCCATATCTGTCTCTTCACACTTGACTTCTTTTTTTCCTGAACTTTCGTGTCACATGTTTTCAATTTTCTACTTTTTTGGGTGACGTTACTTTTGTAAAATTGAACACTTTTAAAGGCTTTATCAAATCTAGTGGACTCCTCAGTATTTGAGCGGCCACATGTGAGAGAATTTACAGAATTTACTCGTCATTGTGGTCCTGAGAGATTTTCAAAGGAGCTCTCTGTCGCACAGCCCCAAAAACTGCATTTCCCATGCTGCTTTTGTACGCAGCACCGGCCTCGAGACTGCAGGGCTGCTCTCATGTTCTGGTTCCTGCGTTGTCATAGATTCGTCAGCCCTCCTCGTTGCCATGGCACCCTGAACCATGAAGACAGCTTCTGGTCCCAGGCCCTGCAGGACCTCGAGACCTGTGGCCAGTCAGAGATTCTCAGGGAGCTGGAGGTAGGCCTGCCTGTCGTCTCCTCCCCCCTCCTACTCCTGTTTCCTGTCCTCCCCATCTGCTTTGTCCTACTCATGTATTCATAGGCCAGTGTCAGCCTAAATGCTCATGCCGGATGAAGCATTATGATAATCGCCAGAGTGTGTAATCTGTTATTAAATCTGACAAGACAGGCAGGGCACCTGCTGCCATACTGACCGAGGAAGGCATTTGCAAAGTGCCTTGGCTTCTAATCAGGATCTGTGTACACTGCATGAGAGATTATATCTGTTGTCTTTTTGCTTGTCCAAATGGATGTCCTTTTTCCTCTTTTAATACATGATGCTGCAATAATCCTTTTTTTAAACCCTAACCCTTGCAGGCATCCATGACAGGTAGTGCTCTAAGTCTGTACCTAGAGGAGACCAAGACGAATGAAGACTCCATGTTTCAGTCTGAAATTAGTCCCATTAAGAGGGAGGGAGTCCACGTCGAGTCTAAGAACAAAAGCAACCTGAACATGTCAACTGGCCCCAGAGACGTAGCATCCCAGGGAAAAGGGGACCCCTCTGATATGTTGTCTCCTACTACCCTGGCACTACACAAGGTAGTTGAGCGAGGAAGTGGCTTTGAAAAATATCAAATAATTTCAAAATATGAAAATCAACATAAAGGTATAACTTAGAATAGTGATAATCAATCACCCAGCTGCAGTCAGTTTGATGAACATGGTATAAACAACAGTGTCCCCAGGGAATCTTTCCATTATAAAGTCTGTACTGACACGCCTCCATTATTTGACGAACTGCACCTGTTGGTACAGTTTAACTGGGCCCAGTGGATACCTGGCCAGTCAGGACTTGCAGTGTGTATGACAAAAACACACAACCCTCATTATACAGCATTATCTAAGCAGGTGCTGGTGCGTGTCTATCGCTGCCATCACATGCTGTGACCCCAGACAGAGCATGTGTGTTCCCTGACACATCCGTCTGATGTCATCTGTGCATCTCACCGTGCTGTGTTTGACCGACAAAGGTAAAACTGTGTCAATAAGAACAGAGTACATCACAGTCCCGCAGTGTGGAAAATAATAATGTTTTGATTTGACACATCTTACATGATATCAAGGAAAGTCATCTTGGCTCAGTGTGTACAGTTCCACCATATAGCTGTTGTTCGGAAACTGTTAAACCTGCTGAACTTGGTATAAGTCTTAATGCAAACTAAAAATAAATGACATAAACATGTGTGACTGAAGCTACGTCACTATTTTGTATATGCAGGAGGTTGACAGTGGAAACAATTAAAAAAAAACACAATAGACGACTGTACAATGCAGTGAAATAAAATTACTGTGCAACACTTGTACGTAAGTTTGTTGGATGGTATAAAAAACCTGATACACTTTTCATTTTATATTATTATAGCTTTACACTGTCCAGCCCGTGTTTTCATCTGTCCATTTAATTCAAATACAAATAACCATCAAAACACCACTTTGCTCCAGGCTACTCCTTTTCCACTGTCTATTGTGATGCTGTTTTCTACTAACAAGTATTGCCTGTGTAGCCTAAGCATTACATATTTTCTTCATCTGTGGTATAAGCCTCCACTGTTGTCTAAAATCCATTAAAAACTCATCAACTAGCCACAGCATGGCACTGGGTGACAGATTCCTTCATAATGGGGTTTTCTTTGGTCTTTTTCATGGGATTTGTTGACTAACAGGACTATAGAATATCCTTATATGACTGAACTGGCTACAAGGGGGGACTTTGTTAATTTTACACATCAAAATCAGTTTAATAGTCATGAAAAACTGTTGTGAGGTCAGAGATTCAGAGGAAAAGATTTTAATTTATACTCGTATTACGGATTAAAAGTCAGGATATCAGCCATTTGCTGCATCAATATTGGACCACCTCTTTTTTTAAAAACCTGTCTCAGTAGACCAACTTCACGGAAGTGCTATACCATGTACATTTTTACATAATATCAAAGCTAATCAGTAAAAGACTTGATATTCATGAATATGTGCTGTGTTGTATAATCTTTGCATAACTCCATGGTTTGCTGTGTTTGCAGGTGACTATAAGGAAAGACCTTGAGAGCCATGACTTTGGTTTCAGTGTATCTGATGGGCTTCTGGAGAAAGGGGTTTATGTCAACATGATCCGACCAGATGGCCCAGCTGACGAGGCAGGGTTAAAACCTTTCGACCGAATTCTTCAGGTACTGTTTGTCTTTAAAACTCACACAAAGGAATAGTTCAGTAGTTGGGGATATGCAGTAAATATGTTCTTTCTTTCTTTGCTTTCCTGTCGAGAGTTAGTGGAGAAGATTGATACCACTTTCAATCTATCCACTGATCTTCTCGTGCAACCCTCAGCAATATAGCAACTAAGCACACTGTTTCAATTCAGACTGGAAACACTACCTAAAAAGTAACATGACTTTCACCCCTTCACCCCTGACTGTTTCCCTTTTCTTCAAGTCTTTATGCTAAGCTATTCATCTGCAGGCTTTAGCTTCACATTTAGCATACAGTCTATATTCAACATACACTTTATCTGAAGATGCTGCCAGAAGGGGTTGTTTAGCTAACATGAAGACTGGAAACAGGAGGAAATGGCTTGCCTGGTCTGGTCATTATTGTGAGGTTCCCTGGCAACCAGCAGATATTCCAGGAAGCCACTGTGCCCAGATAAGAAATAATCCAACACCTGAGCGCATACATAACATTTTGACTTTAAAATAACTTCGAACTAAATTTAATAAACAAGCTATAGCAGTTTAATTTAGGAACTTTAAAGGTGCTGGTTGCCTGATATTTTTTCTACTTTTGGCCAAGCTAGCTGTTTGCCCCTCTTTCCAGTCTTTATGCTAAACTAAGCTAACCATCCTCCAGCAGTAGCTTTATATTTACCACATAGATATGAGATTGGTATTTATCTTCACATCTAACTCCATGCAAAAAGGAAAAAATATTGAACTATTAAAAAAAAGATTAATGTAGTAGTATGTTGAATGTTTTGACCAATTCTAATCTTCCAGGTGAACCGTGTCAGGACCAGAGATTTGGACTGCTGTCTTACTGTGCCCCTAATTATGGAAGCAGGAGACAGCCTGAATTTGGTCATTAGCAGGAATCCGCTGGCAACAGCAGACACCAGGCTGCCTGATGACTGTGACGACCCCTCAAAATCACTGTTCTGCTTTTCTGAGCACAGGACCAACAGCATTGCCCTGTGACCACAAATATAGAAACTAGCTTTTGAAACACTGCTGTGCTGGGACCACACACACACACACACACACACACATACGCACATCATGCACGGTTAAGTTTGTCACATTGTACCACTCAGTCCTTCAGACTCATGAACACCCTCTCACGTGCACAAACACAGACTCACATAGGCACTCTCACCGCCTGGAAGCATCTTGCACTCACAAAGTTACAAGTGCATGTGTTCACCATTGCCGGTTTTAGTCACTGAGCTGCATCATGTTCACATGATGCAGTTCAGAGGAGGCCCTGGCTTTAGGGCAGCCCCCACCCCTTCCCTCTTCAAAGGCAAAGCCACATGCAGCGTTATATAACATGGGAGTCATAGCTTCTGATGGAGTGAGGATGTCGGCACACGCGGCTCAGCACTGGAGAGAGTCAAATGCTGCACACGCACTGCATAAATTTGCCACCCTGTGCTCCAATGGGCTTCATGTTCTCATTGAAAGAACACCAACCCAGTGTGTTTTTCTTTTTGTTGCACACCAAAGATGCACACAATTCTTAATATGCATGTAACAAACACTCACACTGACATACAGGGTGTTGGTTGACTCGAGGTTCAAGGCACATAGTGCTTATTTAAGTTATTTTCTTGGCTCACTGCCCTAGTTTCCAATCTCTCCTCCAAATTGCCTGCTCCAGAGAGGGCACGGTGCCTCCAAATAGACAGAATCCTCACTGCCACTTGCCAAGTCTCATTAACTATATTTTAAAGGTCCGTATATCTTAATACCATGAATGCTAGTGGACACTCTATCCTTTCTGTTTTTAAGTGGATGTCCCTTCCAGATAAATGGTTTCTGATGGTTCTAGAGAGACTCTAGTGTTCAGTGCTATAATTGCATCGATTTCAGTTTCATATTCTGCACATGGGTCTTCGTAGCACTGAATTCGCACTTTTCTCTATCATGTTCTAAGAGGTCAAATCTTCCATATCACGTTAATTCTCACTTTCCTCATGTTAACCTGAGTCTTCGTATGTGTTATTGCACCAGAATGGCTTATGGGTTGGGTTTTTTTGATTGAAACTGATGCTTCCTCAAGTGAATCACATCCCCTCTGAACATGGAGGATAAAATGCCTTTTCAATCTTCAGTGATGAATGATTTTCTTGTTTTAACTCCACATCTGACTGGATTGATAATCAATTTGTTCCTCTCTACAGTAGCTGTTTTTCTACCATTATCTATAAGCATGCTAAGCATGCATAGGGGTTTTCCTCAGCCAGTAGCTCTTCCTGAATAAAAAATATATATATTGGGGTAATCTTTATCTACTCCAGTATGATCTTGTGAGACTGCTCCCTTTTTTTTATCATGACATTCTGTTTTTATGGAGCATTTGTGTTACAAATCTGGCCTGCTGCTCCAGCTGCCTCAGTGGAAATAAGAAACATTTGCTTAATTTCATGTGTTGACTGATGTGAAAATGTTGTGTGATACTTACACTGTCCCATTTAGAGCAGCCTTACAGACTGAATCCTTGGGATGGTAACTTTTTTTCAATCTGACTCATGACTCATGTCTTCTATCAAATGTCATGTTGTATACAGAGGCCTATTTTTAAGGTTTTATATTGACTGTATTGTAGCTTTTATTGTATAATGTCTCTTGTGCTTTTTTAATTTACAGTAAATGCACATACAGTATATTATCTCTATGTAAGCTGTGATACTGAATGTGGCTGTACATTTTTTTGGTGGATTTCCACATCATCACTGACGTAACTGCGAACATATCAGGAATCTGTTGAAAGGAACTTGAAAGATTTGATTGGATGATATTTTATTTTTGTTATTTAATTTATTGTAAACTAAGAAAATGTATTTCTTTTTATGAGAATAAAGTTATGAAACCATAGTTGATTTGGTACTGCTTTCTTAACTGTGTTTAATTTGGCTCTCCCTAACTGAGATTACTGACCCAGAGTCATTATTTAGGTGGTATGCAAAGGTTTTTGTAGCTTTAATGTCAGTGTGTCCACCACTTTAGGCCAGACAAAAATATCTAAGCAACTACTAGGTGGGTTGCCATGAAAATCCCCAGCTGTGAAGACTGACTTTGCCTTTAGTGTCACCATGAGATTGACATTTTGTGCTTTTAGTGATTCGTCTTGACATGTGAGGAAATTGACTTTCACTTTCAACTCAAGATGAATTATGATTTTATTATATTTGGGTGATCACCTGACTTAATATTAATTAAGTCAACAGTTTAGTTTATCTCATACTTTGCTTTATGACAAAATCCCTGCAAGACTAACGATTTCCCATCAGTCTCATGTTTAGTGCTACAGTAATTAGCGAATGTAGACGCTCCCTGGTAGCCTACTGCAACACAGTCTCAAGGCAGTTTATGAAATAGTCCCCAAATTTCATCTATAGATATGTGTACAGTGACACACATTTTCCTTTTTTTCCCCTTACCTCTCAGCATTTCTTTCAAACTAATGTATTTCAATTGGAAAAATGTTTTGTGCCTGCAATGCATTTTTTTCTGCAAATTGGGATTGGAAACCGTTACGAAACACTGTTAAAAAATGTTTATGTTGCCGAGTATCATGAAAACATTGGAAATATTGTGTCCATGTACACGAATCTATAAGCTACATTAAAATTCCCATACTGCTGTGAAACTGGATAGCTTACTGGGTAAGACACATGCCACATAATTGCAATGTCTGTGGTTTTTGGCAACAGACATTTGTTGTATGTTACCCCCTATTTCTCCCTTGTTTTCTGTAATTTCTTGACTATTACCCTAATAAGGACCTAAAATGCCACAAAAATTATTTGTGAACGTTAGCATGCTGATATGCCAAACTAAGATTGTCAACCTGGTACACATAAGTCCTGTTAAATATGAGCATGATAGGATTGACACTGTGTGTTATCATTTAGGTAAAAGCAGCCCTGTGCCTTAGTACAGCCCTGTAGAGCAGCTAGCATGGCTATAGTCTGTCAGTGTTGTTCTGATTGACATGTATCTTAGCTTTTGGTGGTTTGGCTCCCAGTGTGGTTGATAGTGTCAACCAACTTAATCAGTGGATGGGCCCAAAGAGTCATTGTCAGTCAATAAATCTGCAAAGGCTCAGTGAAATTGAGTACTTGGCGGCTCTCTTGTGGACATTTGACCCTTCAATGCACGTCTACAATACCAGTAGAGTTTCACTCAGGTAATTATAGACACACTATTCATAGCATTCTATTGTAATATAAAGGGAAACCTAAAATCCTTAAAAAGTTTGCTTTCTACTTCTTTGTTCTATAAAGGCATGATTATGTTTCCACCAGATTTGATCAAAATAATTCACAAAGTGAGCTTGGTTTTACATGTGAAATATGAGCCTCTCTGGATTGCTCACAGAAATAATCTGCAAGCCCAAATTGTGTGATTTCACAAAGTGCGGTCATATTGTTATGAAACATTCGGAGCCCGTGCATCCCGAGCCTGTGCACTTACGTTGATCATGTAGGTAACATAAATTAATGTCGGTGAGGGTCTTTGATTGCATCAAGGACAGGGGGTCATCAGAGACATGCCCAAATAAGCCCGTCCCATCTTTGTGCTCAGGGATGTCAATGCAGTTCCCACCTGCTGTAGGGTGTTAGATTGATGGTAGGACTGACACGCTGAAAAATTTAGGACAAGTCGCAGGCCGTCACAGGGAGTGGGGAGAGGTGGGAGTTGTTGTGGCATGGGTGGCCTTCAAAAGAGGGTGTTCAAATAAATATAGATAGCTATTTCAGGGGTAGAATCAAGATGTATTGTGATTTGTAGAAGAAGCACTCACTCAAAACAGAGCATAATTGTGAAGGTTGAGAGGCAGGAAGCAGTTGCATAGTCAAATTTACTGTTCACAGTTCAAGTTAATGAAAACAATACTAAGCAGTGTTTGGTGTTTGATAAGTCATATGCTTTGTGGGTAGCAGTAACTTTTTTCAAAACCAAAGAAGTACACAAGTGCAGTTAAGAGGTGCAGTTTCATCCCTGCAGGGCCTGAAGATGATATTGTGCTGAAATTCAGCCTCTCAATCATCTGTGTTATGTTACACATACCAGGTCTTCTTTTAGCAACACCTCTTTCATCTATGCAGTAACGTTTATTATAGTAAGGATAAAAAGTTTTTATCCTGTCTGTCAGTCATAAATGAAATAGCAGAAATAGGCTCAGACTGAAAATAAATGAATGAGTGTCAGATATGCAGTTGGTTATAAATGCTTCAGACGACAAAATAATTATTTTCACAAATGAATCCGAACAAAAAGATGTTTATTTATAATCTATATAGAAATGATGCAATGTGCATCTGAAAGGGGACAACTGTGAGACAAAAATACTTTGGTACACTTGAGTTTCCAAGTAGCACAAGATGTTGGACAAAGCAGCACTGTACTGTGGTGGCTCCTGTACATGCTTCAGAGTAACAATTCATTCAGATTCTGTAATTAATTGTGCAAGCTTGTTGACTTAGTGAATAGTACAATTAATTTAAAATTTGCTAATGGATTTTGAAAGGGCTGGGAATGCCATTGCTTCAATGAATATTGCACGCTGAAAAAATGTAATCCAGGCTCACAATGATCAATATTAAGAAAACACATTTGAGTTTTCAGTAAAATAATTAATCAGTGATGGTGTTCATATGATGCACAGTATAAAATTGTTACAAAAAGGCATATGTGATTTACAAACAATTCAAATTCTACAATACAAATGCCTAAACATGAACCGTTGAAACTAGAAACCAGTGCTAGTTTTGCAGAGCCGGGTCTGCTGCTGAAATGAGCACAATTGAGAGAGCTGTCAGGATTTTTCTTTAAAAAGACGTTTTTACTGTTGTGAAGAGATGTTCTCACAGATCCTAAAATTATGGATATTTTATTTCAGATTTCTGCTCTATTTTTTTCATTGTCTGAGCGAGGAGACATGTAATCCTCTAGATACTGTATATCAAAGTTTACAATATCAAAACATTAGAAGCTAAAAATATTTCCTCCTGAAATGTGTTGCAAATGTAACTGCAAATTTTGCAACAATAAAAACAAATACTACAATAAAGGTGAAATGACATATAAAGTGCAAAGAGAGGTTTCAATAAATGCACTGGGACTGACTATAGTAGTCACACAGGCAGTGTACAAATACTCTAAAAATGCCACTTCCCTTTTCTCTGTACTTCCCCTTCCTTAGTTGTTTTTTTTTCTTTATTATTTTGCCTCAACTGGTTTTTGAGGATGGATCTTCTTATGAATGCATTTCTCACAGTATTTGGCCAAGGCCTAGTTTAACTTGTAACTTAAAGGATGTCAAGCAAGATTAAGTCTATACACTGCATATTGCCACTGAATATGTTGCAGATATGTACTCAACGAAATGTGGGTGGCTCACATCCGCCACTAGCGGAGGTACTGTACATTCAATTTCAATGCAGGACGAACATCAACAACAAGATTAGACGTTAGCTTCGGCAACGAGACTGCCACAATCATGTGAGGATGTTTAGATGTTTTCTACCTTTTTCATGGTTAATAACTTGTTTAGTTTACTGACTTTATGAGAAGTGAGGGTTTAAAATAGCATATGCCTCATCTCTCCGGAATCAACAGAAAGGTAGTAAACATTGAACATGTTCTGTCTCAAAATACTGCCTAAACTGAGATCAGTGCCAACTACAGCAACAACAATTTTAACAACAATATTGATATAGTAAAAAATAAAAAAAAATTACAAGAGAAAAAATTACAACAATAATATATAACTCTCTTCATAGAAATCAAACCACAGTATCTCTAACGTGAATATACTGGACAATGTAAACCTACTATTATCAAAGTTAGCAAATATGATAACACAGAAAGCACATCAATCTTATTCCTCTCACAGAGAGCGCTCACATCATTGTTTCTACAATGGTGTGGGTGGGCTTGTTCAAGCCATTGTTCCCATTTGGGTCCAGGGGCTGTGTCAGCTCGCTGCCCTTCACGTTGTACTCTTTTGGGCGAGAGCTCACACCTGACTTTGCCGGGGCTGCCACTGCTTTTATCCTCTGAGAGAAGGAGATGAGAGATTAGATTTATGATCATCCAAAACTGGAACAGTTTAGGGCACAACTTTAAATTGCAAACATCTTAACTTGACATGTATCACGTCTGTATTTGGTCATGTTAAATAATTCAGATTAAGATCTGAAGACATATGTATGGCCTTTGATTGACAGCTGTGATTGACAGTTCGCTAACCTGCTGCTGTCCCCATTTCCTGGACTCGGGCTGAGTCATATTTTGGTAAATGTAATGTTATTTATGGTGACCAGACATTGCGATTTGTCTGTCAATTGTCATAGTTCAACTGCCACAATTAACATCATATTTATAATATTATTCTTGTTTTCAGTGCTTACATAGACATTTATCATGTTCTGTTACATTTATTATTACTTAACCCAATATAAAAACATGAACAATGCACCACATGCACTAAATTTAACACTGATTTCTTGACATGTGTGTCAATCAATCAATGTGATATTGGCAAGGCTGTTGCTAGCCTATGATGCTTGCAGCTCTTTCTGACAGAACCTGTATTAAGCTCACTCCTTCCTTTGTAAAGTACCTGGCAACAAAAATGCTGCATTCTGCACACACTGCAAGAGTATATTTTCAGTCGTACACATTGGAAATGCCAATATAAAATCACATTATGAGGGCCAAACATAAGCAGTGGTTTACCTGAGCGCTCCAGAGAAGAAACTCTAACTAAGAAGAAACACTACTAATCGTAAAGTACCCGACAATCTTCTTAAAAGTAACTTTCCATCTCAGTTTATGTTGCAAAATGCAATTGTGGTTTAATGTTTAATGGGTGTGAAAATATAGTCACTCTAATGTTACCTGATTACGATACCTGCCAAGTTAGCACAATTTAACTAAAGTAGCTATTGTTAGCCCAAACATACACAGCTTAATGTTCCCAGTAAGCTAGCATTCTCTTTGATCCGAGGTAGTGGGACGTATTTCCAAAGTTTGTTCTTTATGTTAAGTTAAGCTAACCATCTTCTTATCGAACTCTCAAGAAAATGAGTGAGCATGTTTTTCCAAAATGTTAGTCCACTGAAGGGTAGTCAGCTCACCTCGATCAGGGGTCCCTCAGACTGTAAGATCTTGATGACCATCACCATGGGGATGCAGATCATGGAGGTGAGGGCCAAAAACCAACCCAGGCCAATGGCCCAGTCAGGATACTCATACACTTTGTTATAGGTCAACGGCTTGTATTTGACCAGAGAGAAGACAAAGCAGCCCTGGGAAACAAACAAGTGCTGTTTACAATGCAAGCCATGACCTTGAAAGTTCAGCATGTGTCACATGTCATCAACCATATCAAGATCAACTGATAGTCCAAAAGCTTCCACTGATCTCTCACCATGCAGAGGACAGGAGTGATTATGGACCAGCTCCATTTCATCCATGGGTTTGGTCTGTAGCCAATCATATCCTCAACTGCATCATAGAAATTATCCACTCCTATTCAACACAAAGACAATAAAGAATAATATTAGTGCTAACATATATCACATCACGTGTTTCACATGTTACTGTTTGTTTGTTTGTAAAAGCCCTTGATAGTATATCTACAGAAGTTGGCAATTTCATGGCGCTTTATCTCTTTCTGTCTGCCATAAACTGTACAATATGTTTCTACTGTATCATGCACCTTATCGTTAACAATCTCAGCTTTGTCTGTTATGTCTAGCAAAGTAGGTCATCACTTCTTTATTGTTGATTGTAGCGAATTATGTATGATCCTGGTGACGATTGTCTATGATGTTTGTTAGAGGTAAACTCATGATGTATATAATATGTTTTATTCTATGTTCAGGGTGCCATTTTTAACATCTGGCCAGACACTACAGATGAAAATAAGCCTTCTGGCCTACAGTAACTATCACATATTTAAAGATCTGCGTTTTTCTGTTGAGTAATGAGCAAAGTCCCTGACATGTAAACAAATGAATGAAACAAAACTAGCTACCAGCAAAGCAGAGCACAAAATAAAGTCCTGTGCGATGTTGGATATGTGTATGATTAGCAACTATTGTAATGACGATATAATACAGCCTCCAAAAGTCTAGGAAACTGGTTCCCAACTCTTTTAGCTTGTGAACCTTAATAGCCAAGCAATGCTCACTACTCTTTGTTCAGTGATTCATATGTTTCTATGATGAAACAAAGTGTGATGATTCTTTCCCATATAATTTCATTTAATGGGTTTTACAAGGTAAAACTTAAGAAAATATGTAAGAAAAGTCTGAACTAACTTGTTGTAGCAGACATTCTTCATTTATTTCTTGTTAATCTTTTAATCATCTTGCAACCTCTTACATTTCTGTGACATTTATCTTATAATCCCTTCACAGGTCCCAACACCCAGCTGGTTGGGAACCAATAGCCACAGGGCTTTCATTTTCCCCCAACAAAAAGGTCTCTGTTAAGAGGTGCTACTGTTCTGTGCAAGTTGACCACAGTGGCATCAACAGGGGCATCATTTTGAATGAAGGGCTTTTTGTGTGTGTGCGTACAGTATACATATAGTGGTTGCACATATAGCAGATGCATGATTTATTATGATTAAAATAATCCAAAAGGCTTCATACAAACATTTCAACTAAACTGGTTTATGACGATTGAAAGGGCTACTTTCACTGCAATTTAGGGGGCATTGGGAACAGCCAATCAGAATCAACCCCAGTCCCCTCGCCACACCCCTGCACACAGTTAAAGTTATTTACTACTGACATGGAAAGAACCACAAGGACATCTTTGTTTACCACCATTTGTCTTTTTTTCAACTCTTCAGGATCATTGCTTTTAAAAACAACAAATACAAATGTATCCCATGAGTCGTTTCCACTTACCATAAACCCAGGCTACAGCAATGCATTCAAAGAATGCAACCCACAAAAGGCACACACCACTGGCTGCATAGTAGTCAAAGAGTTGAAACACATACATGCCACCCTAGAAAAAAGAAGGAGATCTGCATTAATTATCTGTCTAATGTGTTTGGAAAGAAAGCAAGTCACAGAGATGGGGGGGGGGGGGGGGTCCTGTAACACAGAGGGTGGGTGGGGGTGTTGAAAGCACTGCACAAGAATGCTGGCGCCCCACCAATAGAGGCACAGTTCAACAGGTGCTGAGACGTCATTGAAGAACAGTTAACTGCTAAACGGAAAATGCATTCCAAAATGTTCCATTCAGACACAGGATGCGAGTGGTGAATGTGTAGGAAGCCATATTTGGTCCTAACAATGCAGTGGCCAACAGTCAAGTGGAAAGTCTGCAACGTTATCTCTGCTGTTGATCCGAATAAACCAAGCCTCATTTTTCTTTTCTAAACAGGATAAGCAGAAGTAAGAGCACAGAAGTAGACTGAGATTGCTGTTGTTGAACTTACTTTCGTTACCATGGAGAGTCCCAGGAGATAGCTCATGAAACACATCACAGCAATAAAGATCTCTCGTCGGTAACCTTTCCTGAGGAGGGCTGGATACAGATCCACAATGGAGGTGATCTGTCCTTCCACTTCTACAAACTGTAGGGACAAAAGCAACTAGTAAGTTCTCAAAGAGGAGGGGGGGGGGGGGGGGCAATGTCTCTTTCTGTTTTCATGCATCTCTTGTTTTGCCTCTGCAAACCAGTGATTAGAGAATGAGAGCTGTCTTTGTTGGGCAGTAATGAGAATTTAAACAGAGCTCCTCTCTGCAACACTGATTTGTTGCTACCAAGACACAACAGACACAAAACAACAGTGAATCACTGTCTGCATCTGACCATCTGTGTCTCTTTTGCTCCCCTGTGTCTTCTCATTGCCTCATAAGCTACATAATGTCATAACAAAATTATGAAGTTGCTCCTATTTATCAAAGTACAGTGTTGTCATGCACATGAACAAGAACATGCTCTTTTGTTAAATGAAGTCCACACAAAACCCCCTTACATAACAGTGGCATGTATGTGTGAGCGACGTTAACAATATATAGCATTCAGGGCCACAAATCTGCATGAGATTTATGGTCAAAAAGGTCACCCACATACACTCCCTCACTGGCACCATTTCTCTCATGGAAACTGCCACACTCGCATGAGTATTTACATGTGCTCAAATTTAGAGCATTGGCCTGATGTCGCAGTTGGCTGAGATGAGTAGTTGGCCATGTGCAGGACTGAGTTAGCACAGGAGTAGAATTACACTTGGAAGCAGGAAATGTGATATAGGTGGAGAATCCTTCAGGTGTACGCTTATGTTTTGTTTACTTAGATGTCTTAATCAAAACTCTGCATCCCATCAAAGCTAGATGGCTTGCATGCAAGCAATCAAAAAGAATTCTACTAAGTAAATGTTTGGTAATCATCTAACAACTTCTGAAAAATTAATCAGTGGTATTATAGGCCATTAAAAGAGCTATAATCCTCAAACTGTGCAGTGTGGTAGTAAAATGCCTTTGTGGCCACAGGCTGCTTTTCTGTTATCTGATACCTGGGGGTCATGAGATGTAGATCAGAGAGATTCTAAATGTGTTTTACACATTGGGGCTGGCAGGAGCCACCTAACATGTAAGGTGGCATCTGTGTAAAATGAATGGACACTAAATGAAACAGCTATTCTGGACATAGCTTGACACAGACCTGGCTGTCGAGGCCCAGAAGCAGCAGCATAATAAAGAAGAGGATGGCCCAGAGGGTTGGCAGCGGCATCATGGACACAGCTTTAGGGTAGGCGATGAAGGCCAAACCAGGACCTGGAGGGAAAACAGAGAGGGGATGGGGAGAAGGGGAAAGGACAGAATTAACAATTCTGTCTGATTTCAGCTTGGACGTCATAAGGGGAGTGGAAAAATAATGTAAAGGTTGAGCCAGAGAGTCTGGCACTCCCAATAATCTACAGGATATATTATCTGATCTGGCAAACAATTGGGGACATGGAAATTATCTAACTGGGTTGGGTGATTCTTTGTTGGCCTTATTTGCTGAGTTGCCATGAGGACAGTATCCCCATAGAATGTTTTTTCATGCTCTAGTGTCCTGCATGGGTTTACTTGCAGGACAACCATCAACAAAGCAAATGACAATTACAGCCAAGCCACAAAGACACAGAGTCGCCCATCACATAAACTACAGCCTCAATTAAGCAGCATAACAAAACTCAGGTAATTTCAAAATGACGACTTTTGCATCTGTATTTTCATACATGATAAAATGTTTAACAAATAAATCACATGTACATGCTAACATGCAATGGCAATCATTATCATACAATTCTCATTTGATTTCACATGATTATGTTACAGTCTAAAAATAGCAAAAGTTTAATTTTAACTGAACAGAGCGAGCATGCTGAAAGAAGATGCATCTCCTTCAAAGTCCATATAGAGTATAAAAGGAAGCAGAAACAGAACCGATGGCGTCCACCTCAGGAGGTCCACAGCTTGTTAACAGAACTGGGCTTACTGTGCAGTGCTGCTGGTCACAAACATCACTAGTGATGATGATCTCATCACCAGTGATTGGCACCTCAGTAGAGTACATACAACAGAGATAGCAATGTCCCCTGGTCAAAAAGCTGTAAAGCTACTAAATGACATAAGCAGGTTGAACGTGGGACCTGGTGCCACTGCACATGGGAAGCTGCGTTGGAGCACCTGTATTAATGATCTTTAACGCCGTAGCAGTGGCTAAAACACTCAGTACAATGTAATCTGTCCTCAGAGGAGGTGGAACATTAATCACACTAGTAGTAAGTAACAATTCTGTTTCTTTTAGGCTTTTGTTCAAGGAGTGTGCAATTGCCGATACCTCTACATTTCAGCATCATCGTTTCCTAGACTTTGATGAATAAGTTAAATAATGTTTTTCGCTCATTTAAAATTTGTTGTTGGTTGACCAACTCTTTTGAGTTTAAGTCCGATTGTCTTTTCTTTGTTTGGCAGCAGCACCCACCATCACTACTGCCATCACCTTGGACCCTCGTACCTGACTCTGCCACATCGGCAATGTCCACCCCTTGTTCTTGTGCCATGAAGCCCAGGACGGAAAATATTGCGAAGCCAGACACAAAACTGGTACCGCTGTTGAGGCCTCCCAGCAGCAAACAGTCCCTATGTCACACATATGTCATGGAGGTTGTTAATTAACACAGGCGGAACCGAAGTTCCCATTTTCTTTTCACGCAACCGTCTCTGACACGTGTTGCTGTCACTACTACAGTCCCACTCCCGTCCCCAGCAGAAACTCAACTCACCTGTAGCAGTTATATTTGTATTTGTTGTAGCTCCCCAGTGATGTCATGGCTCCCAGGCAAATGGCGTAGGAGAAGAAAATCTGGGTTCCTGCATCAATCCACACCTGAGGAGACAGACAACAAAGTGGTAACTGATTTTCACAGTGGATTCTAGATTAGATGAAGTTAACCTATGATGCTATCCCCTGAATGTAATTTTCTACTCTGGCAATGTGATCATCAGCTTCTCACTATCAGCTTATCAAGCTTACAAGTGATTGCTCACATCAAAAAAAGGATTTAACATATTGCAACCACTAATCAAATGGAGCTACAATGCAATAACACTCACAGCTGTTTCCACATTAACAAGGCAAGACTCTAAAACAGAAAACTAAAAATAGCAAATTGAATATGCATGATGGTATATGTATTTAACTCTCGGGCATCAATTTTATCTGAAATCTCATGAACATGATGTACTCTATGAGCCTCAGCATTTGCAGGACACACAAGTACGAGCCAATCGAGACATGTCTACTTGGTTAATCCAATCTCTCATGAACATTACATAATAGAGTTATATAATCAAATAAAAAAGTACAAAAATCCTTTAAAACTTCACATTTAGACTTTAGCAATTTAGATGTCTACACATTCGTAATACCAGGAGACAGGTGGGGGAGAGTTTAACAGAGAAAGAAGAAGAAGAATTTTTTGTTGCACCTCTGGATCCTGTAGGCGGGTCAGGTTAGGGTAAAGGTAAAATTTGATCCCCTGAGATGCCCCAGGCAGGGTCACCCCACGTATCAGCAGCACAATCAGCATCACAAACGGGAAAGTTGCTGTGATGTACACCACCTGGACAGGACAAAGTCATAATTAGATCAAATATTTAACAACTGACTCATTAACCTTTTGATACAATGTTTTTTCATTTCTGATTCATATTCATTTTAATTTTATATCATCATAAATGTGCCAGTGGTGACCAAGAGGCTGATTTTTAACTGTTGTCCCTTGGCCAAATGTTAGATTAGCCATTAAGATGTTAGATTAGCCTTCAGCTAACTTTTTCTGACTGCATGACAAATGAAACATTTGCTCTTGTTATTTGGAAACAATCCACCCTTGCTTGGGTGCTTTTACAGACAAAAAAGTCTGTGAACAGTGACGCACACTGCATACAGAAGTCATAATGAGGATGTAAGAGGGAGTGCATGCTCTACAGGTTCTCCACTAGAGCATGAAGCAGTACACTTCTTGCAAAAAGGGCTTCTCACTGTCTGAATTGCTACTGTATGTGGTTAAACATTAAGGGTATTCATTTTAAGGCACACCCATCACATCAATGAAAACCCACAAATAGTTCTTAATATAGTTAATAATATTCCTCAGTGAGTTCTTCCTCTTGGCTCTGGCCCATTTTCTGTCCTGCTAACAGAAACAGAGAGAGGGCTACGGTGCGGCAGTCAACTGTATACAGCCGACAGAGAGTCTGGCCAAAAAGTAACATCCAGGACAGCACAGAGACTCATGTCTCTAAATCAACCAAATTAACTTGGTTTCCAAGCATGTGGGTTTTCTCCAAGCAACAGTGTTTTGTTACTGACTTGTTGGGGTAAAAGCAAAGGCCAAACAGCATCCAGGCAACACAATAAGCACAGGATGTGTCTATGCCTCAGCACTCACTTTCCCAGTGGTTTTGACTCCCTTCCAGATGCAGAAGAAGCAGATAACCCACACTGCTAGGAGACAGAGGGCCAGGTCCCACTTCAGGGGCCCTATGTCCTCAATCCCAGATGAGATGCTCAGAACGTTGCGTCTGCAGAGGATTCAGAGGTACATAATAGGTAAGCGGCTGGTTGTGGGAGCAAATATACTTCACACAGAAATTTCAATCACATCCAAGGAGTTCGGTCATGTGAATTATGATATTTTTAAATCATGACCATGACAGACTAACACAAAAATGAAAGGAAGTAAAATAAAGATTTTAATCAAATATTCACATGACTACTGCCATTCTGTGTTTATACTGCTTTTGTCTGTCCAGAGTCTGAAAATACTAAAATGGTGAGAAGAACACATGGAAAAGCTTCAAAACTGGAACCTGTGTGTGTGTGTGACACTACATAAACACTTAATATTTAGTACTGTTTGTTGTCATCTAATTCAAACATGTGCCAAAGCAGACAGGCTTGAAAAAGATTCCAATTTTTCTGGTATGTCAGTTGAGTTTGACAACTTGCGTCAAACAGTGTGCTGACTTCATATAAAAGGTGGTACAAATACTGTTTATAATAAACTGTCAGAGAGCTGAAAGTACGTTATGAAAGTAAACAGCCTGTTCAAACACATTTACGCAAGGAGGATAAAGGGGCAGTGTTACTTGGTATACTTGCGTCTGTGTGTGTGTGTGTGTGTGTATCTCAGTTTGGCATGCTGTCAGTGAATACTCACTCCCAGAACTCAGTGACAGGGGAGGTAAAGTTGGTAATGTTGGCTGCCAGCCAAAGGGTCTTGTTCTTGCGGACTGTGTCCTCTATACAGAATTCTGTGTTCCAGGGCTGCTTGCATTTTGCCCAGGGGAGCTCAGGCTTAAAGCACTGAAACAAGTAGTACAGTCCCCAGGCCAAGATCACAATGTAGTAGATATTTAGTAGAGATACAATCACGATAGAGGCGTAGCCAATACCTGGAGACAAAAAGGGGGAGAGGGACGATTTTAACATCAGCTCAAGATATCCAAGACAGTGTAATGAATTCATTTTTTTTTCAAAGCCACTATATTTGCTGTTTCACTGTTTTTAAGGTAGTGCAGAACAGACAAACCAAACACCGGCTCTAGAGAGGGCTTTTTGAGTTTATTGTGAGTTTTGTTTCATTTGGTTGCAATCTGCAAACTCACAGCTAGATGCCACTACATTTTTGTTAATATTTTATATTTTATTATTCTGTTGTTGTTGTTGTCCTGTTGTATGTGTGATGCTTGCAAAAAACGTTTTAATCTCAATGTGACTTCCTGGTTAAATAAAGGTTAAATAAATAAAATGATAAATTCTGCACACTGGACCTTTATGTTGATAACATGTAAACGTGTTTATTTACACATTCAGCACATACAGAGCAGCATAATCATATTAAGTGTTTCTGTCCACCTGACTGTAAGTTGTATGTTCAAAACATACATTAAATGGGGAACATTTTAAGTCAGTCTTGGAGATCATATGTCTGAGAAACATGACAACTGCTTTGAGGTTCCACAAGGCAGCTGCCTCAGTCCATTATTTTTCTTTCTATACATGCTGCTACTTGACATAATCATAATCAGAGAGCATGGTGTATTTTTCTATAGTCATGGAGATGACACATAACTGTACATCACTGCTGAACCAACACTATAAATGCTGTTACTAGCTTTCTTCCAGCAATAAATAAATGGAGGAGCAATCATTTCTTAAATTTAAATGAAGAAAAAAAAAGGAACTAGTTGGCTCCAAAACAAAAAGAGAATTAACTCCATGGATTAAATCTATGGTTGCAAGTTAAGGTGTTATATAAATGTCTAAGCTTCAGGTCCCACTTTTTCACCTTAGAAACATAGCTAAAGTAAAACCATTTATAAATCAAAAAGATGCTGAAAAACTACTTCATTCAACCTTCATTTTAAGTCGACTTGAATGCTGTAAAGCACATTTACTGACCTCCCAATAAATAAATAATTAAAAACACTTCTTCTTATTATTATTTAGTATTTATTCCATTTTACATGTCAGTGGGCTTTATCTTCTGTCTTATGCATTGTATGCATTCCAGTTTCTCTTTATTTTATTTTATTTTATTGTTATTTCTTACTTTGGTTAATAAAGAGTGGTGGTGAGTCTGTCTCTGTTAGGAAAAGGAAGGTTCTGTTATGCATATGGCTTCAGAGACCTATGAGCCGATGTATAGATTTTGTACACATGGCACTATATTTTCTGAGTCTGAAATACCACCACTAAAGTACATATAATATGTATTCTATTTTTACTTTGTTTTATATTATTTTAATTTTTATTATTAAGTAGTTATATAAGTGCTCAGGTTAGTGGTTGGTAGATTTGAGAAAAAATATTAGGGTGTGTTTTCTAACCCTCACATTTGCAATAGTTTTTCCCAAGGCAGCTTCAGGTTGCATTCAACACAGATAAGAGGTTAAACCCGTGGGAAGATGTTCTGAGGTAAGCTGAAAGAGGCTTACTTCAGTTAATCAAGACAACGTGAGTCTACGTCCGTTGGGAAAAGGGAGGTTCTGTCAAGCTTATGGCCTCAGAGACCAAGGCACAGATTTACAGATTGTGTACACATGGCCAAACACATTATGAGTTTTTGCTTAAGTCTCAAATTACCATCACTAAATTACACATTCTATGTATCCTATTTTCACTTTATTTTATCTTATTTTTATTATTATTATCAAGTGGGTTTTATTTTCCATCTTATGTATATTTATATGTTTTTTTATGTTCATTTTATTTCTTTTTTCATGTGAAGCACTTGTTGCATGTCATTGCTTTTGTTATAAAGCTCTGTGTTGTGTTTGTTTAGAGGTGCAACACATTTGAGACTTTCAGTGTGGTGTTAAAAGGCTCTTTAAATCAAGACTGTGCATGAGTGAGGTAAAACATAATTGCGGCTATCACATAAATAAAAAAATAAACTACTGAGTTAATAACCTCCTTAACTAAAAGACGTAGGAAACTTTTCCAGCTTGGGTCTACTATCTTTTGTTATAATGTCCTTAGTGTTTTTACGCTATTTTTAGACGACTTTGCCACGAACCTGTAAACAGAAATCCCCAGTCCCTCTTCCACTGCTCAAGAGTATTTTTAAACTCATCATCTCTTTCACCCCCACCTCCTCATTCCTTCATTCCAAATGCAATCTGATAGACAAGTCAATGCTGTGACAGGTGTGTGTGTGTGTGAGTGTCAATCAATCAATCAGGTTTATTTTGTCACATGTGACTTTTCATATGATTTAGGTTACAATCATAGTGAAATGTAATACCAACAATTCCTTCACACTGTGTATGTGTGTGCCTGATTGTGTGCTGGTGTGCAGTGAGTAAAGTCATAAATTTCCTATGTGATAAAAAGAGGCGCCGGGGAGGGAACAATGGGGATGTGTGATAGGCCAGTTTGCGGGCCACTTGTGTGGACTTTCTCTGCTGTACCAGACGCTGTGCCAGATGGAAAGACAGCAGCCTCAGCGTTCCTTGAATAGTGGAGACCATTGGCAGCTGCTAGAGATCCGGTGCCGCGCAGTTTCCTCTCTTTTCATGTGACGTCTCTCGTGTGAACATGAGTAAGACGGCAGCTGCTGAGGGTGTGGTGCCTCAGTGCTTGTCTACAGCTGTCATTCAAAAATTGAGCCTGCACCTTGGATCAGTGTGAGGTCCTGGGGTGTCTTAGAGTGTAAGCAGCCCCTTTGAGATCTCAAGTCAAGAGATAACCCTGGCAACACTGCCACAGAATATATGGTCTCATAATATCCCATAAACTAAAACACAACAAGTCAATGAACTCTACAGCTCCATGTCAACTAAAGTGCTCTTTTCATGCAGACCTGCTAAATGAGACTGTACTCATCACTAGGCAGCTTGATATTTTTTCGTTCTCGTATGTTTCCATGGCAGCCAAGAACTAGTCAATCCATTACATGCACCATATCTGCGTACGTTGGCTTGTTTGAGGCTGACCCTGCAATTGAAGTATACTACATGGTCCTCCACGTTCAGTACTTTGAATATTCAGCTCTTACTTCAATGTGCTGCGCAATGTTGTTTACACAACACAAAGCAGCCTAATGAAGTATAACTAGTCTAATTACACTGGGAAAGAGACACTTCAGCAGAACATAGCGTCTGTGCACAGACAGTATGATGAATGCTGCACTGAGACAGGAAGATAAATCAGGGCAGAGTTCTTGTTCTGACAAATGAGGCTTTTACTTTGTGTTAAATATTAAATGATCTTGTCAAGGGAGATTTGAGTAACGATGCGAAGCCTCTATCACTCTGTGTCTGCGTGTAAATATGTACAACTAGATGTTCTTGGACTTACCAGTAAAGATAGGGCAGAGTTTGGCCCAGCAAGTGATCCCTCCTTCAGAGGTGTACTGGCCCAGTGCAACCTCCAGGAAGAACACTGGCAGGCCACCTCCAAACAGGAAGATGGTGTAAGGGATGAGAAATGCACCTGAGGAAAGAGATACAGGAATCAGACATCTTCTCACTACATTCACCATGCTTTGCCTGAACATCTGCTGTGTATTCTCTGCCTACCTCCACCGTTTTTATAACAAAGGTATGGGAAGCGCCAGACGTTTCCTAATCCGACAAAGCCTCCGGCCACAGACAGGACAAAGTCAAGCTTACTGGCCCACTTCTCCCTCTGAGGAGCCTTGCCTTCTGCTTCATCCTCGGGCCGTGTGCCTGGGCTCTTCCCTGGTGAAGGTTTCAGGGTATCCTTGTGGAAGTCTTTCAGGCATTGGAGTTTCTCTTTTTGTGCCATGCTGTGGGGGACAAAAAGGAAAAGGACATGTAGATGAAGAGAGACAAAGAGTGAGACCAAGGTGAGAAGGATAATACACAGATAGGGAGGAGCATTAGGGAGATAATGCGGTCTCCTGGTTGCGTTTTAGCATGCTGTGTAACCACTGAGTACATGATACACAGTACTATGTTGCTAATCTTGCTAATCTGAACAATTGATGCATGGAGGTCATTCAGACTGGAGAAAGGTTTGAGTAGCTCATTTACATTGAAAATGAAAGTAAAGACTGAAAATGAAAATATATGCAAATACGTGTTTGCATAAAATGACTTGTGCAATCCAACCACAGGGGAAATGGCCACTGTTCTTTATATGCCTTAATCAATCTGTGAATGTAAGTATTTATATATTTGTATTTATGTGTGAGGCAAGTAGAACACAGCTGAAAATGTACCTGGCCTGGCTGACAGCATCTACATATTAACATCAGTAACAGTTTTTGATTCTGGTGTCCATGTAGCTGTTTTCCAATTTTACTCTGTCTCAGGGTGGATTTTTTTTTTTTTTTTTTTTTTTGCACAGAGGGGGACCCATTGTCACAGAAGGAAAAGGAAGGGAATGTTTGGACATGATACAACCCCTCAAGACCTCGCTTGAACCTGAAGGACCGTTTTCTCTTATGCTACTGTCTCAGTATCAAATCAGTCCACTGTAATCCAAATTTAGAGAGGAGGATCCCTGTGCGCTCCTAACGCCCTGGCTGCTCTGAAGACGATACATCAGCTTAAGTTCACTTGAGTGTTTACACTGTAAACCTCCTTTCCAAGAAAGACGGGATTTGTTATTACAGACCAAGGTATCCTATTTCCCCGCATGAGCCAAAGAGGGGAAAAGACATCGTAATAAGCCAGAAATAACTTCACAGTACATGTCAAGACTGAATTTGATTTAAGCTCCCAGCTGGCATGTAATGAACGTTTCTGAACAAAAGGCGGGCCATCAAAAAGCTATAATTAATTGTAAGCTATGAGATTCATTGTAATGCTAGCGAGAGAAAGAATTCCTCTTCTTTCAAGCTCGCCTCAGATAGAGAGAGAAGTTGGCAGAGCAGGATCAAATACTTCAATTTAACGATTAAATCAATTCATACAGAAAATACAGAAAAAGGTCGAATTTCCAAAACTGTATGAGCTTTTTCCCCCCCTTGTTGAGCAAATAAAGTAATAGAAGAAAGAAAAACATTTAACAATCCTCACATGATCACAGTGAAAATAGCAACTTTTTTAAAACATTTTTTTTTTACCCTAACTCTAACCTATTTGTAAGGAATGGGTACTGTCACAAATGCAACAACAGGGTGAAACCTACCTTGAAACTTCTCACATTCCTACTGGGAACAACGTGTCTTCTCACTTAATCAACACTTGAAAAACAATCTGTCCCACCCGTCTGTCCACGCTCTGTCCCATCAATTTCCAGGATTTCTCTCTTCCTGTTATGCATGACGGGTGAACTTAACCGCTTTCCATTCTCAAAACCTCATTACATAACTGGATCAGTTCTTGGCCACTCTGTTTCTCATCCTGCCCCCCCTCCCTTTTTTTCTATTTCTTCTTCTTTCTTTTTTTTTTTTACTCCCCCTTTTCCCTCTCTCTCTCTCTGTCGTCTGCTCAGCGTATGCTTTCACCTGCCTGCATAGTGTTGGGAGCCTGTTTGCCTCCCAAGATAAGCATTAATGCAAACTGTCCTTGAGATTTAATCCAGACATACTTGAGAGGAAATTCCTTTATCTTATAAAAAAAACAAAAAGCATCTCAGTAGGCCTACAACGTGAACATTGCTATAATCCTCATTGATTTTCACTGAGGTTAAATAATTGCCTCTTCTACTTTCTATCACACACAAAAAACAATGATGAAAATCTATTACCATTTCCTTTTCTATTTATTTAGCCTTTTAACATACAAAGAGACTATTACATTATCAACAAAAGTATTACACTAATTTTAATATGACTATTTTTTAAGTTCATTAAAGAGATACTACTTAACACATGTAAAGAAAAAAAACAGTCCTTCTCAGCAAAGCAAAACTTACATTTCCTTCATGGCTGCGATTATGTATAGAGTTCCTCTCTCTCAGCTGTCACCATTCCTCTGTACTGAATGCCTTTATGCCGACACGGGTCACAAGAAGTGGAGCTGACAGCAGGGCCCGCCCATTGGCTAAAGACAATTAAATCCAAAGTGGAGATTGGACGCAGCCTCGCTATGACAGACAACTCAGGTACCAACGTGGGAGACTGTAAATTTCCACTTCCCACTGCTCCCTGCCCACAAACACACACCCAGCCAAGTGGTGGGGGATAAGCGAGTGTCACACACACACACACACACACACACACACATGCATACACACACACACTTCTTATTCATGTTGGAGACACAGAGGACAAGTCAGAAGAAGAGAAAGGGTGGGCTGGTTCAACACTTGGGGGGGTTGGTCTTGAATTATGATCTGGTAAATCTGGATGAACTGAAAGCAGCATTGAGAGATTCACTGCCCTTTTTCTTCTTCTTTTTTCTTTCTTTTTTTTTTACTGTTGCATGCTGGAACAGCACTAAAATATGAAGCGTGGTTTAATAACATGCTCCTCATAACATCGCCACACCACGTCCCAGGCGTCTTTGTGTGAAAACTATTTTTATTCATGAGCATACTGTGATAATTTCTGGTATGCAGGACTTTTGGAATCACTGTCCTCTGTTCTTTCTTGACATGTGGTTTATTATCTGTGTAATGTAAACGAGTACAGTATCAGCTTATAACAATGCCTAATATGGTAATGTATCTCCCCTGCTTGTCCATGGTCTGTTTAGATACCATTCACTGCTCCAAGAGCTCACAATGGCTGGACAAAGGCTGGTATGGAAGAGTCAATTAAAAACTGATGAATTCCTCTTCAGGATTTGTTAAATAGGGGACAAGGATCAGCTGATGACAAGCTTGGTCTTTAACACTGTGCACACACACACACACACACACACACACACACATACACAAACACATACACCTTTGAGATCTCTTAGCCTTGCACGTACCACCACAATCCATCATATTTTTTTCAGTGTCATCCTCTATATGCTATTTTGGTTGTGTAACCTTTAACAGACACTGTCTAGTCTATTGTGTGAGGGACGACAGGGTTTTTATTTTATCGCTAACCGAGTGTAAATGCTTGTTTGATGTGTGTCATCAGATCTCATAAAACCAAACAGAGCCCCTACTTCACTGTAGTAAAGTTCAAACTTGCTGTGTTTGTTCATCAGTCACAGAAAGCCTGTGAAAGGTAATAAAGGCAACATCATACTGTCAAACTGCATCTGTATTTATGCAAATTGTGACTATAAGTATGATCCAATCTTGCACCTTAAAACTGCATTTTTTTCTTTCAACCAGTATAAGTTTTGCTTTATATGATTTGACTGAGTGACTTTTAGATTTAAAGTGACTCTTCTCTGTTTACGATGATCTGATTTGTTGTATATGACGAGTACATTTGTGTGCAAGTGAGTGATTTTGTGTTTGAGGAGAGGAAATCACAGTGCTATTTTACATTATTCAAACAATATTATCCATTAATTTATGTGCCTAGATGCTTAAAATATGAGTAGAGATATTCACGAGCTCATTTCAGATAGACAAGTAACCAGGAAAGTCACATCAATCAACAATGGTTGAAATTGTTGTGATAACTAATAAACCATCCCTTATTTTGCAGGGGGACCTTTGGGAATCCCCTTACAGACCTCTGAAAAGCTCATGAGGTCCACAGTTTGGGAACTTTGTTTTCATCACCAGCAGCTAAAAAAGTGCAGCGACCCCTCGGTTTTATCCTGCTGAGAGAGCGGATTGGGGTTATTAAGGGACACGTGTCAATCAATCATACACTGGTCAGGACAGAGGCAGAAGTGGGTTAAGTATTTGCCACTAAGCAGAAGATATAAGCTAGTAAACGACTTAGTGCATCAAACCTACTTCAGCAGACTCTCATTCAGCAGACTAATTCACTCTCTCACTCATTCATTATTCACTGGATGATGACTTCTGACTGTGGAAGTTTGGGGTGTGAGTGTGCACCTGGAGCCCGCTGCAGGAGACAGACAGCATATTTTTTTCCACACACATCACATGTTCCTGATAGACCCAGGCGCACCTGAACGCATCACAGCAGCCCTCCAAAAAATTATCAAACAGAAACAAGGGAGAGGGTCTTATCTATAAAACTAACTATAAACACAGGAAGCTGAGTTCAAAGGCCAGTGCTTTCTTTTTCTTAGTAACCGAAAGCAGAATTCAAAATGCGAGGTATCATTTCTAAGCATCATGGAAACAACTGATCATTTCAAAGAAAAAGAAAAAGAAAGAAAATATGATGTTTACATGTGAGAATAAAATGAAGCAGCATGCTGTCTGTCCAACATCAAAATACTGTCATAAATAACATGTCTGGTTGTTATATTGAGCAAACAGTACATAAAAATCAATCGCCCATTAAATAACTGTTTAAAATCAGATACTATTGTTTTCTATCAAGCATGAGGCAATTTTCTTGCAATTTATAATATAAACATTTAAACTCATTCACTGTATTCAGGTGTAAATATAAAATGATGGATTACCTGTCCACTTAGTTTTACTGAGCAGCTTGTTGTTCCTTGTTTTGTAGCCTACGTTTAACGCTGAGTGACACAATTTAATGTATTTTCCTGTGTGACCATTGTTTCTTTGAGCTGGTGCTTGTTCCTATCAGTTTGAGTGGAAAATCACCAGCTTCTTCATGCAACAACCTCTTAAAGCGACAGCCTCCCTCTGTCTGTTTTCACCTGATTCACTTACTCACTGTGGAGCTACTGACTGATTGACAATAACATGAAAAACCAGACATTGAGGACATTTTGTGGATTACTATTCACAGTGTGTTCTTATGGTATTTATATAGGGTTAAAGGATTTAAGTGTGTTTAATTGCAATGTTTGTAAATGATCTGTAAAAACTCATGAGCTGCCTGCAGACAGTGAACATTTCACAGATATGTAAACATCCAATAATTTATATTGGTAAAAAAAAAGAGCAAATGGTGAAAGAATTTTTATTATTAATAATAATAATAATAATAATAATACCACTACAACTAACAATAATAATAATAATAATAATAATAATAATTTTTCTAACGCTTTCTAAAAAGGCATTCTGTATAATTAACTATGGCTGTATTCATAGTCAATAAACCTTTTGTAACGTTAGTCCATTGTTAATAAATGCATTTTTCTGCAGATCATCTTCAACCATTAAGAAAATATATTTTTTGTTTTTTTAAATAAATGGTCAGTCAAAGTCAGTTGCTTGTATTAATACTTTATAACTGACTACCTTTTGTTTGTTTTTTGCTTAACTGAAACTATTCATTCAAATGACTATTTAAATGTTTTGATCTAACACTATATTTCACAGCATATCTGAAAAGTGCCATATCATCTTCTTTAGTTCGAAGGACATCACACAACATGGAATATTTGTAATCTATGCCAATGCAGCTAAACATAAAATAATTGTACAATACTACACTGTAGTGGATGTTGTTCACATGCAGTGTAGTATTGTCTTAATCCGGAGCATCAGCTATGCCAAACAGATGGCAGGAACACGTGTTTGTGTGTCATGTATTGCAGGTAAGTGTGTCTTTCTTTGAGTGCCAAGATGGTGCCCTCTTACACATCAAAGCCTGTTTATCAGAAAGTCCATGAAGAGTAGTTTTCCAAATGAATCCTCATGAACTGTTGTCAGTGAGTCTCTTGAACAAATTGAGCAGTTAATCCTTTAAGAGTTACTTTAATTACATTGCAGTTCCATTTTTCAGAAGCAGGAACTGAAGGCATGTTGACTAATCTTGAGAAGAAAAACTTGAACCCGCAATGATGCAATATTTTATTGCGCAATTCTCTTTCTTTTCAGGCTGTTTTGTTCCTTATCCTACTGCATATGCTGTAACATGCGTGATTCCTCATTAGCCTTTAAAAGCCACATCTCGTGTCAGCCTTGCAAAGAAAAGTGCATTTCAAAGCCAACCGGTCCCCTTGAGTTTCAGTGATGGTTTCACCCCGTAGAGAACAAAAGCTCTGTCAGCAGGACAACTGCTTTCTGATGCCTAAAGGGCGAAACGGCCAGGAAACAGGAAAGTGACTGGAGAAAATGCAAGTTTGGAAGCTCAGTGTTTGTAACTGTGACAAAAACAAACCTTGAATCTAAAGTAGCCGAACACACACGGGGGCTTTATCTAACTTGTGTCAAGTCACAACAGCAGGCATGTAGAGGGAGGAAACATCGTAATCTAAAATAATTTGGATTTGGTTATTATATCTCTTAAAGTCACAGTCATGCACAATTTGGCATCCTTGCAGCACTTTTGGTGCATCTACTCACAGAAGGCCGCCTGATTGTTTACACTGAAGAGTTCGGGGACAGAGGTTGTTGTCCTGGATAGATTTAGCCTGTCTTTTGTTAGAGGTCTGTCTAAGGGCAGGCCAGTCACATGGTCACAGTGTAATCCTGTCTCACATGCAGACGCTGTTTGTATCTCTGCAGAGCTGGCCATGTTCTCTTCTATTGGCAACCTTGTGACTCACCTCAGGTGGAGCATTATACACAAATACACAAGATAGACGCATGATGAAGGCAGAGCGTGCACACTCAGATATGTATCAGAAAAATAAAACCACTACCTTCCCTGCAGCATGTTGCTCCTGTACACATAAGGGCCAGATACATTCACCAAGTTTATCAGAGAGACCGCTGTCTTTGACAAAGCTGACTAATAGGACCACTGTTAGCTTGCTCGTCTGTGCCCTGGTTGCTAATACTTCAAGGGAGCACGTAAGGCTTAATCCCATATTACCGTGGCTATGTTAAGTGTAAGCATCTGACTGTCACACACTTCTAAGAGGAGCCTCCATGCTGAGCAGGGAGATAAACAGAATTCCTGCTTGATAAGCTTGAGCTGCAATCAGTGTTGTCATGAAACTTTATAGGCATCCTCCGCCTGGTATTTGCATGACATGTCAGTGGAAAAATGGGGGAAAGTGACTGACTGCTGAACTGCTCTGATTTCAAGACAATCCTATAAAGAGATCGTCTTGGTGGCAACCTTCAGTTCAATTTAGTGCGTGTTGAGTCTTTACTCTGCCATTTCTTACGTAATGGCTGGCTGAGACTATACAACACTGATGTTAGTCCTAAGTCTCTCTAATGTAATGTAAACACAAGCTTCCTGCTGCAACAGATTACAACTGAGACTACAGCATACAGACAAAATAATGTATGTATATATATAATGTTGTACATACATGTTATGTACATGTAAACAGTGTTGCTTTTTCTACATATGGAAACATAAATGATTGGTATCTGAGGAGTATAGAGACAGAATCAGGGAGTGGAAGACGCAGCCAAAGCTTTCCAGGTCGGTCTCTTGCTAAGTAAGGGCTTACCACTCTCTCTCTCAGGTGGTAATCTCTAACTAATAGCAAATTAGGATATTGGCAGTGACAGCAGCAGTGAGTATGTCTTCCGTCCCTTGGAAGACATACTGAGGGACAAGGTCGCAAATGTGCAGGTCCATCACAGAAGACAACACAATTATGTCTAAGTTGAACTTGTTTTTGTAGTGAAGAGATCATAGACTATGTGGTAGAGTTACTCTATAAGATCAAAGAAAGATACAGCATTCAAAATCTACGTAAAAGTATATCAGTGTTATGTCATTGTTACTGATTCATGAATGTGTAAGCAGCGTTGTAATGTTTCAGCTGATTTAAATTGCAAATTTAAATTACTTTAAAGTATACTATTGGGTAGTTTAACCTGCAGCAGTACATTGTATTTTATAAACTCATTGAAGGTTTTGTAGGTAAAATCATGATAAGCAAAGTAGTGGTGAAATGTAACTCAGTACTTAAGAGCTCTACTTAAAGGACAGGCTCACAGCCTTTCAAGTCTGTCTTAAATCAACAGTCAGATGCCAAAATGAACACTGAAACAGGTTTTGGTCGCTGTAGTCATTCCCCCTGTTCATACTGCCCATGAAAAAAATTACCTCATAATATGTTTACTCTGTCAGTGATAGAGGACAAAATCCACAGTTGCTTTTGCTCAAAACAAAGACTGATTATATTAGGCTTCAGTTGTCAGATTTAGTCAAATAAACTGGATATCTTCCAGGGTTACAGTCGTCCTTTTCAGTGGAAATGTCCCTCTTTGTGTTTTCCTGTTCTGATTGTAACAAAAACAGGGACTTAATTGAAAGATATTCACTTGGTCTGGGTAATTCAGAGGACTGAAGCCTCATATTAAATTCAAATAAACTTTGAACTTTGAAACTTCCCATCCCTGGTGGCTGGCTGCAGTATAGGTCATAAGTCCTGCCCCTGCCATGTTAGCACATGGGACATGAGCCCAACTAAAATATCAAAGTACACATCAAATACATTTTTTCAAAGATGGTATCTGTCATTTTATGTAGTTCTTATCACGCTGATGTTTGTTCAAGTGCTCATTTTGTTGATAAGCTTGTTTGTTATTTGATGAAAAAAAGGAGGTATGATTGATAGCTGTTACAGCCACTTTCAAACCTCTGTCAGGTGGCAGGACAGCTGAAGGGGTTGTGTCCTGCAGGCCATCATCTCACCGCCTAACTTGTGCAGACAGCTGCAGACTCTGGCTCCAAATTACATTACACAAGCAAGATGGCAGCTCTTATATTTTAGCTTCACTTTTGTACAACGGTGGGAGGTGGATACGTGTCGTCCATATGTTGATTTGGGAACCTTACAATTGTTTTAAGACAAACTTGAACATTTTTGATTTGTTAACCGTGACATACTGTTTCTTTTACATTTGAAAACAGTAATAACACAATAAAGACCTAAATTAATTATTAGGTGATAGTGTAAAGAGTCAGAATATTAACAGTTTGTAATGGTTAAGTACAATTTTTCATATTTTTAGTTTTCTTCTTTTCCATTACATTTAAGTGGAAAATATTGTAGATTTAACCCCACTAAATTTATTTGACCGCTATAGTTACTTTATATACAAAGTATATCATCATTACATGTAATATTATACATTATTACAATTTAAAATGCCCCACAGTATATAAAGCAGTCAAAATTAGCTATGCCTGCACCATTTAAGTACAGTTTTCTGATAATATCTATGTGTACTTTTACTTAATATTATGAATACAAGATGTGTAATGGGGTACTTATACATTGTTGCTACTTTTGATACGTCTTTAATCACTGTTGCAAAGTAACTTGTAACCATAGGTTTCAAATACATGTAATGGAGTAAAAAGTACAATATTTTCCACTGAAATGTAGCAAATTATCAGTATAAAATAGCATAAAATGTAAATAGTCAAGTACAAAAAACAAAAAATGGAGTCAACTACACCCATCATACTCCTGTCACCACCTGCAGCCGTCTCCATCTGCTCCATATGTAACGAATCCTACATGTGAGCCACACATAGAAACATGTTTGTTCCTGCAAAGACAAGCAGACAGATGGTCTGACACAGCCCTGCATGCTCTGTACACGTCATCCACATAGCACCTGAGATTCAATTTGATAATGAAACAGCAAAACCTGCAAACTGGCATGAAAAAGTCAACATGGTGGACCAGTAAGGAAAAGAAACTATCTGATTCTTATGATGTTGTTATTGTGAACCACTCCTACAGATGAGTGTTATTTTCAGGGAGACTCAAGTTTATTATCCTGCACCAACACCTTGGCAGATAATAAACTTTACTGTTAGGACACTAAAGGAGCAGGAAGAAAACAGAGTTGTTTCTCTATGTGTCTGGTTGTTTCTTCCCTTCCTGATTTCTGTACGAGGAGACAGATGTCACCATGAAGTGAGTCACACAGTGACATGAGTCAAGAGCCAAGAGATTTTACCCCTTGTTGTTCTCCTCAAGATTTCTTTTAGCTTTGTCTGCAAAAAACACATGGAAATTGTCAGCGCAAAAAAAATATTTTTAGGACTGTAATGGATGAATAACAGACATGTGAGTCATAATTTGGCCTGAGAAAAAATAGAAAATGATTGTCTTATTAAATGTCAGTGTCTTCTGGAAAAGAGGCTGCAACTGATATGAATATAATTATTTGAAGTGTTTGGTGTGTGCCATGTCAGAATAGATACACATACATATATTAGAGTATTGATTGATTGTTTCAGTATCACCAGTCAGAACACATCTGATTCCTGTATATAAGAAAACTCAATCCATGGCCGCTGAAGATTACAGTTAACATAGAAAACAATACTTGTCAGTGATATTGAACATTCCTTATGAATTATTACGGTGCTGTACTTGGAAGCTATTCAATAAAATAGTATCACAAAGGGCAAATAGACTGTTTGATTAATTGTTGGCTGCAAATAATGTTTTTACTGTTCTGTGCCAAGAAATAAAATGACCACATCATTCAACCATGACTCATGTTAACTGACAACAAAAGGGTTGTGCAATCAAGGTGACGAAAAAAAAGGCCAAGACTTGAAATGTAAATAAACATGTTTAAGTCAGATAAAATACCTTGCTTTCAACTGAATTTGAACTCAGTTTTCAAAACTCTATTTGGCTCTGACATGGGGCCACAGTGTGGAGATGTAGAGGGGTTTACTGGGAACTATAGAGGCTGGTAAACACGGTCTCCATGGAAATTTAATAAAAATACAAAAAATATAAGTTCCTCTTGTAAACTGTCCATTTGCCCGAGCATTGCAATGTTGATCTGAAACCCAATAACCTGGACTTTCCCACCCAAAACCACAGCGAGTTGCTTAGCAACACCAATAAAACATTTGTAAAGGAAGCTTGCTGGGGCAATAACTAATTGTGTTGTTTATTCTTGTCTTTTTCAGCACGTAAGCCTTCAAGAAGCTGGGCTGGATGCCAAGGGTTTTGTTTTCTAATGGATGGTCTTAGTTTTTCAGTTGAACTGCACCTTAATGTGTTCTAACAGCAGCTTTGCTCCACAGTGTAGGTCTACTCCCTGTTGGGATTTGAGCTAACCCCACAGTCCCGAACCACAGGGCTCCATTAAGATGACACACAGCTTTGTCTTCACCTCGAAGACTCTTTGAAATGAGAGTGATGGAGCCCACAGGGACACCACTTACAAACTATAGTGCAAGTGTACTGACACAGACATGCACACACATCTAAATCATTGCTAACATGTAACAGTACCTCACTATTTACGGCCCCTCTTTACCCCATTGTGAACATGTGATGTATGGCTGATTTGAAAAATGCACAATGGTCGATCAGCCCCATTCGGGAAATGTTCCCATGAGTTCAGAGGCCTTAATTGTGTATATCTAAGAAACAGCATCCTATGACAGCAACAATAAGATGAGAAATGGCGCCATCTTTGGGTGCCTTCCTAAACTAGTGACTGTAATACTTTTCATAGAATGATAAAAACAAATGAAAGGGGAAAACTTTATTTATTTTTTTTAAACTTTTATTCCACAGAATAAATGCTAAATATTCTGCTGAAATCTGAAACATTTCCCACAGCTGTAACACATTTTCAGATATTCATTAGAAATTCATTAGATATGTTAAATGAAGACAACACTACTCCTGCTTGTGTTATTATGTGTTTAATGACAAAAAACCAATTTTTCCATAACAGCAGCAGGGTGAGAAAAAGATGACATCACCATATTTTCCTGTGTTGATGGAGGATTTAACATGCAAATAGTTTAGTAACAGCTTCATCTTCTTGTGAACACATGGGTCAAAAGAGTTTTGCTGTCATAAAGTGCAGCAGGAAACAGAAGACTAATTTTAGGATTAAACAAAGTGCAAGTGATCACGCTGGAGGAATGTCACAGGTCTAACAGTATGGTAAACTACAGCCGCTGAATCCAATCCAATCAAAGCTGCAGGCAATTCATGGTAAAATGATATTCCATGTGGCCTCGATGAAGAGTTATCAGTTAAAAACATTTTCTGGATGAAGTGAACATAATTGTCTTTACTCCTTTAGTTATCCAGCGCAAGTCAGTACATAACAAGTGCTCATTTGCCTTTCATTTAGCATAAAAAATAAAAAATCATGGAGCTGGATATGAGGGCTGATGCTCATAAAAATCTGGGGCCAAGTCACATCTTAAAAGAGCTCAATATGTAGCTAGTGTACATTCTAGTAGCTACAAATAATGAAAAAATAAATCCATGCATGTGCGATACAAGCATAGTCTGTTGAAAATATATAATCAACAATTTCCTTAATCATCTGCACCATCTTGCAGAAACTTAACGACTGATTCACGAGTCGTTTGATACCCAAGATCTTGTTTAGCGATTCAGTCTGTCACACAAAGACACTTTAAACAGCCAACATAAACAGATGTCTCTGAATATGCCCCGCAAACTCAGAACCAACTCCTTCTCAAAATATATATTCTGTACAATATACTGTAAATAAAATAAACCTTCAAACATACAGAAGCATAGTCTTTTTTTCTTTTTCAACTCTTACTTGCTTTTTTTCTTCTCACTACAGTCCTCAAACTCCACAATCTTAGCAGTCAATATTAATGCTTGACAGCAGCTCCTCCAAGGCAGCCAGCTTCTGATTAGCCTCCTCGATGGCGCTGTAAGTCTGGACGTTGCTTGCAATGTGGTAGCGGATGTCGTCCACCAGGGGGACAGAGTCAGTCTCATGTCTGTCCTCCAGTGACGAGGCGTCTTCTTTGATGATCTCCGCAAACTCGGGCTGCTCCACCATCTGTGAAAGACAGGCACGACAGGTGTGAATTTCTCCTGAGGAACTGAGTGTGGCAGATCAGAACATCAAGAACACATCGACTTCCTCTCACAGCTGTTATACTGTGGGAAAAAAATGGGATCTTTCTCGTGTAGCCTCCAAATCAAAAACGTATATGGCCTCATATCATTATTATAGTTATTATTTATCACCTGTGATTTTTTGCATAATACAGATGATATATATGGACCAATACTTACAATAAAATATTTACTGAATGATTGTTTTTTACATATTTACTTTTAGTGTTTGTTTTTAGGTCATCATTGCTACTTTTTATAAATCACTTTGAAATTCCAGTTTATGGTAAAACTTCTACTTAAGTAAACCGTATCATTTAAATATGAATATACTTGTATTACTTTCATTGCTAGTGCATTTATGGTATTTCTTCTAAGAGTTATACACCATTAACTACTAGTTCACGTACTGCTCACTGGTTGAGAAGAGGTCACATAGCAACCAAAAAACACACTTCCACTGAAGTAATAGTCCTTCATTTTGGGGAACAACGGTTATAGTCTTTCTTGCTAAACTGCTAGCATGGCTCTGTCCAAAGATAACTATGTTTACCAGCACTTCTAAAGCTCACTTATTCACATTATATCTTGTTTTTCTAATCTGTAAAAATCTGAAATATAAACAAAAATTTGTGATGATACATGCTGGAACCATTTTTTGCTAGTTGCAGTGGCTTTCCCCCTGCCTCCATGCTTTATGCTAAACTAAGCTAACCACCTGATGGTACTTGCTTTATATTTGGTGAGCAGACACAAGAATGTCTTCCCATTTAACACTGTGAAATTTGCTACTTTTGCAAGGACTTAACTTCATGACTCACCCACTTCACTGCCACCACCGATAGTCTAAACATAATCTAACTGTTACACGTAAAGATTGATGTTCTGTGTGCACGTCAGTTACCGAGTTGCCAGAAAGGCAAGATTCCTGCTTTTCAGTCAAAATAAAAGCCGCCCACCAATGTCAACACACACTCACACTCACCCGCTCGATGATCTTGGCCATGAACTCTGTGCATTGATCTTCCAGCCGAGAGAGACGGAAAAGCTTGGCTGTCTTCCACATGTGCAGAACGTTGTCCTCACATATAGCCTTACCGAGCGTCTTCCCACACAGACGCTTCAGCCCCGGCAGCAGGTACATGTCAGCCACGCACAGGACATCAAACACGTTCTCCATCGTTAGCTAGACATAAAGGAGAAGCAGTCAGTTGTCAGATAATGATGATAACCATTCAAGAAGCATTAGTTTTGTTGTTTACACCTTTTCTTTCATTTTAAAAGGTGTAAATATACAATACATTTTCGAATACAGTGGAAAGAGCAAAGTAATTATTATTATCAATTTATTTTTAATGTAATAGTAAAGAATCAACAGCTAAACTGCTGATCATATTTAAACACCTCTGACCTAAACATACTTTTTTTTTTTACAGGCTCTTTCCTAGCTGTAGGTAACCAATTTATCAGCCATAAATTGGTGCATAAATGTGATCCTCTACTGGCAGACTGGCATGTTTCTCATTTTTATGCAACAATAACAAGGTTGCATTCCTATGGAGCCCCTCTGGTGACATGGTCATAAAAAATAATTAAATTGTGGCCACAATATAGCTATAACGTGTGCACAAAATACTAATTTGTGGCCACGAAATAGGTCTAACGTGCGCACGAAATACTAATTAATAATATTAATATCATTCCTGGACAACTGGGTAAGCAAATCGAGCACACCTTCTCTAGAACCTGCCTCTCAATATCCTGTTTAAATGTCTCTCGGTAATGATGGTTCCTTACAATGCCAGGCTTTTCAGAATGTCTTTGTAGCTCATTCCCAGCCTAAAATAAAACTCTATCATACTGTCCCTGTCCATCGTGTAGCTTTAGCCCCTCTAATGTCTCTACCTTAGACCTTAGAGAAGGTGCGATTGATTTGCTTACCCAGCTGTGTAGGAATGATATTAATATTATTAATTAGTATTTTGTGCGCACGTTATACCTATTCATGGCCATGAATTAGTATTTTGTGTGCATATTATAGCTATATTGTGGCCACAATTTAATTATTTTTTTTGACCATGTCGCCAGAGGGGCTCCGTACATTCCTGATAGTTGATAGGAAAAAACTGAAATGAACAAACATCAGGCAGAGATTGAGCTCAAACCTCTGTGTCATCACTGTAGATGTAATACATGAGGAGGATGAAGATTTCATGGGAGATGTTGTGCAGAGTGATCACTGGGGTGCTGGGCTGTGACTGTAGCTGCTCTCCCTCACTGAAGTGGTCCTCCAGTAAGGCTTTAAAGTAATCACTGCGCCCACAGAAAAACGCCTGTAGACACACACACACACACACACACACACACACACACACACACACACACACACACAATAAAACTACCAAACTTGTAGTAGCGGCCTGCAGTGAGCTTGTAGTGAGCTTGTAGTTTGTACCTTATGACACAAGAAATCGTAACCATCGACTCTGAAGCAGACGTCAGGATAAGTAGGTAAGTGGTCAACTCTGTTAAAGGGAAGTTCTCCAAATCCAACCTGAGGGGAATCAGCAGAAGGACACACAAAGAAACAACACATTCAATGAAACTACAGTATGTGTTATTTAAAATGATATTTTTTGGTATCATGTACATACTCTTAGTTCAGTGGGCAGGGCGCAGTCTGCTAACTGAGCCATCTCCTCCTGCAGTCGACAGCTGTGAGGCTCCAGGCTGAGAACTTTCACACAGATTCCCGGCTTGTTGGACACTTCAGTGTGAAGAAAGAAACATATAGTGGAAAAAAATCAATCCAAGCTCCAATAAAGTTTTGAGTTACTACAGTTAAAAAAAAAAGTTCTCTCTTACCAAATTCATACACTTGTTTGCATTTATTCTCCAGCTCCTCTATGAGTTCTGACATTTTGCACTGTTTAGCAAGACGTCTGCACTCCTCAACAAGGCTTACATCAATATCCATACGTCCTGTAACATCAAGGAGGAAAATGGATGAAAATAGTTAAATGATAGTCACTCGTAGATGGCAGACCAATATGATTACTACTGTTTGTACGTTATGGGGGGGTTGTTTTATATTGCTCTGAATAGCTAAAAGGTACATTTGTATTTTTTGTTTGTACACTTTTCTATATCAGATACACTGCAAAAGCCAGTTTGCTTAACAGATGTGCGAACATTCAAAAACACTGTGTATGCTTGAGGCTTGACATATATGATGAATGCATTTCCTTCCTCATTTTTGAATATTTTAGATTGTTCAATGTTTACAACTAGGTTTGCTAGCTTGAAGTCTTTTTTTTAATATTGTAAGATGGATGCTCAGTAACATATCATGCATTTCCAGAATATCCCACATATGTACTATATGATTATGAAATGATAAAACATAATTTGTTTGGATCATTTATTATATCATGTGTTTTTCTTTGCAAATCACAATGAAATAATAAAAAAATTAAATATGCTGCAGCTTTGTTCAGACACAAGATGACAAATTTTGTAATTTGTTTATCTCATGAATCTTGTGTTAAAAGTTTTTTTATTGACACATTTTAAAAAATGTATAGTATGGACTAAATGTTCCTGCCAACTCTAAAAGTTGTGACAAAAAGATGCTCTGATACACACACCCACCTGTGTAAATATATTGCAGGATGGCTCCAAAGGCTGCAGGGTTGATCTAAAATCAAAACAGCTTTTATCCATATGGATTTATTACACGTCTGTATCGTTGTATATTAGACGTGACACCAACAATTAACCAACTGGAATATATTTTTACCTACCAAAGGGTGTTTGAGGGTGATCAGATTCTTCCCTTTCCACTTGGACTCAAACATTTCAGTGAAGTACTCGGAGTGTGCACTGAGAACACAGCGGTGGGCTGAAAATGTTTGCCCATGAACCAGAAACTTGACGTCGTTGTGTTGACCCTGCTCCAGTAACCTAAAGCAAAAACACACTTAAAATCAGCAGGTTAACATGCAAACTGTACTTTTTATTTGCAATTAACAAAAACCCCTGAGGCGCATTAACTATTCTGTCTCCTTTTTTGAATGATAAGAATAGCCAACTTGACACTTACATGTGCAGAAAGTAGTTAAAATCATCTCGCTGCATGGCGCGGACACTGACACACTTATAATCTTTGAGCAGGCGTCGAACTGAGTCACTCAGCGAGCCGTACACACAACGCTCGCCATCAAACGTGTTGGCTTCACACTTGGCACCTGAAGTCAAAGCAACAGAGGGAGAAAAAGCATGATTAAACATTAGGGTACAAATATCATGCTCACCATGGCATCACTGTATAGCAGATTTGACTTTTATTATCTTTGAAACAAACAAAAAGTAACAATGCTCCAGTAAAACTCCCAGTCTTACCACTAGCCAACAGGTACTGGACCAGCTCCTCATGACCACAGAGACAAGCATAATACCTAAAGGACAGGAGGGTTCACATTTCAAGGGTCAGAACAATAATCCTGTGTCAGTCAGAGAATTTGCCTGACTTGCCTGAAAAATACTTACAGAGGGGTGCTATCCCATTTATCTCTTACATTGAGGTCAACGTCTCTTTGTTCAACAAGGTATCTTTAGGAGAGAGAGAGAGCAACACAATGAGTGGTTACTAGAGTCGTCAAAGTCATCATTCAGTGAGGCTCAGACTCTATAAACATTTTCAGTGATAAATCAAAGGAGGTGAAAGGTTGTAAGCCTCTTAATTGCTTTCTAAAATAGGCAACGTGCATTGTGCATACAGCTGCATGCATGCAGTAAAGCACATTAACAATACTTGGTATAGATTGGTGACCCCTTGGAACTTGTATTATTATATATTGATTCCTGCTTTCATTTGCACAGTGGTTCTTGTTGTTTCAGTGCTGGAGAAATCTAGTGTTGCAATCTGAAACTAGGTTAGCTGAATAGTTAAATCTGTGCACATGTTTCCGTGTTGACTTGACTGATGGCTGCTTTCTTAGAAGGACGTGTCAGCCTATGCCTGATCGGGGGGTGCCTGACATCTGTCACAAGATAAACTGACACTGGCAGCTAGTGTCTCACCTACGTCGCATCTGGAACTCGAGCCGCTGACCTACAAACGTTATCTAAAGTTTCCACTTGGGTCATCACAGCTAATGATAGCAACCCTGCCCTCCGTGTTTACCTCCTGCAAAACGATGCAATTAGCTTTGAGGCTTTTAGCTGCAAGACTACAGTGTCCACAGCAGGCTAAAACAAATGATGGCTAGTGTTTGGTAGGACGGGGAAGTAGGGAAAGTGAAGATAAGAAGCTGAGCTGCAACTGTGTAAAGAAATGTGAGCTTTTAATACATAGACAACGCAAACCAAGCCCCCTCCACCTAAAAACCCCCCGTTAGCTGAGCTGCTGCTGGTTACCTGACTCTACAAATGTCGCCCTTTCTGCAGCTGCTAAACAAATCGTACACATCCATGATCCCCTCGGTGTTTTCGGTCCTCTGTGAGGCATTGAGACGGCCTGTCTGCGGGACAGGTGTGCGGTAACTCGGTGAAGCTTGCCGTTTACACCGTCGACGCGGAGAAAGTTGCTGTTTTTTAGCTGTCAGACCTTCTTGCACAGTTGTTTACAAGCTGATGGTCGGACCCTTGTTTTGGTCGAAGAGGTTCACCGATCACGTGACTAGGGCGCATCCCCTTCACTTGTCGTACGGTAAGTTGAAGTAGCGGTTGTTTATTTGTTTCCAGTGGCTCAAAAAATAACCCATCCTTTATTGTATACACCACACGAATTTTAGACTCTTAAGTCTTAGTTTAAATCTAGTGAAATTTGTTATCATTCCTAAACCATGAAAAAGTAACTTCAAAGGGCAGCAGTTCGCATTAATGGCTATGAAACTTTGAAAATCCGAGCTCTCACGGAACACTTGAACGCAACATACGTCAGCATATTTAATGGCAATGTTTGCTGTATTGTGTGAATCAAAATATACAGTAAAACTGAGTCAAACTAGTGCCATACACTTCAAATCTGTTCCCCAGTTTCATGTAAGTTTACAGCTTGTAGAGTATCTCAGAAGAAAATATGTTATTTCACACAGTTTGACTAATAAGACGAGACAAACGCTTCCCCAGTTTGTGCCTATAGGCAAACCCACAGTGCTGGTTATATTCAGACAGTTTGTTGTTGCCCCTACAGCTGAAATAATACGATGATTAATCAGTTTGTTAATGGACAACAATTTCAGTAACTGAGGCATTGTTTATTAAGTTTTATTTTAAAGCAAAATGCATAAAATTCACTGGTACCAGCTGCAGACAAATAATTGGAATTTGAGTTAAACTTGAGGTGCACTGTGTTTCTTCAATATTATGAAGGGCCCATTGCATAGGTAGATTATGGTCTCAGTCAATAGTATATAAAGTGCAAGTCTCCCTCCAAAAAAAAAAGACAAGGCACACTGTAGAGGTTTGTGTAAAAATAAAACGGCTTTATTTCACATGGAAAAGTTTTTAAATGATCAGCGTACCACACAGATCCTCATTGGGAATACCACAAAGACCCAGCAGCACTTCTACCCATAAGTGTCTTTAACTTAACTTGAGCTTCAGGGAATAATGACCAGCATTTCAGTATTTTCTGACATTTGATACACTGCACAATCAATCGATTATCATAAAGAAAATAATTGTCTGACCTAGATGATGAAAATAATGGTTGTTTGCACACGTGGTGAGGGAATAATACTACTTTGTCCTCAGTTTTGTGTGAGCAATTTGATTTTTAAAAAACAAACAAAAAAACATCATCACTTTTCAGCAAGTAAATTAATTAAATAATAATTATATATAACACTATTGATTTATTTTATAATATAAACTGTAAATTAAGCAAAAGTGATGAAATGAAAATAAAAGCAACAGCTCAGCAACACAAGGAACCACTGATGTATGATGTCCGATCTTCTTGTCCTTATTTTTGTTGGGTTAGTGTGAAAAGCTTTTGTTTTAACAAGCTGATCTGAAGTTGGAGTTTTTCTCGCTCCAGCAGGAGGTTTTCCTTTTGCAGTTTCAACACATCAACCTGCAGACTCTCAGGGTCTAGAAAAGCAAACAAACACACATTTTATTTGTGATTCCAGATTCTAAATATAATAATCTTCATTTAAATAAATAAAACAAAATAGTTGGAATTTATTGGGTTTCAACTAAGAAAGAAAAACCTCACTATAATCATTCAGATATCAGGTATGTTATGACATTTTGTGTCAGTACTCAGCAGTCAGAATACATATTTACGAAATTGTCAACAAATCCCATCAAAAGATCAACATCATCTCTCAATACTTTCTGATATCCTCATCCTGTCTATGGCCCTCAAACCCATTTGTTCCAACAGACATCATAAAAAAACTAGTTATATCAGTAAAAAGATTATTTATTAAGATCAATTCATTGATGGTTTTGGTCTATTAATAAGATTTGTAGACAATAGGAAAACCATAAAATGTCAAACCCATCTTATGACCCTATAATTCAAAATTTGGTCATTACCACCACAAAGGTAGCATTACTCAATCCCAAAAGTGAAAAGTTTCACATTTGCTTTCTTAGAAATGAGGCTCTTTATTCGTAAAACCTTTAAGTTGAACTATAAAACTGATTTACAACAAACACTCCCACATTCCAGGCATTTACCTGTGGCAGGTCTTTTCATGGGTGCTTTCAGAGGATTAACACTTTTATAGCTCTGTTCAATCCAGAAAGGAGGGGAGCTACGCAGTTCTACCTCAACAGGGTAGTGGTCGCTCACTCTCAGGGCCTGTGGGAGTGTGCGTACACTGAATCAGGAACATGCCCTCATAACATAACATAGAAGTGCATAATGTATGAGGCACAAATTACTTCATAAACTCACCTTTCTTTCTGTCATGTCAAACTCTTTGTGGAAGTTAAATGGTTTGGCTGAGCCTGGCAAAATGGCAGCCAGCATGTCTTCTCCATACACGACAATCCTGTATAACACATAATGACAAGAACATTTTCTTCTTGGCAGAAAATATCCTCTAATTGCTCTAATTGCTCTTCTTTTCAAAAAGAAAAAAGACAACATTCCTCTCTGGGACCGCATGTATAAAGTAAATTATTATTCTAATACCTATCATAGGTGTGCTCATTCGTTGTATTTGCAGTGGTGTCCACGTCATCACCAATCAGCCAGTGGAAATTCTTGTTGCTGCGAATACGGATCTCTGTCATTTCTTCGCTTGTGACATATTTACCATCTGCATTGAAGTCACCCAGGATCATTATGTTCTAGAGAAAAATTAGAAATAAACATTTCAGTAATCTTAATCCTCTCTATCCCTTAGTTTAGCATCAATCATCTTTTGATCATATAAAAGATACATCTCAGACCTGGTGAGGACATATGTACAAGGGCGTTCACTTAAAATCAGCAGATAAATCCCTTATCAAAGTTAGTGAGTCTAGCCAAAGTAAGAAACCGTGGAATGCATGTCTGTTTAAAATCCACGCAGCTACGTCTGTATTTTCATTATTAACTATCTTTCTGTCATTATATATCATCTGCTTTTACTTCTTACTGGGTTTTTTTGTTACTGTCCCTCATGTCCTTTGCTAAAGCACTTTTCTGAATTTTGTTGAGAAAAGTGTTATAGAAAAAAAAAAGTAAAAAGTATTATTATTATTATTTGTCAAAATGCAGAAAAATCCAATCAAAAATGTTTAGTGACAATTTATAGGCCATACAGTAGTTGTGAGTTCATGATAAATATAAGCATATATGAAATAGAAGTATTTGTGTTTTAACTTTGCTCTTAATATATACTATTATATCATTAGTTTACCGTTTCAGGGGGAACCATGACAATGCAACTCACATCAGTTTTCCATTTGTCTCTCACTGCCAGGAAGACTTCATACAGCTCATCCAGCTCTTTCTCTGAGTCCTGTGGTCTGGTATGCACCGGGATCAGCACAATATCCTTCAGCACTACAACACAAAACTGCCCATTAGACTACAAATGCTCACATCACATGACACACCCAATAATAACATGAAACAATGACTGAAACAATTGCACAAAGGGGTAGCTGATAGTCTAATCTTGATAAACCTGTCCTCTGCTACCTTTGTCATTCTAAATCAGATGCCCTCACCTTAAAAAAACAAACCAGCCCACATATAGGCTAGACATACCACAGAAGCAACCGTCGTAACAGTAACAACAACAACCCACCACAAATCATGACATAATAACTCCCAGCTATTTACGCATGTGTGTGTCACCTAACTTCCTGCATCATAAAAAGCAGAAACTGACCGGTATTGTGCGGTTTGAAGTGCAGAATGTATGGCTCTCTCGCAAAAGCATCCATATCGTTCACCTGGTTGTCTTCATATTGATAGCTGTCAATCAGGTCGACCACATCATCCCTTCCAGTGGGACAAAAAAAAACTGCTTTTAGTGCAACTGTGTGGTGGTAATACACTCCACATGTGACATTAATGCTTATAAACATATAAGAGTTTGATGATTTGTCCTCACCTGTAGAGAAACAGAAACTGCTCCTTGTATCTGGTCCTTCCCAGTCGGACACTGAGCTGCAGAGCGTAGTGATGGGTTGTGTTGACTCTAGAAAGCAAAGAACAGTAAGGGGCAGGTATACATCAAAAAAACATTGCTTCATCGAGACGTAAGAAAAACATGTAACTCACCTATTCAGTTCTTTCAAGAGCAGTTTGACAGAATCGCCGCTCACATCGACCACCTCCAGAATCAAAATGATGTCATATCGAGACACAATCTATAAAAGAAAAAAAGCTCAATTAAGTAGAAGTGTGAAGTTTAGATGATAGAAAGGACGCTTTTTAGCCATTGGAGAGATGTTTGTCATTCAGGCATTTATTTATCAGAACTCGTGTCAGTTTAATTGTAGGCAGCTATAAATAACAAGGAATAAATAAAGAATAATTTTCATTCTCACACTTCATACTGCACACTGCCACTTATTTCTTATCTCTCCTCAGCAGCTTCCCGAAAATAACATCAGTGACACGAATCAGGCATATCTGAAACTAAACTCTTAACTGACTACTGATCTCTAATTGTGTAATATGTTCACTGAACCCATGAGTCCCTTCTATCTAGTAAATGCCTGAAAGTTGTAGAAATTAGCCATCTGATGCTTTACTGTCATAGGAGACATGTTTACCTTAACAAGAGTTGAAAGAACATCTGGATCTGAGACTTTCGTCAGTCCAAACCTCTGGACATTGAACGCAGCAATCTTCATGCCTGACAAGAAAAGGGAAAATAGAGACATTTAAAAGAATGTATTTAAAATGATTCAATTATTCATTCATATTGCTTTAAATGCACATTAAAAACACAGTTTTACAGTCTCTGAGCTATTTTTACTTACCTTCAATAATGTGTCAGTATTTTGTGAGGTCCAGTAGTTGCCACAGTGTCAGTAGCGCACAAACCACCAGTATACACAGACACCTGGCTGCATGGGAAATGTACTTCTGCGTAACTGTTTTCTTTTAAGGGAGGGTGATGATTGGATCATACGTCTGAAAAGACAGACAGGCAGAGTTTGAAAAGAAAGCCAACACAGTGTGACATTGAGAGGACAGACCAGTTTTTTTGTTTACAACCATTTCTCACCAATGGTTCTTTGACAGTTGAAGCAAATCTATCATTCAGAGTACATGGAGTACTAGCATGTTTGGACACACCTTCCCATTCACTGGAGTGTTTCTGGTGCTGTGTCTGTGACGTCTTGTTTCACTACGTTTTTCTCTCTCTGATCTTAACCGTTTTCAGGCTGAAGACTAATTTCTCAAATATTTTTATGATCACTGAAAGTTCAACGTCATAAGTATTAAGACTCTACCAAAGCCAGTTTATCTTACACAATCTTATCCTTGTTACAATCTAGCTCAAGGCTAGACAAGGGCAGGAAAACCACACCTGAGTTGTAACTAAAAATATATTTAATGTACATAAATGAAAGATAAATGAAACTAAACACAACAAAAATCAAACATTGTGGAGGAGAGGGGGCAAGTGACTGACTGCTAACCAGCATATGTAGTATAGGAGTCTGTCAGTCCAGGTGAGCTGAACCTCCCTGAGCCCACCAGGTTCCTGCAGGTAGAGGACAAAGAGTCTGTTCAGAGAGAGAGAGCTGTCACATCATGTTTGGGCACATTCTGTAGGTAATCTATACAGTCTGTGTATTATTATCCTCTAGATTAAGCAGCTTTTAGGCCTTAATTTGTCATGAAGGATAGGTTAAATCACTCCACACTTTCTTGTCTGTGGAATGATTTTGTAGGTAAGATAAACTGGCTTTGGGAGAGTCTTATTACTTATGACAGTGAACACTCAGTGATTGTAACAATATTTGAGAAATGAGTCTTTAAAAAAGTTTGGAAACACTTTCTTACTCAAGTGAATGGGAAGGTGTGTCCAACATGTTGGTACTATATGTAATGAATGATAGATTGTGTAGATAATCTATGCAGTCAGTGTGTTATTTTCCTTTAGATTAAGCAGCGTGTATGGCCCTAATTTGTCATGAAGGATAGGTTTAATCACTCCAGACTTGTCTGTGGCATGTGGCTTTAAAAAAAATCTGTTTCCTTCATTGCTCCTGCAGCAAATCTCAACACTGAAATCTCATTTGGGCAGAAATCCAAAATAAAAAAAAATATTCTGATCTGACACATGCTTTAATTTATTATCAGTAGTGATTTTGGCTCTGGATTTATTCTTGTATCATAGACCTGACTCTTCTTTTTTTAAGACTTTGAGCAGGTCAAAAAATTGATTGCTTAAGTATACCTGAAACAGAGGAGCAGGTCCGGATTCCAGCGGTACAGAAACAATGCAACCTTTACTGAGGGGGTAGGTGGGAGAACTGGTGGCATGCGTCAGACTGGTTTACCCACATTGGGGAGCAACATAACTTCATTATCGCGCCACACCCAGTCTTGCCTATAAAGAAGCACCCAAAAGATAAGAGATTCACAACAGAGCTCAGCTGCGCCTGACCACGCCATCGTCTCCATCAGTGAAATCTCCACAGCACTACCATGAGTCTGAGGAGCAATCGAAGCAGCCGTAAAGGACTGCATGGGTCTCCAGGGGGATTCAGCAGCATGTCCTTGGGATCCTATTCTATCCCCAGGATCAGCTATGGGGCTGCCCAGGCTTCAATTACACCAGTGACCATCAACAAGAGCCTGCTCACCCCTGTGAAGATAGACATCGACCCCAAAGTCCAAGCTGTGCGCACCCAAGAGAAAGAGCAGATCAAGTCTCTCAACAACCGCTTTGTCTCTTTCATTGATAAGGTAATATCAAATTTCACTGTTGCTGAATGTTTAGTGTAAGTTTTAAATAATTTTGAATATCCTGATAATCTTGTTTAGATTGACCTAATATAATGTTTAAAGGTCAATCATTTACCTTCTCTCTGTTTGTTCTGTGTGGCACTTCCTTCTTGTCTCCCAGGTAAGATTCCTGGAGCAGCAGAACAAAATGCTGGATACCAAGTGGAAGCTGCTGCAGCAACAGACTGCTGCTGCCTCTAATGTTGAGCCCATGATGAAGTTGTACATCAGCAATCTGCAAAAACAGCTAGAGTCAATCAACAATGACAAAAAAAGGCTTGACATGGAGAACAATGCCATGCACAAAAATGTTGACGACTACAGGACCAAGTAAGACTCCGAAAATGTAATAAAATCCTTGTGAGAGAAAGTGAACTAGTGCATGTAGTCAACATATGACATCTGATGAAGCACATACTGATAACAAGAGTAATGGAATGTTTTATTGGCTGTTTCAGATATGAGCAAGAGATCAACCAGAGGAATGATGCAGAGAATGACTTTGTCATGCTCAAAAAGGTTCAGTATGCTGTCATGATGAGATTTGTTTTCTAAGTGTGTGTGTTTAATACTGTTAGATGGTATGTTCTTCAAAGTAAAGGAAAACAACACATAATTAATCCAGATTAAGGTCTTGTGTTAGCTTTTATTCCATCTATATATTTACAAGCAATTTCTCCACTAATAATTTTCATTGTCAGTGTACTAGTACTGCTAGAGGAAAAAGCACAGAGAAAAGATTGTTTGATCTTTTTTTATTGACTTTCCCCAGGATGTGGATGCAGGTTATATGTCCAAGGTGGACCTAGAGGACAAGGTGACTGATATTCATGATGAACTGAACTTCCGCAGGGCTCTGTATGAAATGGTATGTACAACCCTTCACTGGCAATCTTTTTTTTTTAATATAAAGACATCAAATAAATATATGTGAGATTGTATAGCTTGTTCTTACTGTTGCTGTGTGTGTTATATTATTAAAAAAGGAGCTCCAAGAGCTGCAGAACAGCTTGAAGGACACCTCTGTGGTGGTGCAGATGGACAATTCTCGTGCCCTGAACATGGATCACATAGTGTCTGAGGTCAAGGCTCAGTATGAGGAGATTGCAGCACGCAGCCGCGAAGAAGCCGAAAGCTGGTACAGGAAGAAGGTGATAAACTGCGACAAATGACACGGTGTAATATGAATACATACATGTAGCTGTTTTGAATGCAAGTTTCTCCTAAAAACTAAAAGTATAAAAGAGGTTAACAGTTAACTTAAGAGCATAAATCCACCAGAATGTCTGAGTGATGTCTTCACAACGTCTTTTTGACAGAAACCACCCACGTAAAACCTGATAATCATTGATTCCACATGTTTGCTTTCATGTTTGCTCTCTGCCGGCACCAGTTTGACCAGATAGCTGCTGAGGCCAACCAGTATGGTGGCGAGCTGCGTACGTCCAAGGGGGAAATTGCTGAGCTCAGCCGAAAGATCAGCCGTCTGCAGAATGAGATCAAGACTGTAAAAGCACAGGTGAGAGAAAGGTTTATTTAAGTTCATGAGTGTCTTAAAGTTGCATATTCAGTTGAGATAATGTGTGCATTTAACATCTTAGAGCACAAATAGAGATGATGAAATAGTTTGATTTGCTGATTCAAATCAGTATAGAATCAGGTGTAAAAGAGAATACAAAAAGCAACTGTATTATATTTACATATACATAGGCTATAACAAACAGTAATTCATTATTGATTAATTTATCTGTTTTCTCAACTAATTCATTAGTTGTTTGGTCCATAAAATGTAAGAAGAATATGGTGAAAAATGTCTATCACAGTTTTCTAGAGCCCAAGGTGACATTTTCAAATGTCCAAATATCTTTGGATTGTGGAACATCTTTGTCAACAATCCAAATATATTCAGTTTATTCTTATACTGTAGAAGAATAACGAAACCAAAACATTCACACTGAAGACCCCGGAATCAGTGAATTTGGACATTTTTCTTTGAAAAAAGACTAGTTCATTGCTGTTCACAAGGCTGTCAACAACAGCCTGTGGCAGTTCAAGTGTTTTGGTTTGGGTGTTACCACAGGTTTACAAAATTACATAACACCTTCACAATGATAGAGTCAATAATAAATCTCTGATCCTGTATTTTAAAGTGTTGATTGCTTGCTCAAATCTTACTGAGTGCTTACATCATCCATCACTTCACTTTTTTTCAGCGTGCCAGCCTTGAGATTCAGGTAGCCGAAGCAGAGCAGCGTGGAGATGACGCTGTGCGGGATGCAAAGGCTCGCATCAATGACCTGGAGCTGGCTCTGCAGAGGGCCAAGCAGGATATGGCTCGGCAGATCAGAGAGTACCAGGAGCTCATGAATGTGAAGCTAGCCCTGGACATTGAGATCTCCACCTACAGGAAACTGCTGGAGGGAGAGGAGGGAAGGTAAGTTGTGTAGTTCTCATAACATATTGGCTAAATAAATCTATGGGTAAAATCCTAGATTTCTCTAAAAATCTAAATTATTTTGCCACATGAAGATAAATTAATTGGAGCTTACATGTTTTACTTTGCCATTACATCACTGCTCATATATCACCTGCTTTCTCACACACAGACTTGGGCAGGAGTCTGTTTACAACATCGTAACAGTGCCAACACAATTTAAGCAAAGTAAGTATTTACAGCTGTAAATGGCACCATTATTATTACAATCACTGTGACAGCTTTTGTATGTGTGTTTCTGTGTGTGTAATCTTTTCACTGTCTTCTGCCCTACAGCCAATGTGGTTCTCAACCAGGAGCAGCGAAAATCAGCACCCATTCTCATCAAGACAGTGGAGACCCAAAATATATCATACAACTAAAGCAGAAAAGACACGGCAGTACTGGATCACTCTGGTCTTTCAGCTCCAGCTTTTAATTAATCTCTTTGTAACCTACAATAAGCCAACTGCACTGATGAGCCAAACATGTGTATTGTATTAATTTTTCTCTTTGTCCTGAGTGTCACATTAATTACCATTTTCACATTTACTGTTTAAAGTTAATGTACTCAGATGCATGATCATGTGTCCTTTTTTTCTTGAATAATTATTAAAAGAAATCAGACTCAGTTTCATGATTCTTCTTTTTCCATTACCATCAAAACATGCTGCTGATGTGACAAAACTGACATGGGGGAAAAAAATGTTATGGGATAGTGAAAAATATCATATCCATCCCTTGACTTCACCCACATCTTGTTATTCTAAAATGGATTAAATTTTTTTTTTTTTAATTCCCATCAATCTACACACAATACCCCATAATGCCAAAGCAAAAAAAACATAAAATTAAAAACTGAAATATCACATGTACATAACTATTCACACTCTTTACTCAATACTTTGTTGAGGCACCCTTGGCAGCGATTACAACCTCAAGTCTTCTTGGGTATGAAGCTACAAGCTTGGCACACCTGTATTTGGGGTATTTCTCCCATTCTTCTCTGCAGATCCTCTCAAGCTCTGTCAGTTCAGATCACTGCACAGCTATTTTCAGGTCTTTCCAGAGAGTCTTGTTGGAAGGTAAACCGTCGCCCCAGCCTGAGGTCCTGAGCGCTCTGGAGCAGGTTTTCATTAAAGATCTCTCTTTATTTGCTCCGTTCATCTTTCCCTCGATCCTGACTAGTCTCCCAGTTCCTGCTGCTGAAAAACATCCCCACAGTATGATGTTGCCACCACCATGCTTCACCGTACAGATGGTATTAGCCAGGTGATGAGAGGTGCCTGGTTTCCTCCAGATGTGACGCTTGGCATTCAGGCCAAAGAGTTCAATCTTGGTTTCATCAGACCAGAGAATCTTGTTTCTCATGGTCTGAGAGTCCTTAAAGTGCTGGCAAACTCCAAGTGGGCTGTCATGTGCCTTTTACTGAGTAGAAGCTTCCGTCTGGCCACAGGTTCTCCCATCTCTACAGAGGAACACCTAAGCTCTGTCAGAGTGACCATCGGGTTCTTGGTCACCTCCCTGACCAAGGCCCTTCTCCCCCGATTGCTCAGTTTGGCTGGCAGCTCTAGGAAGAATCCTGGTGGTTCCAAACTTCTTCCATTTACAAATGATGGAGACCACTGTGCTCTTCGGGACCTTCAATGTTGCAGATTTTTTTTTTGTACCCTTCCCCAGATCTGTGCCTCGATACAATCCTGTCTAAGCAGTCTACAGACAACTCCTTTTACTTCATGGCTTGGTTTCTGCTCTGACATGCACTGTCAAAAGTGGGACCTTATATAGACACGTGTCTGCCTTTCCAAATCATGTCCATTCAATTGTACATGTGATATTTCAGCTTTTTATTTTTAATAAATTTGCAAGAATTTCTAAAAAACTTCATTTATATCATTATTGTCTGTATTATCAATAAATTGTATTAATCTGCTTCAAAACCCCCAAAAATTCCATTTGTTCACATACTGATCAACCCTGCCAGTCTTCCAATCCCACCATTATACTAGTCTGGATCAAATCTGAAGTTTAACTGTCTGTTAGCAGGTCACCTAATATGTCTGGGATTGAAATCAAAATTGTAATTTGAAAAATCACAAATGACTGGGTGTTTGCAGGTAGTGTTTTTGTTTTACAATTACCTATTTAGAGTTTGTGTTTTTTGTATTTTTAAATATAAACCAGGCTACTTGAAAGGCTGCTATGTTCTTTTAGGTCATACATTAAACTTTATGTAAAGTTATTCCAAAGCACTACTGCAAACTACAGCAAACCAGACTCAAGCTGGACTCTGGGGAAAATGAATAATTTGCTTTGTTGCCATCCAGTGTTTGTTTAAAGAAAGTACAGCTCGCACTGACCAGAATAGACCAGTTCATGAGTACAAGTGTTGTTTTATACAGATCCAGACAATTGTTAGTTAGTAGCCTCCTACGCACAATTATAGTTCTTTATTTTGTCTAATACATAGACAAATTAATTACAACTTTTACATTTTGGGATACTGTTCACAGAATTATTAACTACTTTAAAAATATGTACACCACATGGATTCAGACTTGTGTGATTTTTGCTGCCTTTACCTTAATTAAGTTGACATTACACAGCTATAAAGACTATTGAGACGTACCCACAATGACCGTTTCTTGAGTTTCGGTGTTGCTCGTCGCCTGTAAGGCAGCGTTCAGGGCATACAGTCACGGTTCACTTCCTACTTCCAGATACTCGTGGCTGAGTTGCCACAAACGGAGAGGCAGTTGGTGAGAAGCTGCGGCTGCATACCCATTGCAGGCGTTACCCCACCATTAAAACATGAATAGGTCTGCTGTCTGAAGATATTCTTTTTCTTTATGACACTTTGACTCATTTAATGATTGTTTTCCAACAACTCTGCTTCCAAGGTAACTGCACTCTCTACACTTTGGTGTTTTGAAAAATTACAGTGTGCATTGTATTGTAAAATATTAGGATATGTGGGTTGACATCTTTCAAAGTAGGGAAGTGCGATTTAATAACAATGTAGTTTGTTAGAAAAAATAAATGACATATCTGTAGCCTATGCCATCAATTGTTCTAAAGTATTATTATATGTGTCCTCTTTTAACAGTGATATTACACAATGGACAAAGACACAATGTTGAGTCACATCCTGCAATCAAAGGGCATGTCAACACTTCTTGGTGGAGAGCTGCCCATCAGTGTGATAAACAGCAATAAATACATATCACCGCTCACTTCTGAAGCTCAGGTGACAGACAAAAATGTGGACGACAGCTCAACCTCTCTTGATCATGCCATCCACACCGCTCTCACTGGTGAAATCAAAACGGTCACACTGGTTGGTCCAGAAGGATCAGGTAAAACAACAGCTCTGGAGAAGCTGGTTGTGGATTGGGCAAAAGGAGAACACATTCAAAACTTTTCTCATGTGTTTCATTTCCGGTTCAGGGAGATGAACTCAATTGAAGGGATGCTTTCCCTGGAGACATTAATGCTAAACCATCACAGTCATATCTCTCCTGAGTCCATGCCACTTGTTCTACAGAGGCCTGAGACTGTGTTATTTATTTTTGATGACTTCGATCAGTACAAACACAGCCTGGACCCCTCTGTCCACACCCTCTGCTCTGACTCCAGCCAAGCAGCCTCAGTGTCCTGTTTAGTGGCCAGCTTGCTCCATGGATCACTGCTGAAAGGAGCAACCTGCCTGGTGGCAACCAGGCCAGTGGGATGTCTGGAGTTTCTGAGTGGCACCCAGGTGGAAGTGTTAGGGTTTCTGAAGCCCCAGAGAGAAGCGTACGTTAAAGGGTTCTTTACCGACCAAACTGTTGCCAACAAATCACTGATGCACATGGAAAGGACTCTAGGATTTTATGATTTCTGTACCGCTCCTAGATTTTGCTGGACGGTTTGCTCTATGTACAAGTCTCTGATCGAAGCTGGAGCAAAACTTCCTGAAACACTGTCTCAGTTGTATGTAGATATCCTGATGCACCTGATTCAAATGCTTTCGCTGAATGAGGCAGGTGTCAGAGAACTAGTGCTGGCCCTTGGCAGGATGGCTGCTCATTGCTCTCTTTACCAGCATTCGAGCTGCACCAAAGAAGAAATGGATTCCTTTGGTTTCCAGCGGTTTCTTACCTCTGAGAGCTCAGTGGGTGTTTTCTTGCAAATAGATGGTGACTTGGAGTCAGACAGATGTGTCTTCTCCTTCCACTCCCAACTCATACAGGAGTTTGTCTTGGCTGTGTCCTTCTTTTTGGAGAAGTCAACTTTTGAGAGTGTGGAGAAGATGTTGGAAAAGCACAGAGGCCATGCAAAGTTTCTGGAGTTCTTCTTGTCAGGGCTGTCAGAGTCAGTGCAGCGCAGGCCGCTGGAGACCCTGCTGGGGGAGTTCAACTCGGATCAGATCACAGATTTCAAACGCTGGTTTAAAAGCAGTTCAGAAAGCACACTGAAAGGATACTCCAAAGACCAGCACCATCACTGCTACCATCTGCTTCACCAAGCTCAAAATGAGAGCCTGGTGAAGGAGATCATCACCCCCTCGGTACGAATAGGCATCAGCTATGGTGACCTGAACCTCCAGGACTGTGCAGCACTGAATTATGTCATCACGTGCCTCAGTGAGATGGAGCTGCTGAATCTGTACAATACAAAGGATTTGACGGAGGAGAAAGCAGAGATCTTGGCTCCAGCTATGAGCTTGTCACACAAGATAATGTAAGTTACTTTTCTTGGAAACATGGTAAGAAATCCAATGTGTAGCCATCATTCAGTTCATGTGTTCAATATTCTGTCATGTGTGATATTAGAGCGGGGCGACACAAAACTACATATCATCCTAGATTTTGGAATTTGGTTATATCTTGATATGGCATAAGTGTTGGATTCAGATTCAAAATCAGACTCTGACTACCATATTGTTTATCAAATTTACATAAAATAGTAATGAGTTTTTTGGCACTTGCATATAAGACGATGCATATCACATCCCCACATTACACAACAATACACAGAAATGAACATTAAAGATAGGATAAAATATTAAAGGGACAAGTGATCGTAATAAAAATGATCTTCCTCTGGCATGTAAGTGTCCTAACTTTGTTTGTCTTTTCCTGGTTTTAAAGGCTACATTACAGTAAAGGGATGTTATTTTCTTAACTTACCAGACTGTTCAAGCTGTTCTATTATTTGTCTTTACCCATTATAGTCACATTACTTATGATTATTTATCAAAAAATCACATGGTGTAAATCTTTTGTAAAAGCACGAATAGCCATCCCTGCAATACTGTCACAATATCGATATTGAGATATTTGGTCAAGTATATCATGATATTGGATTTTGTCCATATCACTCAGCCCTATGTGACATCACTATGTTGTGTCCCCCAGCATGTCACAAAGCTACCTGAATACTGGAGCTGTCCCTCATCTGGCCTCAGCTCTCAGCAGAGGAAACACCACGGAGCTGGATCTCTCTCACACCCGCCTTGGTGATGAAAAGTTTAAAGTTCTCTGCACTGGACTCAGAGACTGCAAGCTGCACACATTAAAGTAAGATTAGCCAAACATATTCTTTAACATACATTTCCCAAAGGCAAAAGTCACTTGATGTTTTGCTCTTTATTCATCTAGACTCGTAGCATGCAGTCTGATGGAGGCGGGCTGTGAAGATCTGGCGTCTGTCCTGACCTCAGCCACCTCCCAGCTGCGCATGTTAGAAATGATGTTTAACCAGATCGGGGACCAGGGGCTCACAAAACTGTGCCAAGCACTGCATAGCTCTCACTGCAAGCTACAGGAAATCCAGTATGTACCTTTTATATAATGCAAAATTACTACAAATTGTGTAACTTCTTATGTTTAATTGTTTCCAGACATTAAAGGATGTGTTCACAAATTTAGCTTGAAACCAAACCTAGCTTGAAACAATATTCAGGTGCCCGTATGAACATTGTAGCAGGTTTTTCTTGTCATCATCCCTATATCATGTACATTTGAATTGTATTATGAATTTTTTTTTTAAAGGCTACAAAGGTGCGAGTTGACTGAGGTGTCTATGGAGTCTTTGTCAGCGGCTTTGTGTTCTGGCCAATCAGTGCTGAGAAAAGTGAACCTTACACAAAACAGCATTGGGGACCGTGGAGTGGAGGCTTTGTGCAAGTCCTTGCAACACCCACTTTGTAATCTGCAGAGCCTCATGTAAGTTTCAACATGATAAAGTCAGTGCCTTTCCTCTGATGTGGAAATAAACAGAAATTATGAAAACATTTAATGTAATCTTAGGCAACTATCTCAACTATGTTAACACCCTAAAACAATCCAGCATGTGTTAGATAAACAGTTACATCCATACATAGTCATTTCTTGGACATTTTGCTGTATGTATTGAAATGTGTTAGAAATGAATAAAAAACATGTTAAGTTGGTTTATTGGGAAATACCGATCATTTGGGTTCATAGTCATTAATTAACAAATATTTCTAATAAATTATACTCCTGTAACTGACAGAAAAGTTTTCACTGTGTAGATTTGTGTTAAATTACATATTAGCATATTAAGTTATTTCTTTAAAACTCTAGCCACTTTTAGTAAATATACTAATAAGTCATCGAGTGTCTCATTCATTCGTGCAAATTAACAACTATCAATGAATCCGAATATAAAGGGTTGACACATACCAACCAAACCAACTGAACACTTTTTTCTTATAATTTGTACCTAATTGCACCACGCTCTCAAATTAACTACTAAATACGTGTAGTCAGAACATTTCCAGGAAATAAGTACAAAATTTATGGATCTGTAAAATGAATATACATCCATATTTTCTTCCTTCTGTGACCATTTATTTTTCTTTTATTTCTCCCATCTAGATTGTTTGATAGCAATCTGACAGCCGCCTGCTGTGCTCATTTGATGGCGGCCTTGATGTCAGAGCACTGCTCTCTGACAGAGCTAGATCTGTCAGTGAATGACTTGGGCCAGGAGGGGGCATTACTGCTCTGCCAGGCTCTCAGTAGGGCCCAATGCCGAGTAGAAACACTTGGGTAGAGTTATCTTCATCTGTATCTTACACTGATAAAGTACCACCTTTCACAAATATTTGATGAAATTTAGATAACTGTATTTGTGTATGTTCTTCTCCACCCTACAGGCTGCAACGATGTGAGTTAACCCAGTTGGTCTTCGAGGAACTTGGCTCATTGCTGAGAAATGGGACCTCTCAACTTAAGTCCTTGTCTGTGGGTTTAAACCAAGTCGGAGACCAAGGGGTTAAACATCTTTTGGATGCCATCGCACATCCAAGCTGTCTGTTGGAGGTCCTGGAGTAAGTGTACACATTTTTTCAGAAAGCACAACACTCTTCTTACATCATGAGCATTTTTAATCACCTAACATGCAAACCTGTCTTCCTCTCTTTGATCATAGTCTTGAGATGACAGGTTTGACGGATGCCTGCGTTGAGGACTTGTGTGCTGCTGTAAGAGCCAGTAAGACTTTGAGGAGCCTGGAATTGAGAAACAACTCACTGACTGATGCTTCCGTGCCAGCCCTCATCAAAGTCATGCAGGACAGCCTCAACATGCAGGAGATGTGGTAAGCGTCATGTGGCTTAATTATAAATTTAATTTGTAAACCAGTGTGGATTGAGTTTCACTAAATTTGTAGTCTAGCATCTAACTCTTGCTTTTATCTCCAACTTTTTCAGCCTGAGATACAACGACTTCTCTGAGGATGTTTTTGAAATGTTGGACGAGTGTGATAAAATAAGATACTGAAGGCGGCTTAGTCTATCAATCTTTCACGGTAAAAAATAAGACTGCAGGTCGATCACAAAATGTGTTTAATGCATTCATGTAAGTAGAAAGTCAACCTTTCATAACATAATAAAAAATCCTAAATTTTCATCACTGTGATACAATCATGTTTTATTAAGAAACTTTTATATTTGGCATTTTAAAGAGACATTTGGCATTTTGGAATTTTCTAAGCTTACAGGAGAGTAAGCAGTAATTCAGTAAGGCAGATGCAGTGATTTGTTTTACACCTGTAAAATATATTACCAATCTGTAATAAAATGTATTTACATGTATAAAATGTGTTTTGACTTTTGTATTTGTGTGTATATGCACCGTTTCTAACTTTTAGAGCACACACATGCAGCGAGGTGTAGACTGCAGGCACAATTGTTATAAAACATTTCTTTTGTCGCCTCTTGTGAAGCAGATGTAAACATGACACAGTGTAAACCTGACACAGTGTTAAGTAAGACAGTGCTAAGTCCATAATCCACACATGATCCAGTCCTCTCCATTTGGACTCAGCAAATCTTCATAGGTGAAAAAAAAAAGAAAAAAAAGTTGACTTCTCTTCAGGAGGTCAAAGTGACACAGTGGGTTTCACAGGCACAAAAGGAGGTGAAGACAAGCCACATAATATCCTCTCTCGTCACTCAATGGTCATGACTGTCTCCATTCAGGATACCGGTGTGACTGCCATCCTTTGGTTTTAGGGTCTGACTGGGGTTTTTACTGCAACTGGAATGAATCTCCTCGTCCGAGCTGCTATCAATGTCACTGCGGTCATCTTTTGACACCTGGAAATAAAGCGCAAATGAGTGACAGTTTTGCTAAAAATATAATAGTGAAGAGAATAAAAACAAGACAAGCCATTCTCAGTGAGGCAGCATTTTATGGTCTGATTTACTAAGATCCCAAATAAAGGGTAATAAATTGACTGCAGTGTTTGGTAAGTGTGTGTTTTGCTGGTGATCTAAGAACTGCACAAATGACAACAGGTGCAGACAGCAGTATTTACATGAGGGTTTTGCGTGTCTTAATGGAAAGCTTGGACGAGCAGAAAGCCTGTAAGCGCAAAATGAAATTTGATCCCATAGAATTAGAAGCTCTAGTGAAAGAGGTTAACATATTGAGAAATATTACCAGAAAAACCACCACATGGAAGAGTATTTGTGACAAAGTCAATGGTGTTAGTAAAACCAAAAATATTCCACTTCAAAATATTAAACATAGGTGGAAAAAATCTGTTCTGTACATATTCTGTCATTGCGCCTCTGTCTCCTCCTCACCACAGTAACAGCAGTCATCTGTGAGCAGTGCACAGCCAGTTAATACCTGCCCTTCAAACATATTATTTATGGGCACAGTTACTGTCAGCAAAATTACCTTGCCACCCTGGTAAATCACAATGTGTGTGCTAAATAACATATTTGCATTTTCTCCTCCCTATATTTTGCAAACTGAGGTAAAAACACACCATAATGTATTCATTATGACAAATGTACTACAGCGTGTATTATCTTGCACCTTTGAAAGACACAAGCCTGAGTGCACTTTGTTAGTAGATCAGCTTGCATTTTTTGGCGGGTGATGTCATGTATGCACGTTTTTACACATGCAAACCTTTAGTAAATCAGGCCCTTAGTGTGCTAACAGTGACAAAGTGAGTAGAGAGTAGAAGTACTATAAGTAATTGTTGTATGTAATGTAATCTCTCTCAGACCTTTAATTTATTGTGAATCTGTGTATTGAAGGGAGTTCGATACAAAAATAGGTTTAATAAAGAAAAGTGTTTCATTTTAATTCCCCACTTTAAAGTAGCCCACACCCAAAATGATGACTGTCCACCCAGATACAATCCCTGTCCTCATCCAAATACCAAAATCCCAAATATGAGTCAATGATAAATAATATAAAGAGGATAATGAGAGAGAGAATGTTTGTACTAAGTTTCATGGCAACCCATATTTCAGTAAATATGAAAACATCTCTCTAAATTTTGAGATATTTATGTATGGATTTAAGTGGTGGACAGACATTGCTATGGACAGATCTACACAAAAAACTGCACTTCACTCAACAGACAAACGGACTAACCTTTCCCTTGAATATGGCTTTGATAGCAATGCGAGCAATGAGGTAGAACCAGATGATGTGAAGAACCTGCAGGACCAACAGCAACCCGTTGAACAAATACCAGGCCTGGTATGGCCCAGCCATCTCCCAGCTGTCAAACAAAACACTGTATACAATCCTACAACAAATAGAAACAAAACACAGAGGTTAGTGGCGCTGTCAATTACATTTTGACATCTTTCATTAAAGCACTAATGTAGTGTTTGACAGGTGACAAATTGACAAAAGTATTAAATGTGTAAATAAGCTCCTACTTGTCTTACCAGAAAGGATAGATGACAAGTCGAGTGATGAAAAAGATTATGCTGAACACCACAAACAGGCCATCACATAGCCTCTGGTACTTGGCATAGTTAGCCAGCTTGGCTGCCTTGGGGAGGTAAGATAGCATTAATGATTCACAGTTGTACAATAGCAAACCAACATCTCTTGTAACTTCCACATAGCTGAAATACCAGTGAAGAGGTATTATGAGTATTCAGACAGGCACTATAAAGTAGTCTGAAATGTTCAAAAGTTCCCAGGTGGGCTTATCAAAATTGTGTGCAGAAATATGCAACCTGTGCCAAGAAGCACATTTACTTTCTTATCAGGACAATTTTCTGAGTTTTAAACCTAAAAGTTTGTCACGTTTTTGTAAAATCTCCTGTTTCTGGTTTGAAACTTTTACAAAACAACCTGCTTCTTGCAGCAGGTACTACAGGTCACCAAACTATAACCTTTATAACTGGGCTGTTTACCTCAAGAAAGATGTCAGATGCATCATGCACACACATGACCATAGTACCCATTCTTATCATGTTGTTGGCAAAGGAGAATGTGATGAGGATTATGGTGGCCAGGTGGTGGACAAGCATGATGATGAAATCCTGTCAAGGGTGAAATGCAGGAAGACGATGGAAAGACAGAGAGAGAAGGGTAGATTGGTAAATAGGACGCTCAAGCTATCTGCAATGTAAATGTATAAGCATATATAAATACCAATGGGCCAATGAGACGCAGCACATTCATCACGACTGTAAGATACAACACCTACTGAAAGACTTTGTGTAAACACTGAGGTGACAAGCTAATGTGAGTCTATATGTTAAAAATGTATCTGTGTGGCACAGCAGCGTTTCAGTGTCTAACCTGTTTTGCTGGAGCTCAGAGTCATGAGCTAATTCTTTTATATTGGTAACAGTGATAATTACTGTCACGGTTATACCTGTTAACACGCCCTTTAAGAATTTATGACAATGGAAATGTTATGAAAGCTAGCACGATAGTTATAATACATAAAGGGTGTTAAGTATTCAGTGGGTTGACTGGGAGGCGGCACAATAGCATTAGTTAAGCTGATGTTGACTCACCTTACGCTTGATGTCTATGAACTGGGAAAACATCAGGGACCAATAGAAAGCCAGCTCAGCTACATAGTGATTGTATTGTCCAGTAGTCAGTGGCTTTGGGAAAGTGTGCAACAAAAAAAAAACACCTTTAACAAACATACAACCTCATTGACCTGTCAACATTATAGTGAAGTGTTCCCCCACACTTTGACTTTACTTGGGTGTCTGCCCAGGTATCAACAGCCAGATTACATTCTCTTCATAATATAAGCAGCTGAATATGACAACTAGGCAGTCAATAACAATACAAAATATTCACCTGAAGGGGAAACTTGTGCCAACACTGTCTGACTTCCCATAACCAGGGTGACTGAGGGGAACCGATAAAATGAGAAAAATCCATTGTTGAATCCATGTTCATCCAGATTACATAAAAACTACTTCTGCAACACTTGTATGAAACAATATCAGAATTGTGCAAAAGCATACTTATATGCTAGTTCAACTCACCGACCACAAATGGTGAATGGCATAGATAAAAATCCCCAGGTAAAATGTGAATCGCCACCTGAAGTGACAGAAGGGCAACGTCACTTGAACTCTTATAGAAAACAATGGATGTATGCAACACAGCAGTTTAGTAGGAACCTACATGCTCTCACAGAACTTTTTCTGCATACTGGGTTTGTCTTGGTTGCGACGGATGCGAAACCATCTCTGTATTTTCCGTACATCCCAGTCCAGCTGCTTGGAAAGTCCCTCGACTTGCCTTGTGTCTGGGCTCTTGAGGAGGACAGTAGAGGACAGTGGAGGACAATTATAAAATGACCTGCTTTTTGTAGTAAAAAAACAAGTTTTACATGTAAAACCAGAAACAAAGTTGCACTGAAAGAGGTATTTAGTCAACGTATGATTATGCCTGCTGTGGCGTATTCCAGTGCAAAAACATCAGTGTGGAGCGAGGACCATTTAATGAACTACAGGAACAAACATGGGCCTTGTTTTGTACCGTTTTGGACTGATACACCCTCTCCAGGACAGCATTGGGTTGAGCTTGCCGATGTACTCCCGCCTGAATCTGAAGTATGTGGGCACAGGGCTTGGCCACTAGCCTGTGTACACACAGACAGAGGCAGAGAGAGAGAGAGAGAGAGAGAGGGCGGGGGGCAGGGAGATGGTGTGGTATTAAGAGAGATATTCAGGGAGAGAAAGTCAGAGAGAGAAGTTAACCACTCTGTGGAGGCTTTAGGAACAGATTCACTATTAGCCAAGACTTGCAACAAGCTTCCTTCACTGACATAAACTGCTGAGCTCTTGCAGGTTGCCCACAAAGTTGCATCTAACATGCATGTGTGTGTGTGTGTGTGTGTGTGTGTGTGTGTCTTAGAGAGAGAGATATAATAGAGGCTATAGGGGAGACACAAGCAAGCGTTAGAAAGAAGGGATTCCTGGGGAATGTAGCACCTAGTCTAAACAGAGCGTGATGATTTGTCATGTGAGTGTACGGGAGACAGAGATGGGATGGCCGCTGCCTCTAACCAAAATACTGATGTGTGTCACAAGATCATCCGGTTGAGTTAACTAGTGTTCATGCTCAAACTCAGAGGCACCTCTTTGTAAAATCTCAATTTTACAACAACCCGCTTATCTGAAATAGTGCAGTCCTGGTTTTGGCCTGTCCCTCCACTGGGGATTTGACTCTAAATAAAGAGCTCTTTACAAAGTTAGGGCTGTTTACGCGACCCTGCTGCACTCTGTAGTGAAAAGTTGGTGGCTTGTTGTGTTTCTGCCATGATATACGGCATAGAAACCCCTAAATGAGACACCAAATACTATACATTAATAGCATTCAACTGTGTGACTGTTTCTACCCTACCCATGCTCTGCTGGGTGAGTGAGATGAACATGTTTTTCAAGCCAGAGGAGTAATATTTATGTCATCACTTCAGAGGAATGCTAACACTGCTAAAGGAGAGGCAAAGACAAAAGCAAGACAGGGAATCCTCCTTATCTATATGATCACACCACTTTGATATTTTACCAGAGAAAAAAAGGGAAGGTGAAAGGTATCAAAGGCTGAAACAGAAACCAAAGTGAGCTTGTTAAAAGTGTCACTATAGCAGCATTCAGATTGCTTGTGTTCATAAAGTTGGATTGAAATGTTGGAATTGAAACCTTCACTGATCCTGGTGCTCATTCACATATTATCAGACATACTATCAATAACTACAGATCCCTGGAAAGAGTACTGCAGGATCACAACAACCTAGCCATACTTCTAGTGATCTTTTTCTCCTTTATGAGCAACACATGCAACAGGAGTTTGAAGCCCAGAGAGCCCTGAACACTCCCACTAAACAGGAAACCAAGTGAGGAACTGTAATTAAATTCTTACATTTAGAGGGTTTTTTAATCATTTCATGGATTCTAGCTCTTATGGAAGTTGATCATTTTGCACTAAGGATTCTATATAATTGAATGCATATATCAATAAAAAATAAAAAAAGATAGTACGTTTCATGTCTATTAGGCCCCTATCGCTGTTTAAGTTTAAGTGAAGACCTAAATATATGATTTAAGCCACTTAAATATGTGACTCATTGTACAGAAAATATTAGTAAGCAAATCACGGGGATAGGAAAAGTCACTGTTTAACATAGGAGCGACCCAACAACACAACAAGGCCCCGGTTTACCTTTCAAACAGCAGTCTCAGGAGAAAGACACAGACGGCCAGCGGCAGGGCGTACAGTATCTGTCCCACCCGGGGGTACTGCTCTCCAGGTGGCGGATGCTCCAGATCCGCCCATGAAACATTTTCGGGAAGCCAAAATCTCTCACTCCAAAACCAGGCTGAGATAGAGGAAGTCATCGGTCACAAAAAAAACAGTCGGATTTAGCAGCAGTAGCAGCAGCAGCAGCAAATAAGACAAAAAAAACTGAACCGGAGAGGGGGAGGAATAAAAGAAACTACTTGTTGCACATCTGGTGGTTCCAGTAAAGTGAAAAACTTCTTCGGTGAGGTCTCCGCCTTCCTTCCTTTAACATTACACCAGCGTTAAAGTTAAAGCATCACCTCTGGAGGGAACTGGACGGACCGCTAGTCTGACACGTAAAAAGACTGAAAGGCTGAAAGGAAACACCCACCACAAAACATGAGGCAACCTCTCAATGAAGTTTTCCACTCTTGGAGGAGGATGAGCTCTTTGATAGCAACCTACGGAGAGACTGCCTCTCCTGCAGGAAAAGCTACACACACTTGCCTAGAAAAGTAAGTAAGTGAAAAGGGAGTAAACGATAAGGCTACAAAGTGACACATACACGCACGCGCGCGCAATGACGTCATCTAATTAAATGAACTGGCCTAACTAATTAACGTGAGCCATATGTTGGAGATGTTTGCAGGTAAGTCACGGTAGCTTCAATGCTTTTTAAAGTCACATTTAACTCCTAACTCACTATTAAGTAAACTTTAATATAGAAATATAAGTCATTCAATAAGTATCAGCTTATGTTCAGTAACTTAAATTCACTTTTCCCCCCTCATGTTGTCAACAGGCCTTAACTCAAAAATGAGGTATAATTTCATGAGGCCTATTGACCATTATTTCCCAAAAATATATGTAAAATCTGTGGCAATAAGTTGGAATGAAGTTGGCTAAAAAGGTCTTAACAGAATTGGGTGAAGATTTATAGCTTGCTTTATAATCATTCAAACCAAACCAGGTCAATGTATTAGGCCAAAGTTGGGTTACATGCAAAGCACTACTCTGATTAGCATCTAAAGTTTGGTTAATTTAAGATGATACACTGTAGATATGAGGTTAGTTTAACGTGTGGCTGTATGCATCAGAGTCTCAAGTCATTAATGTCAGTTGAGTACAGTTTACTTTACCTAATCTTTCAGGAGGTAAATTCTAACTGCCTTCAAGTCTGCCTTAAAGAAACAATCAGGTGACCATATGAACACTGAAAGAGGTTTTCCTCACTGTAATCATCCCCCCTGTTCATACTGGCTGTGGAAAGTCCACAGTGTGTCCAGACATTGTTTTGTGCATTTCACTGTTTTGCTGTAAACATGCATTTAAAAGTTAATCCTAAGCTTACATGAAGCTTCAGCAGTCTGAGTTACTCACATCAACTGAATATTTGCCACATTTACAGTCTGTTTAGCATTAAATTCCCCTCTGTGTGTGTTTCCCTGTTGAGCTTCGGTGGAAATATAGTAACAAAAAGAGGGACTCTGGCTCTAAAAACATTAACAATGGAAGATTCCTGTTTGATTTGACTCATTTGGCTTCAGAACAACTTTTAATACGTCTTTGCACGGTTGACACCCATCACTTTCATTCAAAGTGTATTATGAAGGGATCTTCTATTAGCTAATATGAACAGGAGGAGTAATTATACCAAGAAAAACCTGTTTCAATGTTAATTTGGTCATCTGACTATTTATTGAGATAAGATGTACTTCTACTGCCAGTAGTATGTGTACTGAGCAACTACCTAAGCCTTGTGAGAGGATATATCCAACGTCATCATTTAAGACACAATGCCATAAAGCAGATTTTATAGCTAGACTTGGAACAACAACAAAAAACAATTAAATGGATTATGAGCTCAGGGGGCAATTACATGTGAAAGCATATAGGACAAAAACCTTTAAATGTATGTGCTGTTTCAAAAGATCTTAATCCATTTAACTGAAGATAGGCTATTTTGTGTTCTTTAGAGTAAAATGATACTTTCAAAGTATAGCTGGGTTTTGTACATCGAAACAAAGGAGTAAGTTGAGATGGTTGATAATTGACTGACTGATGACTGAAGATATGTCAATGATTTGCAACTGTATATCTTAAAACTTTTACTCATGACTAACTTACCCCGTTAAGGCCAAGGTCTCAGGTTGGAATCTGGCCACAAAGCAAAATACACAAGTCATTAAAATCTGTCCCTGGTGACGTTATACTCAGTTTATTGGATCCCTTTTCTTACACAGTTAATAAAATGAATAGGTTGCAGCATTTTTTGTGAAGCATTACCTGCATTAAGTATGCACTGATCTGGAAAACCAATAGACACAAGAGCTGTTTACACTTTGATCATTGAGCCTTTAGCATTACTATTTAGGGCTGCAATTAAAGATTCCTTTCTTTATCAGTTAATCTCCCCACTATATGTCCGTCTGTAAAATGTCTGAAAATAGTAAAGAAGAAATGCCTTTCGTTATTTCAAACAATCCAAGATAACATTCAAATCGCTTCTATTTTAATCAACAGTTAAATACCTAAAAATATTCAGTTTAATATCTTTTATATATAAATGGATATTCTTCTTAGTACATTAACCCCTCTTTGTGTTTCCCTTTCGAGTTTGGTGAAAAGAGGCAAATTTTTACTAAAAATATTGTAACCTTTGGAAGATGCTATTTGACTAATTCACATGGTTGAAACCTAATATAAGCTTTACATAAACATTTGAATCAATGTTTGCACAAAATGAGAACTGCGGATTCTGCCCCACATCACTTACACAGTTGTGGACAGAAGTTTACATACTCTTGTAAATATCATGGCAGTCTTGAGTTTGCAATGATTTCTACAACTCTGTGATGGAAAGGATGTCTGTCTTTGTCACAAAAAGCATTCATCTATATTAGTTTTATACATTTATATAAAATCTTCTGTAAATATGAGAAAAGCAATTCAATTTTGGTGATGAGGAAAGTTGTATCAATCAAATTTGCTTTGTGGCATGACCTTTTAACTTCCTGTCAGTAATTATAGTTTACTACAGCTAGCTGGTGGCTTCTCTTAACCCATTTAAATAGAGCTTGTATGACACACTCGTCAGACTCTACACTACAAACGCTACAATGGAAAAATCTAAGCAGCTCAACGCAGATCTAAAAAAGCAAATCATTGACTTGAACATGTCAGGAAAGTCACTTGGAGCCATTTCAAAGCAGTTCCTGTGCAAACAATTGTTTGTTAGTGTGTGGTGCATGGCACAGTCATGTCACTGCCAGGAACAGGAAGAAAATGCCAGGAACAGGAAGAAACAGCTACTGACATCACCTGCTACTGAGAGAAAATTGGTCAGGATGGTCCAGAGTTAGCCAAGATCCACCAAAAAGCAGGTCTGATGAATTAGAAGCTGGTGGAACACAAGTGTCAGTGTCCACAGTGAAGCATGTTTTATATTGTCACGCGTTGCAGTGCAAGAAGGAAACATTTGCTCCTGAGGCAACACTGGACTGAAGTTTGCTGCTGATCACATGGAGGGAAAAAAGTTCTATCATCAGATTAAATAAAAATGTAGTTACAGTATTTGGCCACAATGACCAGAAATATGTCTGGAGGAGAGATGCTGAGGCCTTTTACCCCAGGAACACTATACCTACCCTCAAGCATGGTAGTATTATGGTGGTAGTAGGAGGAATAATGAAGAAGAAGAATCCTCTCCAGATTCTTCGGGAAAACCTAAAATCATCAGCCAAATGGTTGAGTCTTGGACACAGTTACATGCAGAAGTCCACTATATGCAAGCTCTTTGCTAAATGAGTTCACATAATGCTCATTAAGCCTATTAGCGCCAGATAAATCTCTCTATAATTCACAGTATATCAGAGTTTTTCATTTGGTGTCACGGTTCACATTCCCATGCTGGCCAGATCAGTGCAGACTTCTGCTGACCTAACTGGCTAACTTCCAAGTAGCTATCTGCTAACTTGAATGAAGATAAAACAATTTAATTATGTGCTCTTCCAGAATTCCAAATGGACTGAATGGATTAAATCCTGATAGTGAAACAAGTAATTAAGTGGGGGTTTTAAGTCAATAAGTAAAGATTTATTTATATAGCACTTTTTTATAAGACACACAGTTATAAAGTGCTTCTCAAACATACTTGCAAAATCAAAACAGTGTAATTTACAATATAAAAGATTGTGTGTGGCGGTGTTTGGCTCAGTGGGTGGAGCGCCCGCCCCATGTGTAGGGGCTGCAGTCCTATCGAATCCCGCACCGAGCGGTCCTATCCTGCGTGTCATTCCCCCCTCTCTGCCTCCTGTTTCCTGTCTCTCTCTGCTGGCCTGTGCGTTGAAGGCAAAGAGCCCCAAAAAATATACAGAAAAAAAAAAGATTGTGTGAGGCTCAAAACAATGTATCGACCATTTTACAGCAACAGTAGCGACAGAGTACACTACGTAAGCACGTTGACAGTGTTTTTGTAATAACTCTCAGTGCCAGAAGGGGGAGACAAAAGTCCTGCACTCCATCTTTAAAAAGGGATCTTTTAATGGTCAGTATGAACAGGAGGAATGATTACAGCAAGCAAGATCAGTTTCAATGTTCTTATGGACACCCAACTATTGTTTTAAGACAAACTTAAAAAGTGGTGAAACTGTCCTGTGAATTGTTAAATAAAGGTCCCTTGTCGGAATTTAACCAAGGGTGCTGCCATTATGTGGCATGCGCAGTAGCCACTGGACCACCAAGGCACTCTAAATATCCTCTAAAACATGTCCCCTTTTAAAACCTGCATCACAACCTACATGTACCTGTGTGTGGACTTCATACATTATTCAAATCATTTTTGATGTGATGTGATATGAAAGCTTGTGACCTTTGCCTACATATTGGAGAAGGGTACTTAAACAGAACAATTTATCCCACTGTTGTCTGTCATTGCAATCATTTCATAGCATGTTGGGGAGGCTGTTATTTTATAGTCTAGTACAGTACAGTAGAAATGAGCTAAACAATACATATAATTTCTCCCTGCAATATTTACAGTAAAACTTCACCCTTCAGGATAACATATTAATCTACAGACTACCCTAACCATAAAGGCCAATAATGTTTTGATTTAAAGTGACAAAAGAGTTTTCTACAGGGCACAACAAGAGAGGAGGTGTGTGTCATGCACATACATGACACACAGTCCCTGTTCTGTGTCATCCTGTACATTTTTACATCAGTACCAGCTGGCCAGGGAGCAGCTCTCCGCTCCCTGAACAAAACCTCTCTGTGTCAGTATGCAGCTGCAGCTTCCGAGATGCCCTACTCGGATACATGACCTAGTGTGGAGGGGCTTGGGATTTCAGCCACAGTGTAGGGGGGTCACGTTTTAAAGGACATTAATCTGATTTACCTGTAGTTTAGGATTTTAACGACACTCGAGGTATTAGTTCATTTACTTTGGCTGTTTATTTGTCTTCATCTGCTTCAGTGCAGCAGTAACAGAAAGATTGGGTGCACAGTGTTTGTAATGCCCTGTGTGAGTCCCCCCCCCCCTTCGCTGCTTGGACTGTTCCATTTCGCATGTGAAAAAATCAGATAGTTGGAAAAGTGTTCCTTCATGTCAGGGACTGCTGTAGCCACAGCACATAGAGTACTGTAGCTCCTGGACCACCTAAGGTAAAATTTCCTGTTAAGGTTAATTATTATTAACCTCTCATTGTTATGATCATCATTGTTGTTGTTATTATTATTATTATTGTTGTTGTTGTTGTTATTATAATTATAATTATTGTTATCATTATTATTATTTATTATTGTTGTTATTTTTCTGTGACGTAGTCCTTAAAGGTGATTTCTCAGCCTCTGCGCAGCCTCTTCCAAAAATGTTTATCTGTTCCTAGATGAGCAAGCATTTTTGTGTTGACCTTTTTTAAAGATGACTCACATGCTTAACCACAACAACAGCAGCAAAGCCATACACCTGAGTCAGGATTTTTTGTCTCATCATCCACCCTTTATTTTATACTATGTGTATATAAATCTATTTTTATCTGTCCTCATTGATATGCAACTATGCTTTCTTTTACAGATAAGCAATGGATGAGAAAGAGCTGAGTGATCCCCTGAATAACGTATCACTGATTAAAGGTAACCCAGTTGCATTTTTTATTTCTCTAAACATGGACAGACAGTATGGAGATGAATGACTTGGCATTGTTTTGCTCCTCAAATAGCTCTGACCCGACACTGCATATCTTACTTACTGACATTGTGAAGAGAGGAGGGGGGAAAAAAAGCATGAGTCACACTTAAAATGAGCATCTGGACCTATGAGGGCAGTTTAGTTGGCTTTGGATCTCAGAGTGCTGTAGATGGCCTTGTTTTAGAGGTTGATGTCTCTAGTGTCAACAGCTTATTAGAAGATGGAGTCTCTATGCACAGAGAGCACATCAGCTGACCAGTCTGTGTTGGCGCTGACATTCAGAGTGACTGATTAAAATAGGTTGCACTGGATAATGCAATCACAGTGCAATACAGACGACATAAAAATCAAGGGGGATGTCATGACTCAGACAAAATGTGCAGGATTATTGGTGAGTGAATCAATTTTTCACGATGAAATGAATTAGTAATGCTGCACTGCACAATATATAGGCAGCACAAAGCAAACAGTGTCCTCACGACATCAGTATCTCAGTCACTGCAAAATGATATTTCTCAGTTTCACTCACATATAGAACATTTTGAAGCTGTAAATTAATACCCCGGGCAGTTTTATCAGCACTTTTAAAGAGACTCGTTGAGACATTCTGTACAAGCAGTGTTCACCCTCTGATTCGGTTTAAAGAATGCTGTCACATTCATTTGGGAAGGAAACCGACAGCGGGGAAGATGGACCATCATGGCTACAGCCTTCAGCACTTGAGCTAAAAAAAGACTTTCTCCCTACTTTTTTTTTTTCTATCTGTCGTCACTTGAGGCAGTGTGATGCTCAATAACCCAACCAGTCTGAGGGGTGTTTTTACGCACGTACAGGCTAAACCCATTATTTTGTCAGGTGTCATTCTGTGACACTAAGATATAATGGCTGTAATGACTAATGTTACTAAAGATAACACGTCAGGCACCCTCATCCAGAATTATCTCCTTCCCTCGTGCTCATTGACTTTCACACAAACTGGACCTAGAAAATTTACTGGGAGCCCACTCACATTCTCGTTCTCACTCATTCATATGCATGCATGAAGGAACACACACAACCACATATGCACGTACTGGCCTCAACACTGCCTGCCCGTCCCCTTTGTCTGGCACACAGCAGGGTGATCATGTGCTTGAGGGTGCCACCAGCCTCCGGTAGGCGCTTTACAGTCTTTTCATATTAGGGACATTTATCTGTGCCACCTTATAGCACTGCAAATATTATGTGTGTGTGTGTGGGAGTTGGTGTGTGATTATACAGTATGTTCATGCAGCCATGTGGCCCAGACACAATGAAATCACAGTTTTCCTGACAAACGCAGCATTCCGTGGTAGTCCTCTGATATTTCCATTTATGGTGCACATGCTTGACCTGTTCTGACTCTTGTTTTTGCCTCAGCCAAATGCTCGGTCTGGGATGAGGTCATCTCTTTTCCTAGGCACGGTAGATTAGGGGATCAAGATATTCACTGGGTATTGCAAAGCTCAAGTATTTGTGGAGCTTGTTTCCACCTCTGGAAAAACACAACAGACCCTTGACAACCTTGGCCAGTCCATTCTCTTTGTGTATTGTTTACTGTAACTTACTGTTAACAACAAGCAGTGTAGACGTGCCAAAGACTCTCTGGGGTGGTGGACAATTTGGAATGAAAGCTTGGATAGAAAATGCAGATAATGCAGTTGTGTCTATTTCTGGATGAGCAATTAGTTTATGTAATAGGCCCATTTTAATATCTTGGGAAATCATTTAGTATGTCAGCCCTGGTTAAATATTTGGGACTCAAGATAAATGAATATGGCAGGATTTTGAGTTATCCATCTATTTTTATGGTATTGAATTGCCATCATTAAACTCCTGATGTGCCTGAATGCTTTCGGCTCTACTTTCCTGTATCTCTGAGTCTGTACACACCTCAATGACTTTGCAGGAAGATGAGAAATTCTACGCTTAGAGCTAGATACTCTCTTGTTAATAATAGATCTTTTACTTTGGATAATAATTTTATTCTATATTTCATTCTCAGGCGACATCACCAAGTCAAACATGGGGTCCACTGGTGACTCGGAAAAAATCATCCAGCGCTTGAACGATGAACTTCAGGTAGCCCAGGAGCTAGCGAATACAGAGAAACACAAATGCATGGAGCTTCACGGTAACAAATTATGTTTTACAGATATTTGATGTTAAATAAACACTTTTCTTTCCATGCATGCGTGAAATAAATGTCATCATATTTTGCAGGTATCCTGGAGGAAGAGAGAAAAGACAATAAACAACAAGCTGATGAATCTGCAAAACAGATAAAACTTCTTCAAGGTATTTCTGTATTGTTTGGAGCCACCTGTTTTCCCTTGTGGGTTGGAGAGGTTTGTGTTTTTGCCATCTAAAGTAGCCAAAATGTGCCATGTTCATCTAAACATAGGCCAGCTGCGGCAGCTCCAGGATGAAATGGGAATTCTCAGAGAGCAGATGGATAACTCCAGTTCACGTGATGAGTTACAAAGTTCACGAGATGAGGTGAAGTCACTGAAACGTACCCTAGAGGCAGCTGCTACTGAGCGGGACCGAGACGTCAATGCTGTCCAGACTAACCTGGCAACCGTCTCAAAGGATCTGGATAAATGGCGTCAGACTGCCAACAAATATGAGCGTGAGATTGACAACTTACAGCGTGACCTTCAGCAGCAGAGCAAGCAGTGGCAGAAAACTGCAGAAATACAAGGTACTACATAGTGTAAATAGACATGATACAAAATAAAGATGATGATGATATGTTGGAAAAAGGATACTGTATATATCTGATATAATATATGTAGTAATCATAGTTGTATTTAATTAATACAATTTGAAAGGAAAAATTTGCCCAGAAAAAAAAATGTTTTAGCTGGACAGCTCTATTAGTATTAAACAACTCAAAAAACAACCTAATGTGATTGTGCAGTTACCTTCTTTCTGTGAATGTGACAGTTTTGTTATAGTATAGAACAGTTTTAAACTACAGACTTGCATACTCAGATGCTAAGCTGTGCTATGAATTGTCACTTTGTATGTAAGCCAATTAAAACACCATCTGCTGAGAGAATACACCATTACATAAAACATTTTTTTTTCTTCACAGCCAATGAACTGCAGTCCATGCAGGTGGAGTGTAATGGCCTTCAGAAAGAGTGTTCTGTACTGCGATCTGAAAAACAGGACATGGTGAATAAGCATCAGAAAGAAATAATCAGTCTGCAAAGTGAGTGTGCTTCCCTCAGGGCTGAGAAGGAAGACCTCTTCAAGACTCACCAGAAAGTGTGCTCTGAGAAAGAGGGAATGCTGCAGAAACAGCAGCAGCTGGAGAAGGACCTTGTCAGGTCAGTGCTCTGTAACATTACCATGAGCTCAGCTCAGCTTCACCCCCACCTTGGTTGTCCCTCTATCTCATTTGCCTTTTGCTGTACAGTACAAACACATTTCTGTCCTTGTGATCCTCCACCTATTGAATTCAGTGTTGTCTTGTTTCTGGTAGCTCGCGTGCCCAGAATGCTGAGCTGAGCAATAGCCTTAAAGCCCTAGAGAGATCCCAGCAGGAGTTGGAGAAGAAGCTGGTGGCCCTGCAGCTCCAGCAGCAGCAGGATAGCACCAAGCTGCAAAACCAACTAGATGAGGCGGACAGCCGTAGCACGGCCCTGCAAAGAGAGGTATGCTATTAAAACTGAAAAGACATCAATCTAGGCGTGCTGGGCCCCTATTGTGTTTTTGTCAAGCATCTCAGAGGGAGTCATAACAGTTACCTGTAAGCTACAGCGTGCCTTTCAGTCACAGTTTTCAATCCTACAACATACTGTCTACACTGGCCAAGTTATGACTTGCACTTGTGCTTTCATACTGTATATGCTTCTTAAACGTAGAAAACCACTTCACTTGTGTGACAAGCTACTTCCTTTAGCCCACAGTAAATGCATTTGAAAAATGACACACACATTACATTTAATCTGCCTTTTTAAATGATGTTAAATCAGCGCAGCATTCTGCTCTGTTTAGCTGTACACTATTTACACAGTTTTGTTTCAATTAAATGTTTGAAACATGCCTTGGTGATGGTAAAAAAAAAATGTAGTCAAAACTTACCATTGCTGTTGATCCATTTATATGGTCCAGGTGCATCTGTATACATGGACCATTTGGCCACATCAATGAGCAAGTATGCATACGCAATATGTTGTGATGCTATGATATTTCTCCATTTGGGATTCATCCTCTTCTATGCTTGTAGACATTGTTTTATACATGCATGACACTAACAAAGCCAATTCAAAGTCCCCGAACAGTGTTAAATCCTATTATGTTAATTGTTTCTGTGATAAACAATGGTGGGGATATTGTTGGATTTACATGGTATTGGATGTAGAAAAAGTGGGTCACTTTACTAGGTTAAGAAAGTTGATGAAAGGCTTTAACTTTAACTTAAAATGCTGGTTAGGAGGACCAAATAATCTCTTGTGAAACAATTTTTTTTCAAATCAATGGTGACTTTTTCACTGGGTATCTATTATATTTCTTTAGTTTTAATTCCTGTAAACATGATTTTATGATGTGGTCTATCTTCCAATCACTTCAAATATGATGATAATGATTAATCTTCGGATCAGATTTGGAATATTTGTGTCATTGAATGACAGGGCTGTCCAACAGACAGCACTTCTCTGTAGTCATGTGATCCAAAGTCTTAGTTTTACTTGTTGTAGCTGTCAGAGACTGAGAAACATCTGGAAAAATGTTGTCCCTACCTTTTGGCATAATGCTCTCTCTCATGTGCCTAATAGTGAAACACAGTATGTGACAGTGAGAATTCGGGCCAGTTAGGACTGATTTTTCTATCTTGTGCTAGAAATACAGGCCCTAAATCCATCCACCATGTTGAATTTCATTGGATTCCTGTTACAAACCACTGTGTTGAAATTAATCTCCCAGATTTCCTTCCTTTGTTCTTAAAACACAAAGTTATAAAATTTGAATTGTCTACCTTGCTCAATTTCCTGGCATACCACTGTGTGCTCTCTGACAGATTTAGCAGGTTGGACGGGGATCATTCACCATGGTGACTCTCACACAAGAGGGGCAGTGTTGAATAGCTGAAAGCAGAGATGAAGTCATCCTTAACTACAAGTCATTCATCCCAAAGTGGTGTTGTCCTTTCAGTTACTGACTGAAAGTGCCTTTATTGAGGATACACTTCCTTCATTTTGACTGGCTAAGTATCTAAAAAGTCAGAAGTGGCCTGCTGTCCAGAGAAAGACTGGTTAAGCCTGTGTCGCCCCATTAAAACCCTGTCCTATTACTTTCAACAGTAACCAGATCAGCAACCTTTTGTCCCAGTGTGCTCCATTTTTAGCCAAATTAACACTCTGGCCACTTTTCTAATACTTCATGGCATGAATTCAACAGGGCGCTTGGAACATTCCTCAGAGATTCTGGTACATGTTCACATGATAGCATTTTGCAGTTCCTGCAGATTTGATGGCTGTACAATAATGCTTCAAATCTCCCGTTCCACCACATCTCAAAGAGGCTCTGTTGGACCGAGATCTGGTGATTGTGGAGGCCACTGGAGTACACTGGCTCATTGTGATGTTTGTGGAAACGGCTTGAGTTGACGTGTGATTTGTGACATGACATGTTATCCTGCTGGAAGTAGACACTCAAAGATGGGTAGACTGTGGAAATAAAGGGATGCACATGGTCAGCAATTATAGTGGCATTTAAATAATGCTCAGTTGGTATTAAGAGGTCTGATAAGTATTTCCCACACCATCACCAGCAGCCTCAACCGTTGACACAAGGCAGAATGTATCCATGCTGTTATCTGACTCTGCAATGTGCATGTCACAGCAGAAATCGAGAACTGTCAGGCTAGGCGACATTTTCCAATCTTCTTCTTCTGGATAGTTTTGGTGAACCTGTTCCTCCTGTAGCATCAGGTTCCTGTTATTAGCTGACAGGAGTGGAACCTCCTTTTTCTGTGGCCCATCCCGTTCAAGCTCTGACACGGTGTGCATTGACAGAAGGTCGTTTGCATAGCTGTGTTAACATTTAATTTTTAGAGTTACTATCACCTTCCTGACAGCTTGAACCAGTCTGACCGGTCTCTTCTCTCATTAATAAGGTATTTCGGCTCACAGATCTACTGCTCGTGGTTGGTTTTGCACCATGCTGAGTAGTTTCGGAGATACTCAAACCCAAACATTCAACAGTCAGTCACATAGATCACATTTCTTTTCTGTTTTGATTCTTGTTCTGAACAGCAACTGACTTGACTACGTTTCTGTCATTCATTGAATTGCTACCATATGACTGACCGAGGAAGAAGCAGTGTACACTAATAATAATACAACAATAAAATGGCAGCTGAGTGTCCACTGAAAATACATTTAAGTGAAAGTAATTTGCCTTTTGAATACATGAAATAAAAACATTCTAATTTGCTTTAAACGCAGTGTGAGGAGGCTAAGACAGAGCTGTCTGATCTGAAGGAAAAGTATGAGAAGACTGAGCAGGAAAAGCAATCACTCACAGATGAACTTGAGGAGTGCAAAGCCAACATGAAGGAATTACAGGAGAAAGGGACAAAGGTAAGTTCTGATCTAGCTTACACTCTCTCATATTAACGAGGTGCAGAAAATGTAATTATCATCTATAATGAGGTTTAAAACAGCACGATGGCTATTATTTGCATAAGAAGCAAACATTTTCAGTTGTTTTTGGTTTGATAGCATGAGCTTTGCTTCAGATTTTGCAACAATAAGAACATTAAACATATTTTTTATATTATAAAGAGTGAATCTTTTGTATGATTCACAATATTGCTTTTTAAATTTCAAGCACACCTGCTCCCCTTTACTCATCCTCCTTATTGTACTGTTGCTATGTGTGACTTAGAGATTTATATAAACACCAGTGACAAACACAGACTACTGACTTAGGAGGTCTATTAATAAAGCTACGCCCAACTAAAGTATGTCCCATTGCAGTTGATTACTATAATATCCCTTCCCTTCTGTAGACTTCCCTATTGCTGCCTGTTCAAGCCATAGTCATCGGCCTTATCCTGGCTTTGCTGTATTGGTGCTTCGGCGCATTGTGGTAGTAAGGTACACATTATTCCTGTCAAGTCAGCCTACATCTTTCATTCCCATCAGTGTCTTTTAGATCATTGCATGACATAATCAGGCTTTCCTAATTCCCCAGAATGCTTTCCTTTGGGGAAAAAACAGAAATTGATGCCTCAGCAACCTAACCTCTCTAATCATACAGTTCCAACATCTGACATCTGTTTGTCTTGTCTGGATGGCTAATGCGTAACAACTGTTCCTCTAAGTGGGCTTGAATGGGCTTATCTTTATCTGAAAGAGCTGTTTTTAACTCACATTCTCTGTGCGCTGCATTGGTCTTAATGACTAGCTCCCTCTGTTAAAGCTTTGGTGATCCTTGGATAGGCAGCTTCATTTGGTGATGCTCATGTTTCCATTTCTGTCACCATTTGTTTCAGAAACCGTGGATGATCTGGGGGCCGGCGGTCGCTGTGGCGATAACAGCTGTGACCGCTGCTGTGCTCTTCAGGACCTGAGGGCGACTTGCTCACACTCACACACACACACACACACACACACACACACACACACACACACACACACACACACACACACTCACACTCACCCTTACCACACACACACACACACACACACACACACACAAACACACACTAGTGAGTCCATATTTGTCATCAGATTTCTCTTCACTGAAACTGAAAAACTTGCCCCCGAATCATATCTGCACTATTAATTAGAAAGGGGGCTCATACAGTACTTAACCCTGTTTAATTTTTAAGATGCTCTATTTTAGATGGCAGAGAAGTTAATAAAAGAATGTCCGTTTTGTGTGCAAATGATTAAGTTTGTTTGTATGTCTTTTGTTTGAAGGAATCTTGTTGGGTCCATTTTTTTCTCCAGTTTAATATTTTGAAAGGTAGGATTATGTATTAATGAATGTAAAGTAGTCAAATATATTTATGTAGCACCTTTCACCAGTCACAAAGTGCTTCCCAGGCCAAAAAACAACAATAAACAAACAAATTAAAAATAAATAACAAATAAAACACAAATCTAAATGTAACACGTAGCTAATTCTGAATATTTTTGATTTAATTTTAGATGTATCACCTGGAGTTTGAACCTCCCTAATTGTAACTCATCTGTGTAATTGTATGAATTATAAATATTATCACAGTAACGCACACCCTAACTGAGAGCATGATGCCCTCAGTAGATAAAAATACATCTGTGGATGTTTGTTGTGGGTCCTGCTTAGAAACGTTGTGTTAGTGTAAGAAACATCAATGTGAAAATGGCTCAAGGCCTGTTCAGAACATTTTGGCCAAAGCTATTTCAGTTTAGCTGATCGTTTTTCTATCCAGTGTCTTCCTGAAGTCTGTTTTCCATTTATGTTAGTGACTCAGCAGCATCTGATGTATGTAAACTTTAGCAAAATGGACAGAATCTAGTTCAGGATGATAATTATCCAACTCCTGTGTGTGTGGTTGATCCCTGCTTTCCATTTAAGATACAGTTGCTAAAAGTAATGATGACAAAATATTACATTAATTTAGAACAACCCGTGTCTGCACAACTACTGTCTGTCATATTTATCAGATTCAGATAAAATCCTGGCATCAGCTACTAACTGTTTCCAAAAACACAGGAAGATAAAACAAAGAACAAGAATTATCCGTGTTATCATTATTGTGCCAATGAACACACTGAAAAGTTAATGTTTATCATGGCAATCAACCATCAGTCACTGTCTAAAGGGAATCCCATGACATATGGAATCACATTATGTAGCAGTTTAATAACATGTCCTGTTTCTTTAAACCGATACAACACTAATCTCAACTTGCTGACTGTAAACTGTACATAAACCCAAAACCTACATTTTGGTATTCATTGAGTTTTCTGTCAGTTAAATGTTTGCATGCATTTAACATTACATGGTCTGTGGAACATTTCAAATGTTATCATAGAGTAGGCCTATTGATTTGCTGTGTTTATTATCATTTTGAGTTTGTACATAAGGACAACATCTATGTATTTTGTAAAGAGATGGGAAGGTATAGTTTCTTGGGTTTAAAGTTTATGAATAATTAACTGCTTTAAAATGTGTGAGTGACTTCAATTAAAGCTCTTAACTTCATTATTGTACCTCTTATAGTCATTGTATTAACTGGCTAGTCACTGAAGCAGATCTCATTAAGTTTCTTCTGAAACATCTGTTGAGCTAATTGCAACCCTGTAGAGCAACACATAGGCTACATGTCTGAGGTGTTTTTTTCTTGTACACTTGTATTATGATAAGTGAATTTCCTTTACCAAAAGATATTGTTATTAGGTTAGATCCTTTTTTACCTTATGTTCAAGCCCTGCTCTAATGGCTCTACTGTATTGCAGGTGGCATTTAAAGAAGCTGGTTGAACCTGACAGCAGGAAGCGCAGGATGCTTTCATCAGAGAGTGAGGTTTTCTCAGGTGAACACAGCACGCTGGCCAACAATGCACCGCAGAAAAAAAGACAAGACAAACAATGTATTCAGTTAATGCATGCACTTCGCCTGCAGCCTGACCTGTATGGCAGAATGACTGTGTTTGCTCTTATGGAGGAGATAGTAATTATTTTATGGCAGATGTTTGCACATGGTTTTTGAGTTTTTCAGCAAGAGAAGTTAAGGCTGGTATGAATGTGTGAGTCAAATAAATCTTCTAAATGCACTCATCTGCTCCTGAGAAATACCCCAAAAAAATTACCTAGATTATATACTGTACATCTTGTCATAGTCATAAGATCCAGCCACTCATCACAGAAGAAATAGCACTTGATTTTGCATAATCATTGCTTTATTCACACCAGTGTATACTCTTTCAATAATCAGCAATATCACTCCTTTTAAAGATGCTAAGGAGCATTCTGATTTTTAAGGTAGTCAGGTTTACTACTTTATCCTCTGAAAACAGTTGTATAATATCTTCTGTAGCATCAGGGCTATCAGTTTTGTGCTTGACAGGAAGCTTGTGTTAAAAAGAGAAGTTTGGGGTTTTAAAGAAGTGGGCTTTTGATGATGATGCAGTTGAGCTGAATCATGGGAACTGTTAGTGTGTTTTGTTTTTTACTTATTTTAATCTAAGTGCTAATAAATAGCCTGTTTAAGGGGGTGGAGGTTTGGCATAATGTCACATAAACACAGTTTGATCATCTGCTGTGGTGACATGAACCTCTGCTGGAAGATTACAGGGCTCAGTGCTCAGTGCAGCCACACCCTTCAAAGCAGGCAGACCACACTGATGGCAAGTCTGAGGAAAGTGATGCTATATATTTCTAAACAGGATGAGAAATCTGTTGCATAATTTCAGATTTCACAATGTTCCATAAGGTCACAGCTCCAGAGAAAATCGCTGACCCTGAGTGGATAAACGGTCCACCATGATACACGTGATCCACATTTTTGTGTTGCCACATTGGCTGTGTCATTTCAGCTTTGCAGGCTTAGCAGTGTCAAGGATCCCTTTCAGGATACAGACAACCTGGAGAATACAATGTGATGGGTGATGCAGAGCAAATTGAGGACAGTCTCTCTGTCCTATATAAAGCAAAATATGAAGAATAATTCCCACGCAAGGGAAGCCTCTCTGCAGAGATGCTGTGTCCATTTGTTCTGCTCTAGTTTGTATGTAGGTCATCTGTAGAGGTCCAGAGATGCAGCAGAAAGGCAGCACTACTCTGCATGAGATATTTTGCAGTTTAACATTGTGCCTCAAATGAATCTAATTTAATCCAATGTCATTATATCTGTATCTATGATAATTAATCCCATTTCCCCAGTTAATAGCTAGGCTCTTCTGCACTCTTATATTTCAAATATTAATAGAAATGTAACTTGTTTGCTCATAGTTGTGATACACCAAGTTTTTTTTATATCTACAAGGCCAACACATGCAAAAAAAACTGGTATGGACCTTTTTAAATAACGCCAGTCACTTTGATTTTCACACCATCCCAGAGATCTATCAAGTCTAATCACCTCTGGAGGGCAGTGTGTTTTGAGATAAGGCTCTCTTGGTTCATCAGCTTTGATTCTTCCCTTCACTCAAGGAAATCCCTTCAAAGTGCCCGTGAAAAGGATCTGAGGCAGAAGTCAAAGTCTATGGTCCACAGCTGGATCAGAAGCCTGTACACAAAATCCCCCAGTAAGCCTAACTATAAGCTGATGCAGAAGTGATGACGCCCTACAGTTTTTATGGAGGCCATGACACCCCCTCAGATCTTCACTGCGTACTGCAAGAGTCAGGGGACACTTCATAGTTTGTCTCTCTAATGACACCCAGTGGTAAGTTTTGTATTTGAAGCTTGAGCTCCAGAACAGATGTGAACGTGTGTTAAAATTGTCTGATTTAGCCTGAGCCAAAGAACTAACTGTGGATATTAGGCATCCTTTGGTGGAGGGTGTTTAATGTCCCCCTCCACTCTTGTTCATACATTTGAATGTTGGAGCTTCACTGTGCAGAATAATGGATGAGCAGAGTTTGACACTGGATAACTGTTTTCACATTTATCTGCTGAAAGAAAGTTTGTCTGCTCATAGAAAATCCAGTTTTAGGAGGTTAACCCACGAGCCTGATTAGTGACTTAAATAGTTTGGAAGCCAATTGTGGTCCAATATTCAACTTACAAAAATGTGATTCAGAGCCATGAAGCATGCAATGCACAAACACTTAGAATGTATGTACAGTGAAGTAGGAGACATATTGTGTCCAGCTGATAACTTTTGAGATTAAAAATATTTCCATATTACTGTAGTAGATACTGGTATTTTTAATGAGGGTGAAGGTTGAGATGTCATTTTCAGGATTGTAACAGGATAATTTGACAGACAGACATTATCAGACACAAATTATTTCTAAAAATAGAGTTGAGTAAAATATCCTGCATACAACTTAAAACATGTCTGGAGGAACTTTTTAAAGTCAGACTTACAAAGAAAAAGAGTTCAAGAGTGACTCAAAGGTGCTGTAAAACACTACTTTAATTAAAAACTATATAGTTATTATATTTTAACATTATATGTATTTAATGTTAGAGTTTTAAGTTTTAGCCATCTTACTTCAGTCAGTGTCGACAGAAGGTTGAGCAAAAGCAGAAATAGTCTATGAAGACAGAGGAATGGCTCCTCTGGGATTTGAATCCAGAAATACAGTCCACCCCCACCCCCAAAAATAACCTGTACTTATTCTTATTCTTTATACATCACAACTGTCACTGTCTTCAATGAGTTAAAATGGTCAAGACAATAATTCACCTCATTTGTTCTGTTAGCTGTACAACATAGAAGCTGCTTTGATCTGAGGTTTATAATGGATTCTGACAAATAGAAACAGAGCAGTGATATAAGTCTGAAAGCCATCGTTATCAGCTGAAATAAATAAAACTTGTGAGCTTCATGCATGAAATATTTTACTGAACTATAAAGTATTTAATTATAAGCTTGAAAAGCAATTTTCACAGGGTCATTATTGGGACAGGGATTCCTGTACAAGCCTTGCATTGGGTATAAATGTTGAGTTTGTAACCACAGCTACAGTATGCTTGAGGGTATCCCCTGTCCAAGTCCACATCTGTAATAACACTAATTTGTTACACATCAAGAAAGTCTTCATTGTAGGTGACTTGTATTCAGTGAAGGCTGCTGTCAATCAAAATAATCTGTTATCTGCACTCTTGTTTTGGTCATTTTGTACATTTCTAAGTGTATGTACTGCATCACTGTTTTGTTTGTTGCATTTGTTTTGACTGTACAGTGCCTGGGCTCAGTCACTCTGGCATGTGCGTTCCCTTTAAAAGATTGACTAAATGATGTAGTGGCCCAGTTTTTCACAATGATGAGTAATAATCAATGAGTGTGTCCAGAGCAAACATAATCTGCCGGGACTAACTGCACTCCACAGGGACCATTATTTGCTTTTAATTTCAGAAATATAAAATACTATTGCTTTTTATACTTCAAATTCATCAATACTACTAAAGATACCACTGAGGTATCTGCACGCTGTAGAACTAATCAACAGGATCGCAGCTAAACGGTCACATGTGCCTGCCTGTGACAGAAGAAACGAGGAGGAAAAAATCATCTGAAAAGTACATTTTTTAAATATTTGAAAAGATTTTGTGTCATAGAACAATGTTTTAATAGTTTATTTGTTACAGTTTGTATATGTAGGTTACATACTTTAATTGTTTATAAAATAAATTGCTTCATATAGATGCACGTAGCATCATTTTATCAGTTCTTAACTACGGTATTTCTTATTTCTCAGGATACTGACTTTTCTATTCCTCAACACTTCATGCTCTTGTTATTGCATGAGCGTAATCACTATTTGAGTATATCGTGTTTTTTTTAGGTGAGCTATGGCAGCTGACCTGGACATGGTGAACCTGTTTGTCATTGCTGGGGGGACGCTGGCTATTCCCATCCTGGCTTTTGTCGCTTCCTTCTTTCTTTGGCCTTCAGCACTCATTAGAGTGTATTACTGGTAAGGGTGATAATTGTGCTTTAACTCTGCTTCACTTAATATGTTAATACCTGGTGTTCATTCTCTTTGGACTGCCAGAGATGTGCCAGGAATAGGAATTCCCACCCTACTGTAAGAGACTACACAGCAGGTTAAGTCAGTTTCTTTGAATGATCCAAAATCAATTTGTCTCAACATGGAACTCTTTATGTATCTAAGTAACATTTGTATCCAAGCCTATTATCACTTGGCCTCAATTTGAATTCCAGTACAATCATGTCTGTATGTGTACGTAAGCTCAGACCTACCTGCTCCTCCACAGGTACTGGAGGAGGACTCTGGGCCTGCAGGTGCGTTATGCAGACTGTGGAGGCTATCGCTTCTGTTACTCCTACAGAGGAAAGCCCGGGATGAGACCCTCCATTTTAATGCTGCATGGCTTCTCTGCTCACAAAGACACCTGGCTCACTGTTGTTAAGGTCAGGGAATCTGCAACATAACACATGAACGTTTTTTTCTGTCAAACTCATGAGAACTGAGAACAGCACGCATCTGATTTCACCTAAAAAGAAAGAAATTAGTGTCAAACTTAAGCTTTACCACTTTTAAGGATGCAGTAACAGCAAACATATCAAAATCAACAAGTTTTAATAATAATGTAAAATACATTCATTTTGTCAAGTGCTTGAAGCATTTTTAAGAATTTTAAAGACACACAATATGTAGGTACTGAAGTACCAAAAGGATACAGATATTACAAGCATTTACATGCCTCTTATTAAAATACCACCGAATTTATAGCAATGAAATATGAATGTATGTAGTTTGAATTACCCTCTTTGACATGTCATGGTCATTTCAGTTTTCAACATCAGATATATATATATATGTACTGTATGTATGTACTCCCCCCCCCAAGTTGCTCAAAACAAATTCAGAGGGGAATTTGTTGATCTATTAATTCAACTCAGTTCAGAAAAATCTATTTACTCAAGTTGGATCAAGGAAACATACATCAATTATTTTAAGATGTACTTTCTCTCCTCTGCTGCTCTAGTATTTACCAAAACACCTGCACATCGTGTGCGTAGATATGCCCGGCCACCAAGGAACAACACGCACCAACAGTGAGGATTATTCCATTCAGGGGCAGGTCAGACGGATCCATCAGGTACACTAAAAACACAACTACTATATGAAATGTATGGATGTACAGTATACATCAGGTGCCTAAATCATTCTACTGAAAATATGTTTGTTTGCCTCGTTCTTCGCAGTTTGTGGAAACCATTCGCTTAAACAGGAAACCTTTTCATCTGGTTGGAACCTCCATGGGGGGAAACGTAGCGGGGGTTTACGCAGCCTGCTACCCCTCAGAAATCTGTAGCATGACTCTCATTTGTCCAGACGGTCAGTCATTCTGTGTGTGTGTGTGTTTTTTAAATTTTACAAAGACAGTGCAAAGAAATGTATGTTTAAAGGTAGTCATAAAGTAGTGATTATAAATGATTAAATCACAAGACATGACCAAACATGACCATAATGACACACACACGTACACATTTTTATTTCACCTCTCCTTTTTAGCTTCAGTTTTTTTTCTGTTTATGATTCCACAAATGATGTGAGTGTCAGTTTCTAATCAGGAAACACTGATTTTATCCTGCAGGTATAAGACACCCAAGTGAGACCAAATTTGACAATCATCTGCAAGATTTGGAGCACAGCAATTACACACTAAACATCCCGCTGATCCCTACCACACCCGAGGAGATGGAGGACATGTTCAAACTTTGTTCCCATGTCCGCTTTAAAATCCCTCAGCAGGTCAGGCCCGCACTTGAACATGAAGGCGTGATTCATCTCACTTTTATGTGCACTCAGAGGGAACATCAGTTTGAAAGACTTGTGGTTGTTAATACATGTGCTGTCATTGTTCAGATTCTCCAAGGATTGGTAGATGTCCGGGAGCCTCACAACATGTTTTACCAGGAGGGTTAGTTTACATGAATTTCCTGTGCAGCACTATAGTATATAAGTATATGTTGCATGAAAACCTACCAGTCATATTCTTTCTTTTTTTATAGTATTTATGGAGATTGTTGGAGAATCTTCAAGATATGCCTTACAGGACCACTTACATCTGATCACTGCACCTTTACAAGTGTTATGGGGCAAACAAGACCAGGTATGATAGTATGATGTGTCACTAAAACGGTGACTCAGCAAAGCCTGCATTAGTACACAATCTGGCAGCTTTTACTTATAAACTAATCCTAAAATTCCTGTGGCTGTGTACCAACTTGTATCCTGAAGGTGGAGGCTAATGTCTCCTGTTGTTCTGTTAGTGTCTGAGTAAGAATCTGAGGAACTGGCAGTCACATATCTGAAACAATTGGTTGATTAATCATTCAGTGATTGAATGTAACTAAGTGCATTTACCCACATACTGTACTTGAGTATCATTTTGAGGTCATTTTACTTTGCTACTTTATACTCCTACTTCACTACATGTCAGAGGGATATAGCATACTTTTTCCTCTATATTTATTTCACAGCTAGTTTCTTCTTACTTTTCAGATCAACATATTATACATAAAACATATGAACAGTTTGTTATATATGTATTGTTATAGATAACACTATTCACTAGTATAAGCAAACATATGTTCTACATTAAAAAGCTGCTTACATTTACACATCAGTTAATCAGTTATAATATTATACACTCTAAATCAGGTTATGTTAGTACTTTACTACTTCAGTACTTGTATTTTTGATACTTTAAGTACATTTTGCTGACTATGTACTTTTACATGACTTTTACTTGTAATTGAGTGTTTTTCATTGCAGTTTTGCTACTTTAACTTAAAAGATCCGAGCACTTTCTCCCACGCTTAAGATATTTGATGATATTGGGCTTTAAGATATCTATAACTATCTATTTTCCAAAGGATCTAATCAAGAAAACAATTGGCAGATTAGTTAGTAAAGTATAAAAGTATAATACCCATGTTTTTCCAGGTGGTGGATGTCTCTGGAGCTTCGGTCATTGCAGAGATGTTGCCCGGATGCAGGGTGGACCTGCTGGAGAAATGCGGCCACTCTGTGGTGATGGAGAGGCCTTGTCGAACAGCCAAACTCATCCTGGAGTTTATCATTTTGCAGCAAGACGCCAGGGGAAAGAAATCTTCCTGAACTAAAGACTTCATCATTTCCTTGTTTGTAAAGCACATGTTCCTTGTATGTGACATGCATGTAGACAGATATCCACACTTCAAAATGTACATTAAAGTATAGGTTAAGAATGTTTGCAGTCTGTCTTCAAACAACAATCAGGTGCCCAAATGAACACTAAAAGAAGGTTTCCTCGCTGTAATCATTCCTCCTGTTCATACTGGCTAGAAAAAGAAAAAGAAAAATTCCCTCTTTTTGTTCCCTTGTTGAGCTGCAGTTTTATTAACAAAATGACAGAGTTTGGCACTAAAAAGACATTAAATTATATCTTGATTTGACTGATTTGGACGGCTGAACTTCACCTTAGCTTCAGATTAACTTTTAAATACATTTTTGCACAGGAGGACTGCGTATTTTGGCCTTCATCACTGGTAAGTGAATTATGAAGGGATCTTGTAATGGTCTGTATGAACAAGAGGAATGATTATGGCAATAAAAAAAAAAGATTTATTACAATTCTCATTTTGGAACCTCCCTATTGCTTTAAGACAGACTTGAACAATTGTGAACCGGTCCTTTCAGACAGTGAGTTAACGGTTATACTGCTCCAGCATTTCTTACATAAACATTGAAGCATTTTAGCTGTAGTGTAAAGTTTAAACTGATCATGCGAATAAAAGTACTAAGTATGTGCATGGTCCCGTGTTATGTGCATGCAAGCTGTCTACAGCAGGACCTCCTCCCATCCTCTCCCTTCATCTTCAGCTCATGTGCTCAATGTTGCTGCAGCCCTGTACCGAGCACAGCTGCTAGGTGCGACCAGCGGTGAACATCAGCAACTGTCTGGCTGCACCGCTTTATGCAAACCTCAGGCCGCTGCAGCTGAACAAACAAAAAAACATAGAAGCCCATAAAAAGCGAGCTGGTAAGCTTTTATTTCGACGTTCATCTCACTTCTGGACTAATTAAGGTCCTGGCGTTAACGTGAACGCTAGCTCTATTCGCTCGCTAGCTAGCAATTAGCTAGCAGGCTATACGATAAACATTTTCAGTGTGGTTTTCACATTTTTAATTTAACGCTACACAGCTCAGTAGAGCTGGTTAGCAACTTCATAACGTCATTTAACTTAAAAATAAACCTGGTTGTGTTTTTTGTATCATTTCGCTGTAGTTGTGTGTAGTGCTCGTTTTCACAGCAGATAACTGAGCATCTCTCAGGTCTGAAGCTATCAAACAAACGCTAATGTTAGCTGGCTTCACTTAATTGCACATCGTGGTCCCCTCGCACTGCTTTTTATATAGCTGAGCAGGGTACATAGTGTACATCGATGGGTTCGTTGGTCATATGATTCAGCAGCGCCAGGTTTCACTTTCAATTAGCTGTTAAGTATCACTATGATGGTGGAGTCCCATCTGTTCCTGACTATGGTTGCATTCACTTCAGGGTTCAAAATGTACCTTTTTTTGTCCACCAGCCACTCCATAAAGGATCATTCAGGTTTTTTTGGCTAGTGAATGAAGCAAATCTACTAGCCACTCACATATTTTACCAACATTTGGCTGGTGGCTGATGCTAATTTTGAGCCCAAGTACGTACACAGTGAATAAATCAGCAAGCAAATAAAATGTAACCAGTTTAAAATGCAAATAACTCTCATTGTATGATTAAGAAGAACACAGCTCATAAATAATCCAATAAATCCTCAGCAGCAGCAGCACTGCCTTCACAGTAAATAGACTCACAGGAAGAACTTCATTTATCTAATCTAACAAACAAAGAGGCGCTGTAGGCTCTCAGCACATATTCTGCTTAACTTTATTACCGCTCCTGGTAACGTGACTGTTTTTTCACAGGTGTAATTGAAGTAGGCCAAACCACATCTGTTCCCTCTCTGTTTTGGTTCTGACCAAGCGGATATTGCTCTACAAATGGATAATGGAGACTGGGGCCATAGGGTAAGAGATGGCTAGAAGTTAGACAACAGTAAGAGCAACATCAGGTGTATCTGATTAAGAAGTGTTGGCTTCTGTTAATGTTTAATTCACTCATGAAAGCTGTAATGTTGAGTGTTTGTTGAAGAGTTTTTTCCAAGATTTAGTCTGCTCTCACTGGTATAAAAGGTAGATACAATATTAGAAACACCCCTCACTGTAATGAATACCTAATTAAATATCAGTTGGTGATATATCTACTTCTCATTTGACCTTCCTTGGCAAACGCTTACTTGCTTTAACTTAACAGAAATGTGATCCTTATCCTCTCCTCCTTTTTGCCCTAGATGACATCTCCTGTTACGTTGAACGTGGGAGGCCACATGTACACCACCAGTTTATCGACCCTGCAGCGTTATCCAGACTCCATGCTGGGCGCCATGTTCCGGGGAGACTTCCCCACAACTCGAGATTCCCAAGGGAATTATTTCATCGATCGCGATGGTACGCTTTTCAGGTACATCCTTAACTTCCTGAGGACATCTGAGCTTACCCTTCCAGTTGACTTCACGGAGACAGACCTCCTGAGGAAAGAGGCGGACTTCTACCAGATCGAACCTTTGATCCAGTGCCTTAGCGATCCCAAGCCGCTGTACCCTCCAGACATCTTCGAGCAGGTAGTGGAGCTCTCTAGCACTCGGAAACTGTCAAAATATTCAAACCCGGTCGCTGTAATCATCACGCAGCTGACCATAACCACAAAGGTTCACGCTCTACTTGAAGGCATTTCCAACAACTTCACCAAGTGGAACAAACACATGATGGACACCAGAGACTGCCAGGTGTCCTTCACCTTCGGACCATGTGACTATCATCAAGAGGTGTCCCTACGCGTTCACCTCATGGACTACATCATGAAACAAGGCTTCACCATCCGAAACACGCGTGTGCACCACATGAGTGAGCGCGCCAATGAGAACACAGTGGAGCATCACTGGACTTTCTGTAGACCAGCTCACAAAGTTGAAGACTGAGTTGCAGCACAGTTGTAGTGGATGACTGTTTGATTTGTCATAATATTACACAAATCATGATTTAAAAAACAAAACAAAATGGACCTCGGTTTCAGAAATGTATCACTAATAATGATTTTTTTTGGAGGCTCAGTGTCCAAACAGATAACATAAGAAGAATGAGTGATTCATCTGTTTGAGTGCAAAAGTGTTATCTCAACGAAGCACTTTCATTTAGACATTCCTTTTTAAAAGTAAACGCTTCATTGACGGTATGATGTACAAAACAAAAAAAGAAGCATTTCTAATGAAGCTGGAAGATCCAATACTAATTACTTTATTTATTATGGGGAAAACATTTTTTGACCGTGTTTCGGAAGATTGTTGGTATGTTCACTTTTATAGGCATCGTTTTTCTGTGGCAGGTTCTGGCACCTGCCACATGTTAAAATTGAGGCCCGCAATAAAGTAATCATAAACTGGTAGCGGTGATTTGAGACTCTGTGCTGACATACAGTATAAAGTCTACATTTTATTTACTGTAAAAGCTCATAATTTGGTGTAAAGGTCAAAAAGAAGAGATTGTAAAAAGTCTGTACTCCATAGACAACGCCTTGGTCACTCGAGACGCTGAACAAAGATCTTTTCTTGGATCCAAAGTTGTCAGGGGTGAATCTTTTTCTATAGTAGTAATAATAATGAAAAATTATGATCATTTTTAGCCCAATTTCTTTATGGTGAGTTTAAAGTAGCTAGATCTTTAAAAATGAGTCTCTTAGCCTTCTATTATCTCTTTGTACAGTACTATTCCTGGAGAACCTAGTAGCTGCTGCATGTGTCTGAGTGTCTTGTGTATGTATCTGTATTTGCTGTGTGCGCTTTGCAGTATTATGTCATACTGTTACACTTTAGAGCTCATATCTACAGTGATGTGTTAGGTCATTCCAGCCAAATAAACCCATTTGTGTACTTGTCACTCATTAATTTTGCTTCATGGTTGAACTTTTCATATTAACTCTGCAACTTCGGCTGCTCCAACATCCAAGCTGCTTACAACCAAGTTCACTACAATTCTTAGAGCCATTAGGGAGGAAACTTGAGCTACATTAGTTATCAAACATTTGACAAATTGTGTCAACTATCTTGAGCAATATATGAATGATACAGCATGAATTTTTAAAATTTGGTTTACATAACAATAATGGGGAGCTCCACATTTTACACATGCTGTGGACTAAATGCTATCCTTTTTTTCCTAAATGTTTTGTATGTCAGAGACCTAATTTCTTTGAGTAAATTGAATGCTATGGGGAATATGCTTTAGCAATTGCAATTTTTGATCATTCATAAGTTGAAAATAATGTTTGGGTATACATACTTGACATGATTAATTGTAAGAAATTACTAGCCTTATCAAACCACATTGCCAAGATTTCCTTCCTTTTTATATGCTAATGCAACCCTGTGGCTTCACTGGATTTCCAGCCAGTGACCTACTTTGGAGTTTATTTATTGAATCCCAATAGAAAAGTCATCAGGAAAGTAGAAACACACTGAAACGTCTATAAATTAAACTGAGTTTCGATCAAAATCTAATATTAAACAACCAAACGATACCAGGTTAGATTTGTTTTTTTGTGTTTATTATAATACATGACAAAAGGCAGCCATCATGTTAAATGTTTAAGACAATGGTAAACAAGAGAACTTTGAAATTAGACAGTAGTGTAAAGATGTGCATGATGTTTCTACTGCAGGCCTCTCTTTACACTAAAAATGCAGATGCGGAAGTTTGTTGAAGAAGTGGTGGACATAAGAAGATGAACGTATGTCAAGGTTATGACAATAGAGACAGTAGAGATAATTTGAATAGGTATAGTTAATTTGTGGTTTTAAAGTGCATACATTTAGCCTGTGTGAGTAGGAGTACGAAATCTGTCTTCATTTTCTACAAATTTTCCGTACCATATAGTATAGCTTAATGCATTATGATGTTATGGTTGACATGTGCTGCCACATAAGACACAACTAATTCTTGAATAATTAAATCCCTTTTTTTTTTTAAATCCCATCCAATATTTATGATTCTGCAACAAAAAAGGGAATAAAGCATCTAAAATAACATTTATTATGAACTTAAGTTACAATACAGTTAATCAGCCTTATCAGTAATGGATGCAGTGTGTGGATGAGTGAAATATGTGATGTGTTCAAACAAAACAATACCCTAACCATCTGGGTGGTGGAGGCCTGGAAGAAAGAGAAGAGAGAGACTGATTAACAAAGAATCCAGCTAAATACACTGAGGCCTAAACTACCCTGGTGCAGGTAGTTTCCTGACTTCCTCTTTAATCCCACCCACTGGCTCCTGGACTAGGAAACCCGAGCAAAAATGGAGAGAGGGACCTCACAGATCCCAATATTAAACTCTATGGATGCAAGGCCACCATCACCACATTTTCTATGATATAATTCCTGTCCAACCTTAATTTTGTAAGTATGTGATCTGAGTTCAACCCTATTTTTAAAGCTAGTCCCATTTTTTGTGATTCAACACAGTCAAAGATAACCAATAGATTGACTAAAATGTACTTTACCAATCCAATTCAGTTCCGATTGAAGAACTAGGGAAGTCATTTTTCCTATTATCCCGACAGCACACGAACGCCACATAAACCATACTCACGCATATCACAACCGGATATTACGCAATACCGTTCTTGGGTGCGTTCGTTTTTAATTCCGACGTCGAGCTGTGACTCATTCTTCACCAGCTTCCAGACGACTCCGCCCGTCTTTCTTTATACTAGGTTTGAAAAACGAGCGCACCCTCTCACTGTCCTTGCACTTGTAACGTTTGAAAAGGACAAGTAAAAAATGTCAACGCTTGTGTAATATTGTTGAAATAGCCGTTCTCAAGAGTCTCCCGGTGGCATTGTAGAGAGCCCGTCGACGACATTTAACCTTATAAAAGTCCCTCATCCAGAATGTTTCAGAGGAGTCAAAACTTGAGATTTTTGCTGAGCCTTGTGCCGGGTAAACGTCATTTTGGGACGTACAGGTTTCTACCTATCTTCTTTTGCATCGGAGGTGTCATGGAGTGGATCATGATCAACGTGAGGATAGGACCAGAAAGTTTCTGTGAGTGTAAAATGTCAAATTAAGTTAATCTCTATCTAATTTAGCTAGCATATCTGTTAGGCTCCGTGTGTCATGAGTTAAGTGTTAAAAAACAAACAAAGATAATAACATCTTGTCATTAACAGCGGGGGGTTAGGTCGCCAGGTTTGTGTCTAGCTGAACTTATATAATATTTCTGGGAAGATGTTTTATGTACTTTTAAATGATGTAGAAACCGCTCACTGTTAAACTGCAACATGTGTTTACCACGAGTTTACTGTGTTCCCACTGTTATGACTGGACTCGTCCTCAAAGTTTCCTACACTGCTCCTCTCATCTCCTGTCCTCTCCTCTCTTCTCTTGTCTCCACTCCTCTCCTGTCCTCTCCCTTGTCTGCCTCCCCTTTCTTCCTTCCTACCTCCTCTCCTCTCCTACCCTCTCTCGCCTCTTCTTTTTCATCTCTCCTCTCATCCCTCCCCTCTCCCTTCTCTGCTCTTATTTCCTCTCCTCTCCCACCTTCTCTCTTCCCTCTCCCTCCTCTCCTGTTCTCTCTCCTCTCCTCTCCTCTCCTCTCTCATCCCTCCTTTCCTGTCCTCTCCCTTCTCCCCTCCTACTTCCTCTTTTCTCTCTCCCCCTCTCCTCTCCTTTCCTCTCTCTCCTCTTTTCATTTCTCCTCTCATCCCACCTCTCATCTCCTCTCCTTTTCGTCTCCTCTCCTCTCTCTTGTTCTCTCCTCCCCTCTCCTGCATTCCTCTCCTCCCCTCCACTCTTTCCTCTCCTCCACTGTCATTAGGAAACATGGAAAAAATGAGAGAAAGAGCATAAACAGACATTTTAAGTCCACAGAGTACAGACAGTGAGGAGGGTCAGATGCAGATTTACAGCTGAGTAACACGTGCAATAAAATATCTACGACTCTGTAGATTAATTGATGAAACTTTCTGTGAGTCCAGACCATATATAATTTACAGGTGAGTCATATTGTCTCAAAGAAACAATAGATGTAATATAACAATCAATAGATGACCTTTAGTTACATTTCACCTGTGTTAGCAGACATATTCAGATACTTCTCTTTCTTTTTTTCTTTATGTACAGTTAATTGAATATCTTAGATTGTATGTACTGGTCTTTAGATAAAACAAGACTAAACATTTGATTAAGAAAAATGCAAAAATAAAAGAAAATAATTGTCAGATTAATCAAAAATGAAAGTAACTGTTAATTGCAGCCTTACTATTAGGCCATCACAAATTTCCTAAAGCACCATTTTTTTGTGTTGCCTGACTGACAGTTTAAAATCCAGTGATATTTAGTTTGATATATAATAAAAGCAAGGAAACACTCACATTTGAGAAGCTGGAACTAGAGAAAGTTTGACATTTGGCCATTTAAAATAACTTTCTGGTTATCTTTCTACCCGTCGACTAATCATGTCAGCTCTATAAATAAAAATTGTAAAATATTTCCCTCTGAAAGGTAGTGGAGTAGAAGCATGTATGTAAATGTATTTTCCATCTCTGCATCACACATTGTTGTTGTTAAGTATTGACGTATCTAATTATACCTTTTGAAGAGAAGATATTCCACATAATCACTTAAAAGATCTAAAAGAAAAAGAGGCATTGAGTGTTTCTATTGTTTTACCCAACCCAGCCTGCTTTACTTCAAATGTGGAGTATCAGGAGAAATAGACTCCTCTCTCATTAAAAAAAAAAAGGCCTGCATGTTTTTTTAAAATCCTGAGGCCACTTGAGGATACAGAAAATATTTTCTTTTTTAGACAACAGACTCTAATTTCCAGTTTCCTTCCTCAGCTTGTAAGTAGTTTCCTTATCACATTCTGCATCCTTTGTAGTGGCAAACGGTTTGGCTGTCATTCATGATATTTCCAGAAGTCTTTACTATAAGTAACGGGCCATTTCCACTGAAACAGTATTGAGACGTTGCAGTGTTAAAGCACAGGTATAAATAATAAAATGAACAGTGGGAGACTTTTATTTGGCTGTGTTGGTTTCAGGGTCCTGGCATTGTTATTGCTGGCTCACTGTCACACTATCTTGGCTTTGCAGGGACACTCGTTAATGTTATTAATAACACCTGCACCTTTAAAAACTGTCTGTTACTACAACTGTCTCATTTCAAGTCTCTCATTTCTGTCATTTTCTTTCCAGATGATGTCTACAGAAGAAAGCGGTCAGAGCGGGAGTACCAGCAGAAGTTAGCAGACGGTTTGATCGTTCTTAACGAGCCTGCAGCCAAGTGATCGGTGGTCTGATTCGATGTGGACTCCACGTGTTTCGTCTAAGGACACATTCTTGGACTCTTCCCGCCTTGATTGTTTCCAGCTGGAATGGACCTTACAGTGTGCTATTCAGTTACAACAATGTCACAATTTTGAACATTTTTGAGGAGTAAAGTATGAAAGTCTGATGGAGAAATCACTTCCAACATGCAGGTTTTATTGTTAATATGGTCTTCAGCTTAAGAAACATTAGCAGTAATAATAGCACTGGTGTGAGATCAAGGCTGAAAATGGCAGTCTCATTTCTGCATAATAACCATACCAAGTTCTCACTATTTATTTGAGTCTAAGACACTGCTTTGCACCTACAAAGACAAAAAAACCACCTCTCAGCCAAAATGTAACAAAACAGAAAAATGACAAAAAAAAGCGTCTTGATATTTTAAGATATCTTGGATGATTCCGCACAGATGTCTTTAATGTTGGCAGATAGCACCGATAAGAAACAAAAACCACAAGCTCTTTTTTTTCCCTCCCTTGGCTAAATCTCACTCTGCTGTAAATTTTATCTGATTATAAAAAACAGTTAAGCTGCATGAGATTCACTGTTGAAACGTTTAAAGACTCAAACTGTACAACTGATTTATTGAGTATATAAAAATGTAACTTATGAACTATATTTTGAGATTTTTTTACCATCTGTATCTGCATCTTACACTCACTCAGTTTACACAGAACTTCCCCTGAAGGTTTACATATGTCAAAAAAAAAAGAAGCATGCTTTGGTTGTTTTCAGTTGTACCATCCGATAGGGAGAAAGTGCAGACAGATGAAGCCGTTGGGATACTTTGACAGCATGACAGGGTTCCCATCCAGTCTCACCTCATCCATTTTGGTCCGGATGTAGTAACTGGTGTTACCTTTGCAGAACGTCTCATCTGTTATTTTTGCGATCTTGTTGTGCTGCAGGAGACATGGGAGACCGATTTTAAGGACACTAAATTTGGCCCATTGTGTAGCTAGAGTACAGAGCAACCTCTACATGAGCTTCTTATAGGTTAACTTACATGCAGGTGCACAATGCAAAGAGACTCTGGAAGATGGGGCACTGCTGTCAGCTCATTGTTTCCGAGGTAAAGGTACTCTAGTTTTGTGAGTTTCTGCAACAAGGACACCTCTTAGGTTAGGTTCAACATTTAAAGTACATAATGTCAATATTCAACACAAGATTAGTGGACTCACTTGCTACTTACTTTAAAAGCATTCCCCTTTACGCCCTGGGTTGTCAGCTTGTTGAAGTTGGCATTGAGTGATACTAGATTGATGGGAAGTGGGGGAAGCTTCGTCAGTCTGTTTTCCGCAAGGGTGAGCTCCTCCAGATTGGGAAGTCTTGAAAAAGCTCCATCTTCTATCACACCGATGAGATTCCCAGTGAGGTCAATTCTTCTTAATGTGGCTATGGAGGGGAGAAAAAAGGTGAGAAAGCATGGAAAGAAGACATTCACTGGAGAAGAGGACTGGCTGAATACTCATTTTTATTTATTTACCCATGTCTGCAAAGTCACTGTTGGTAATTTTTGTGATTTTGTTGAAACGTGCATAGAGATATGCTGTTTCCTTCGGCAGTGCTGGGACAGCTGACATTTCGGGGGACACCTCCTCACAGTAAACAGATCCACTGAGGCAGACACACAGTAGACATGTTGGCAATTCTGCAAAAAAAAGAAGAAGTTTTTCCATTAAATTGTTTTCACAGATTGTTGTTTTTGAGTCAGCTAATTGGTCTGAGCAATGTAACTGTGCAGCTTAAAATGCTCTACACACAGTTTAAATGAGGACACTTGATCAGCCCTGTTATTACATAATCCAGGCTTTAGCTACATTCACAAAAATGTGGAAGAATGCCTCAGCAAGTGTTGCATAATCAGCTTTGAAACAGTTGTTGAAAACTATTTATCTATTTATACAAACCTTACCTTCAGCTTTTGGGGCTGCTGCTGGGTCACTGTCTGAATCTTGAGGGATGTCATAGTCTGGGTAGCTTACCTCATCCTTCTGTTAAAAAAAAAAAAAAAAAATCGTCATAATAACTCCACTTTGTTTCTTCCACTCGCTCATTAATGCAGTGCATAAACCCCAAAAGATGTTTTTACCTGTCTTCTTGCTTCCATGTATTCATCCTTTGCTGCAGAGGACAGGATCCACGGGAGCATAACAGACGTGAAAATCAAAGTCCCTAATTTCATCATTGTGTCTGTGTTGCTTGGGAGAGAAGAAAGTGCTGTCTGCTAAGGCTTGGACCTGAGGTACATGTGAGCAGGAAAATTTTCCATCCAGCTTTTATTAAGCTGCCAGTATACTGTCCAGTAAGAAAAGGAAACAAACTTTAACTCAATGCATGCTGTGTTTGTGTCGCTCTCAGTGGTTAGGATGACTCCTTAAGACAACAGTATTACTGTGTTATTTTTTCCAGAAACAGTGAGAATGAAAGAGAAACAGTGACAGTTGACAGCAAGTGGTACATATTGAGCACAAAGTGGCAAATCACAGAGTCAACCTAATGGACACTACTTTTAAATTTAATTTAGATTTAATAAGAAAAGGGATTCAGGGATTAAAGTTCTCAGGCACCATGCCTGATTTCAGGCATAAGCAGTTTTAAATTCATATTATACTTAATTTAATATGTTGTACACATTTCCTCTTGGGCAGCTTTTCGAGCTCACACATTTTTTCTTGCTTTAATTCCTGAGAATTGCCAAAGCAAGCACTGAACAGGAAAGAGAAAACTATTTTAAAAATGTCCCTTTTTAAACGCAACACTTGAGTTCAAATGCTGATTGATTAATACCATGATTTGTTCATTTATGGACAGAAATCATTCAACAGTAACCCAGTATCAAAAGTAAAAGTATTCATTCAGTGAGCAGTATTTGAATGTTGTATCTGGTCGAGGTGGAGCTAGTGACTTTCAGTACTGTTGCTCAGTCAATTCTATAACAATGACTCATGTTTTATAAACTGATTCTGAAAGTAACCACAGGTTCTAAATGCAGTGGAGTAAATAGCACAATATTATTATTACAATTATATTATTATTATTTAAAAAGTATTTGAGTAGGACATGAAAATACACAAATTGAGTACAAGTAAATTGTAAAGTACTGGATTAAATATAACTTCAGAGAGACCTAATACAACTACCAGCACTACCCTGCTTGTTGTGAAGAATCACCTTCAGTCACTCACTCTGAAAATGTAGATTCATTGATATTTTCACAATTTTGTTGGTCAATTAATAGTTTAAGTCTTTTATGAAGCACAAATAACAGACATCTCTGATTTGATTTGCTGCTTTTTTCTATTTAATTTCACATTGAATATTAATATATAATGCTTTGAACAAACAAAACAAATCATTAGCACACACCACTGTGAATTCTGATGAAACATTTTCTGACATTCATCAAATAATGAAAAAATAATCAGCGGATTAATTGATAATGAAAGTGACTGTATATATGAATCAAACCATGCCCACTGAAAAAAATGTTTAAAGAAGTTTTACTGTTTTATGTTTTATTCTTTTTCTATTGCTTGTGCTGCAAGCTAAATTATTGATTACAGAAACCAATCTGGTTTCAAGTATTGATTAGCATCTTTTAAAAAATCCAAAAATCTAATCTAGTATTCTAATCTAATCTTTTAGTCTGAGTTACTAAAACAGGAAGCCCCAGATGACCCTGTTGCATTGACAGACTCTGAAGTCAGCAGCAAAGTGTATACGGAGTCTTTGATCTAATACTGCCCACTTTGATTTAAAATCCTCATGTACCCAACACCAGGGATGTTTTTAATATGTAGGTGATAAAGACCGTTTTACAACCCCACAGCACTATGAAAATGTGATGCAACCATTCACATGAGACATCAACACAATAACAGAAAAAAAATTAGGCATCGTAATAAAATAGAGATAATGACTTCACTGTCAGTTTGTTGATACTGTCAACATGGTAACGTGGCAAAAGGTCAAAGTAATGACAATAAAAGGAAGAATAGATAGACAATAAAATGATATTTCTCCCCTCCTTGCTTTAAAAAATGGCTGAATGACATGGTCTCCTGTCTGTACCTTGAAGAAATACGGTACACCTTGTCTAATTCCCACCCCAAGTTTCTTGAGGTCTGGGGACCCTTTATTGACCATATTAGGAATGAGAAGTGTCTCACTGGGACCTAATTCAATTGGACTATATTGTATTATGCTGAATTGCATTGTATTGTAATGTACTGTAATCCGCTTGGTTAAGTTTTTTTTTCCTGACCTTCCTTGACCTCTCTGTCTTAGTTACATTGACTCAACCCCTGACTCTCAATTCACCTAGGGACATTTTAGTAATTGCATGGATTGACATGCATGTGCATTTTTACTGTGAGCTGACAGTGTGCTTTCTGTTTTCTTTTGTTTGTTTGTTTTTCTCCATTATTGAGTGTGTTATGTTTTGTTGTGTCGCTCTGTCTGTTTTGTCCTCCATGTTGTGCAAATGCAAAACTCATTAATAAAATCTATAAAAACAACAACTCTTGGATCATACTCACTGCATGTACACATTTGTTAACATTTAAGTACAAGTATGTAGTAATATTCATCAATCATGAAAAATTCAAAGGACAAATTGGATCTATGGATGTGAAATTTCCCTGGTAAAGTTAATCCACTAAAAATCTGTTGTTGTTTTTTTACAGTATAGTATTACACCCTTTGGTGTGAAGAAACAATCCCCTTTTATTCCAGAGTCCTGGTGTAAAACAAAACAGTTTACACAACGCACAAAACCATATACATTCTGGGAACATATAACAAATATAAAGAAAAGTAAATATATATGTAAAGAAAATGTACATATTACAACTAGAAATGAACACTAGGGGGTGGTTATTTATATAAAGATTTTTAACATAGCACAATGTGTTACAGTTTTAATTGCTTTTGGTTTTAGGGAGGATTTAATTGAATGAATGAATTGTTTGATCTCATTGCTAAATGCAATAAAGCATGGTGTCTTACCTGTAAATGTACATTTATGGATATGGAATTTGGCCATTATAATAATAAGATGTATGTTCTGTGTGTTACTTTCCATGAGACCAAACAGCACATTCTTCCAAATTAAATTAAAACTTTCATCATTATTTTCAACAATAAAATCACAAAGGTTTTGGTCAGAACATCTTCACAAATGGGCAATGCCAAAATAAATGTACAACAGTTTCTTGGACAATGAATGGTCTTATTTAGTGTGTTTTTTAGCAGTGGTTGCATTACGTAAGGCAGATGTGGTGGGAAAAAGAGGAAATACAAGTGCCAGTGTAGCGGAAGTGGTACTGCCCTGAACGAGACGCTGAGCGAGACGGAGGACGGAGGCTGAATCGTCCAGAGAGCGAGCGAGAAAGAAAAAAAAGCAGCACTAAACGTCGTCAATATTGTAAGTATAACAACCTCATGCTTATGATTAGTGCACTCTCGAACCAGATTTCCTCCCGTGTGTCAACGGTAAACGCGCTGCTTTCATCGTGTCCGGTCGGATCCTCTCGAGCAGCCATCATGCTAACGGAGCAGGCTAACTAGCATGTAGCGGCTAAGTTAGCCTGCGAGCTAGCCGACGGCTTCCATGACACTTTGTTCCGACGGGCTCGGCAGGCTGGGCGGGCCGTGCTAGCGCTGCTCAAAATGAATTAAACGCGACTGTAAAACACCACAGTGACTGATTTTGTGCTCTGTTTGTGATTTTAAAAATGCCATCTGTCGGTTGCCAACACCCTAGACGCCCGTGTTTTTTTAAATGAACGTCGCTGGCCTAAGCAAGCGGGACAGATAGCGGTGCATTAAGACAACGGCAGCTAACTCACCGCTAGCCTCTCTGCACTAGCTTTGCGTTATCATGAATACGACAGATTAGCACCAGAAACGTTATCTAATCCAGTTAAGTTACCAGCGTCAGTGCGAATATAACATGATGATGATAATAAATCAGAGATGTCGCATTTTAATGAGTAAATTGTGTGATATTATCAGAGAGACCCGGGGAGGCTTCGGCTGCTGGAGCAAGTGTCGATTGAAACTTGATGTTAAACCTGTCGGTAAAAACCTGCTCTGCATGTTATATTTCCCGTCACGGAGACTGATAATGAACTGGATTCAGATCTGTTAAGACACAAATAGGTGTAATAGGTAAATGGACGAGGCAGGATTGGAGGACACTGTCTGTTAGCTAGCAGCTAACCTTAACAAGTGTATGGTTGACCCACTTGCCAAGGGGCCCAGTGTGAAATGCTTCCTCCTCACTTCCATTTGAATGCAGTGGTTTGCTTGCATTAAATGCCTGGTGTGTCAAAGCAAAAAATAAAGTTCTCAACACATAATTCAGACCACCAAGTAAAAAATAGAGAACGTAAGGACAACTGTGAAACATTCTTCCTTGTATTTTGACCAATCACAAAATACAATCACTTTATCTAATTTAACTCTTTTTTTCTCTCTCTCTTTCTCAGTCTAGAAAATGGATAAGAACGACCTGGTACAGAAGGCCAAGCTTGCCGAGCAGGCTGAGCGCTATGATGACATGGCCGCAGCCATGAAGTCGGTGACAGAGCAAGGTGCAGAGCTGTCAAATGAGGAGCGCAACCTTCTCTCTGTTGCCTACAAGAATGTGGTAGGAGCACGCCGCTCATCCTGGCGCGTCATCTCCAGCATCGAGCAGAAGACTGAGGGTAATGACAAAAAACAGCAGATGGCTCGTGAATACCGGGAGAAGATTGAATCTGAGCTGCAGGAAATCTGCCATGATGTGCTTGTAAGGGTTTCTGATTTATTTATTTATTTATCCTTTTATTTAATTTTTTTATTCTTGGGTTGTTAACAGTGGTTCTTGATACACCTGTGAAGATAGTGTACATGTGTAATATTGCCTGATTTTCACAACACTGACAAACTAAATTATTTTTTCAGGGGCTACTGGACAAGTATCTCATTACCAATGCATCTGCTGCTGAAAGCAAGGTGTTCTACCTGAAAATGAAAGGCGACTATTATAGATACCTGTCTGAGGTTGCATCTGGGGATGCTAAGAAGGGTAAGTGAGAATATTGCCATTTCTGCCAAAGTGTATGACAGGGTATGACACATAGTGATATAAGTTTCACTAATCTTTTTTTTTTTCTTATAACAATGGGTAAAAATATCTTTATGGCATGTTAAGGGGTTCCTCATCAGGACAATCCCACTGAGAATGATCCCCGGACTGCGGTTCCTTTCAGCTATATGTAGCTCCACATAGCATTTTATTCACTCACCACTCATCAACTTTGTTATCTTTTACATACAGACTGTAGGCTATATGCCAAACAGAACACACACAAAGTCTACACCTAAGGAACACTAAAAGTGGAGTGAACATCAGCCTTAACATTTGCCAAGTGAACACAAACATGACTTCAAATTGTTGCTAGTGTCTATCTGCATCTGTTCAACATGTAATAGACAACTTTTAGCTAACATGTTTGCCATTTCAACACAAGGTCATATGTCAAATGGCCAAAAAAATAATGTAATACTGCTTTATAATATTTTTTTGTCCATGTTACTTTGTCTACAGATACAGTGGACAACTCCCAGCAGGCGTACCAACAAGCTTTTGACATTAGCAAGGGGGAGATGCAGCCAACACACCCCATCAGGCTTGGCCTGGCCCTCAACTTCTCAGTCTTCTTCTATGAAATCCTCAACAACCCGGACAAGGCCTGCAGCCTGGCTAAGACGGTATGAACTGAAACCTACAGGCGTAGTTTTGAAACCTTTCAAAAAGGAAATCATATTTTTCAAGAGTTGACTAAACAAGGCATCACATACAATGGCATTTTTATTTTTTAGTGCTGATTAGTTTAAATATTTGTATTTATTTTGCCTAGTCACTCCCAAACTTTGTTTAAAAGAGGCTTTTGAATTAATTTTAATCTCTGTATTTCAGGCATTTGATGAAGCCATCGCTGAACTTGACACTTTGAACGAGGATTCTTACAAAGACAGCACCCTGATCATGCAACTACTAAGGGACAACCTGACTGTGAGTTGAAAGCTGAATGCGGTTTCACTTCTGATTAATCCTGATGTATAATTCACAGCAAATTGTAACATTGTTCTTTTTCTGTTCCCAGCTGTGGACATCAGAAAACCAGGGAGATGAGGGAGAGACTGGAGAAGGGGAAAACTAATGGAATTGCACTGTTAATCCACCTACACTCTTATCTTAAACACAGACAGCTTATATACATCCCCCTCCACTCCATCAGCCCCTCCCTCTTCTGTATGACAAGCAGCCTGAATTGCTCCCGACCAACTAGTTTACCCCTCTCAGTTCACTGTGAGGTGACGGTAATTTTCAGTTGTTAGCAAATTCAGTCACTTTGTGGAAACATGTTGTATTGATTAGTGAGTCCATGTTGCTGTTGTTTTTTTTGTTGGCTTTGTGTGTATGTCTGCTCGTTTGTACGGTGACGAGTGAGCACGTGCGAATGGATGTGAAAGATATAATGTGTGTGTGCGTGTATGTGTGGTCTCGGGGGGGAGGGGGGTGTTGTGAATTCTAATCGTCCTTCCAAATTCCTTTGTCCCAGCTAGTTTGTTGTGCATTTTTCACCCCCCCCTTTTTTTTTGGTTACTTTTCTTATTTGTGATTCCTCATGATATTTACAGGTTTTATTGTATGGTAATTAAACTGGCAGTTGATTTCCACCAAACACTGTGATGGTAGGTGTTCCATTCGCTTCACAAACCCCCCAAAAGCAGTTTTGTGTTTTGACTTTTCCAGAAAACACGTTCAATCCTATATTCAACTAACTGCAATTCTGCTGTGGGCTCATACAGAAAGGAGGCAGGCTGTATTGTGACACTGACATCTTGGTGTAATGCTCCTTGATCATGTTCACAAATTCACAGTTTTAAAAGTTTTAAGGGACCCCTTAAATTGTCATGTTAGATTTGTTCAGACATAAGACATTCCACATTATTAGGCTTACGAAAAGGCAGTGCTCCTTTTTTTGGTTTTTTTTTTTTCTTTCTTGGAACTAAGTATGGTTTGTCTTTATAGTTTTACTCACTGTTCAGGTGCTGCTTGATCTCAGTACAATGAAAATTGTATGTGCGTAACTGTGGTTCCATGTTTTTTGCAAGATTGACTATCATCTGTATGTAAAACCTAAAAGTAACCTTTTATTGATGTTAATTGAAAATGTCTTACCACACTGTATCAACCCTGCTTGCAAAATATCCCTCTTAAAAGCGGTTGTTTTCTCCCCCTAAAAAAAAGAAAAAAAAAAGGAAAAAAAAAATTGTGCCTGGCTTTCTCTTGCAGCCTCTATTTTTCATTTTTAGGTGGCCGCATTTGCTTGTCTCAAAAAATAGAATGAGTTAGACCAGATAAACTTTTAAAATTGGTTTAACCTGACTTCAGTTTTTGACTTAAAGGTGCGTCACTCTGCTGCTCTTAAAGATGGCCGACGTGAATGATCGCCTCAGAAATCAGGTGTTGTTTTTTTTGAAGTTGCAATTGGAAGAAGACCCCTTTTTTTTCTTCTTTTTTTAGTTTTGAAAGAAGCTCAGTGTCACAATACCATGTTTATCACCACTACATTCCACATATTGTAGTTGAAGACACCATTCCACATTATAGCTGACAGTCTGTTTACTCTGACAATGCTCCGATGAATTGAAATAATATTCTGTTGAAAAAAATAATAAAAAATGTCAGTTTATTATTATGCTTGATGAAAAATGCAGTTAGTGAATGTGGAACGAAGCCTGTCTGTATATCAGGTATCTACTTGCTTTGTTTTTACTGACAAGTCTTATGGCTAAAAGAAAAAAAAAATTGCTTCTGTAACAGTCTATTACCCAGTGCACACACGTGGTTGTGAAAATTTTAGAGTAGCTCTAAAAAAGCAAATGACGAAAATGGAGATAAACAATGGTTGGTGTAATTCTAGCTTTGTGTTTATGTATCTTAAAAACCATTCTAGTTTCACTATACATGTAAGAAAATAGGAAAGTGTCAAAGACCATTCAGTGAAATAAAGTTTCGTTTAAGATAACAGGCAAATTACGTCTTCATTTTTATTCATAAGGGATTGCTTTATTTAATATGGTTTAGTTAACGTGGCAAGACGTTTTAAAGATACAGCAGAGGTTTGGGGATAAAGTGTGGGTGTACTTTGATTTTATATGTCAGTAATAATTAAAAAAAAATGTATTAAATTCATTTTAACCCCATGTTGAGCGAGAACTAGTTTTCCTCGCGGAGCGTCACGCCAGGCTTCTCTCACAGCCTCCTCACAGTTATAATTGAAATAGAACTACGCGGAGGAGAGCTGCAGGTGTTCCACGGTTCTAATTAAACGAAAACAACCTCCCGCCCATGTGTGAAGTGTGACCTGTGTTCAGATCTGCTAACACTCAAAATCACACCGAAACTCAGACGCCTCGGCTAGTTAAAAAAAACTGTGAGTAACACCAATGCAGGTGATTTGGATCGGCTTTGTTTGATTGAAATTAAATTGTTTCACCTTCTAATTTTAGTATAAAGTGCTCAAATAGAATATGCAAATTTAGAATTTAGCCAACTTTAGCTAGCCCTTGATGGGGTTTTTTTGTTTGTTTTTGGGAACATGGCAGCTAATGTTTTTTAAGTTGGATTTTGAACTAAATTTTTTGTAGTTGTGAAGTAATTTGAAGTGGATGTCAAACTTTGGCTAATGGAAGAAGTTAAATTTATTTTGTCACACTTTTTCTTTTCTTTTGACTTTATAGCTAATTAAAAAAAGAGATAATATAATATAATATAAAGATGCAGCAATTAGTCCATCTACAGAAAGTCTTACATTTTATAAACAGTGACTAATCGATTGAGAAAATATTAGAATAGTAGATAATATAATAAAAATAATAATTAGAACAACTTGCAATGCTTTGTATTTTTCTCCAGGCCTGTGTAGTTTTATGAAGCACATTCAGCAGCTGTGATATTTGTTTATCTCAAACAACTTTTGAAACTGTACTAAAGATGTGTTTATTCAACTTTGTGCTCATTTTGGAGACAACTGGTGGTGGTGCTAAAGTTTATTTAGGGATGCAAAGATTAGTCGATTAGTTGAAGACTTCCAATTTAATCGCCAAACATTTTGATTATCAATCATTTTGAATCTTTGTTTATTGCATTGAAAGGCCAAATTATCCGATTCCAGCTTTAGATCAAATATGAATATTTTGTGGTTTATTGAGTCTTCTCTGACAATAAACTCAATATGTTTTGGTTGTGGACCGATGTAGTAAAAAAAAAACTAGACATTTGAGGATTTCATCTTGGGCTTTGGGAAGCAGTGATCAACTTTTTTTTTTTTTTTTTTTTTTTTGACATTTTCTGACTTTTTATAGATCACACAACTAATAAATCTGGAAAATAATCAAGATTAATCGATACTGAAAATAATTTTTAGTTGTAATCCTAATTTTTATTGCATTTCATATTTTCAATATTTTGTCTACCCGCATTAGAACTAAATAAATAGAAATGGGGTGGACAGGTTTAAACTCTCACCTAACAGATGAACAGGCCTGCAGCCTTCTAAGCACATTTAGGACAAATTTAGGAAATTGTGAAATGTGTTTCTAATGTTAGTGTGGCCATAGAGTCAAATCAGCATTTCTCTGTCAGGTCAACTGAAGGGTTGTTTTGTAAGTGTGCATTGGCTAAACCTTGGTGTATTAATATCAACTTCAAAAAAACAGTCCGATGAGGGCTACAACTAACAAAAATGTTTCATTATCAATTCAGTTGTTGTTTATTTTCTTGATTCAATCACTCTTTCCTACAGTCCAAGATAACATCCACAAATGTCTTGTTTTGTCACAAGCAACAGTCCACAACCCAAAGATATTTAGTTTACATCGTGGAAGACTAAAGAAACGGGACATATTCACATTTAAGAAGCTGGAATCTGTGAATTCAAAACAATGAATCAGTCATCAAACTAGTTGTTGATTAATCTTCTGTTGATTGACCAATCATTAATTGACTCTAAATCCAACACTCCACAACGTTTCTTCCTCTGTCTTGAACCAGCTGTTACAAAGATGAACAGCAGTGGACCAGCCTACCCCCTCGCCTCTTTGTATGTAGGCGACCTGCATCCTGATGTTACGGAGGCCATGCTCTACCAGAAGTTCTCTCCTGCTGGGCCAATCATGTCAATCCGTGTGTGCCGTGACATTATCACTCGCAGATCTCTGGGATATGCCTACATAAACTTCCAGCAACCAGCTGATGGTAAAGTATCCACCTTGGGCAAATTCACCTCACCTAAAGCTATTATAAAGCTTCAGTCAAATTAGTCAAATCAAGTAGATATCTTTCAGTCTTTGAGTCTTTTTAGGGCCAGAATCCCTCTTTTTTGTTACTTCCACCACAGCTGAACATCAGAGGAAATGCAAAGAAGGGACTTTTATGCTAAAAAGACAGATATCCCTCTTACTATGACTAACGCACACTGCAGAAATACTTTTGAATGCATTTCACACAAAATGTCTGCATGGATACACTTTGGTCCCCATAACTATTTAGCATTTTAAGGGTATCTTTTTAGCCAGTATGAACAGAAGTAATGATTATTCATGGAGGAAAATCTCTTTCAGTGTTTATTTGGGCACCTGACTTTAGACACACTTTGTGAACATATCCTTACATGCAGTTTTTATCGCTGCTGGAAAATGGAAAAACACAGACATTGTTTTTCCAAGTTCCTTGGTAAGTGTGATTGATGTATGAAGTTGATTTTGCTTGGCAGGTGCAATGAAATGTGTTGTAACACACTGGAATAACCTTCTGTGCAGGAAAATATCACTCACCAAGGATCAACAATAATGATTTAAAATACAGAAATGAGACTTTCCTTTTGTCTAGAGACGTAAAGGAACAACGTTTGATATGTGACCAAAAAGAAGACACACTTTAGAGTCTAAAATAAAATAAAAATAAATAATATACCATAAAATAAAGGAAATGTTGTCATTATAGTCTGAGGATGAAGCTGCAAATTAATGAACAGCTTGCATAACAATTTAAATTGGGGGAAATAAACAGTATTTGACAGCATGATGATGGTGAAGTCAAACTGGAATTCACCTGATATCCTCCACCCTGCGATAAATCTGACTCATTGTTTTAGCTTATGGGTGGAGCTCTGAGTAGCACAACTTTTAATCATCAAGAACACACTAAACTCAACTTAAAGCAGAAGTTCAATCCTCCATGGAGCTGTCACTAAGTTCAGCATTATAAAGAACTGTGGTGCTAAATGACACATATTGAAAATGTAGTAAATAGAGATGTATTGTTTTAACGAAGATTGACTCTTGGCAATGAGATGTTGTTTTTTTTTAAAAACCAATTTTCCTGTTGTTTAAGCGGAGTGTGCCCTGGATACAATGAACTACGATGTTATCAAGGGTCGGCCTATCAGAATAATGTGGTCTCAGCGTGACCCCGGACTTAGGAAGTCTGGCGTGGGTAACATCTTCATCAAGAACATGGACGAGTCTATTGACAACAAGGCCCTGTATGATACCTTCTCAGCCTTCGGGAATATTTTGTCCTGCAAGGTAAGCCTGCATCCTCTTCATCATCATTATCATCATCATCATCATCAACATCGCCATCATCATCTGTTTGACTGTTGCATGGTTGTCAAAGCTCTATGATCCTAGACAACTTTGCTTTTACACTATATAGTAATATTAAGCTGATATTTCTTCTACATACGATGTTGTGAGAGTATGATTTGTATATAAGGTTAGAGCTGGACATTTTATTTAGCAGTTTAGCCCTATATGGCAAATGTTTTCAAAAACACATAAAAAATGATTAACGCAGCAAACTGTGATGGACCACACAGGTGAGCCTCTTTTTATACAAGTAGCAAGACTGAGCCCCTAATCTCTGGAACAGCTTAACTATTCATATAAGTACTGCTAAGATCCTAGAGATGTTAAAGTTGCTGCTGAAGACCAGCCTCTTCTTTGACTTGCTCTTATATTGTGTAGCAATTCTTTAATTATGTCTATTTATTTTTCTATTTATTTATATGTTTAGGTATTTTAAGCTTGTTCAGCACTTTGGTCAACTGTGGATCCCCGTTTTTGGTTGTGCACACATGTGGGCGAAGCGATGATGACCTACCAATCACTTCACGCTACTACACTCACTGATCTTCAGGCCAAAGTTTCACAACAAGACAAAACCACTTTAGAAAGTTGTAGCGGTGTGAACTGGCCTCTCAGCTTTACTGAAGCCGGCTGATGGCGTCGACTGTTACTCAATTTGTCATGTCACCAGTGGCTGTTTTTTTTTTTTTTTTTTCAAACAAAGTTTTATTGAAAATTGAACAAACACACAATCGGATAATATGTTTAGGCATACTGGTTATAGAAAGTCCAGTTTTGTTGTATACAAAATTCTCCATATCACTCCAAAACGCAGATGAGGATGGGCAGTGATAAAACAAATGTAAGATAGTCTCTGGGTCAGTATTACAGAAGGTACATTTCAAATCTATATCAGCAAATTTGGAAATGATTATGTTACAAGGATAAATCTTATGCAAAATTTTAAAATGAATTTCTCTGATCACCAGTGGCTGGTTTTAAAGTATAAGGCATATAGCATGTTACAATAGCCAATCAGCTTGTACCAAGTCGGCAAACTGTCAGCTGGTTAAAATGGCAGTTTTGGACAGAAGAGAACCTTGGCCTTCTGTTTAGTTTGTTTTAGTCATGTTTTCACGGTTTCATCAATACTAGAAATGTAACTGTAGCAAGTATCATTCGCATTTTAAGACGCTACAAATTATATCAAGCTACCAAAAAAGCCTGAAAAGCGCTACTTTACAGAAAGTCGTTGTAATGGAGATGATGCACCGTCTCGTCTTGTGGCATTGGTGTAAATCAGTTTTGCAGGTAGGCGTAGTAGTTGCAAGTTTCAACCCGTCTGGTCCTGAATCTTTGGTGTGAACTGTTCTTAATGCACAATGAAACACAGAAATGCATCAGCAAAGGTAGAGAAGATGATTGCATTTTAAATCAGTTATTTCATGAAGAAGAAAATCGATTCACACATTAGTTAGAACACAAGGCTACACACACAGTGTGTTTATGTGCAGGAAAACTCTCACTGCCACTTTAACCTTGAATGCAAGTAAGGTTTTTGCAGTGAAAGTACAGTATGATCTAAAGCGTTTGTCTTTATAGGTTGTTTGTGATGACAAAGGATCCAAAGGCTATGGCTTTGTCCACTTTGAGACTCATGAGGCTGCAAACCGGGCCATTGATACCATGAATGGGATGCTGCTGAATGACAGGAAAGTGTGAGTAAACAAAATACTTTGATTTGACCAGTTAGCTTTTCCACACAATGGCCAAACAATGCTTTAAACAAAGTGCAATGTGAGGTGAGGCAAAGAGTAGTGCAGATTATATGTGTATGTTTACTATATTCACTACTGATGACTCTGTTGAAGGCAGATGACTTTCACATGTTATGTTTTTTGCACAGTCAAGAGACAGATAAACAGTTGACATCTGGCATTGTCAACCCAGAGGGCCATTTCCTGGGGGAAAAATGTCAGTTCACCATACGTAGGTCAGTGAATTGGTAGGATCCACGTCTAGGTTTGTTGTCTTTGTGTGTGTTTGTAATTTTAGGGACAAACAGGTGACAACATTGCACAAAACAAGCTCACAAGGATGTATGAATACAGTGTACTTAATATAATTTGCAATGGAAGGAGAGGTAAAGCATTCCCATATTATATTAATGTTGTGATCTGGTATGAACAATATTGACATATTTACATTCCTGAGTCTTTTTGTGCCTTAAAGTTTTAATTTGTGTATTTTTGTCTTTGATGGTCTGTGGTGAAGCCAAAGCCAATTTTCTGTACCGTGGACAGTAAAGTCTGTAACTTACTTTCTTTTACTACTTTACTACATTATTTTCCTCTTGGCGACGGGTGCAATGACGTCTGCAGTTTTGTTGGCCACTTTAAGTCCCGCAAGGAGCGAGAGGTGGAATTCGGCACCAAAGCTATGAAGTTCACCAACGTCTACATTAAGAACTTTGGTGACGACTACTCTGACGACAAACTCAAAGAAGTCTTCTCTGTATTTGGTAAGAGGAAATATTCTCAATTATTTTTACAAATTGGTAAAGTAGTCAGTTTATGTAAACATCTCTTTGCATATGAGATTGTCAGACAGTTGTTCTCATGCTCTCAGGGAGGACTCTGAGTGTGCGAGTGATGAAGGACGAGAGGGGCCGTTCACGTGGATTTGGCTTCGTAAACTACGCTAACCATGAGGATGCTCAGAAGGTAGCGCGTGTGTGTGTGAAGTTTTCACTCAGTTTGGATGTTGTGAACAGCAGCAGTGAAGTATTTTGACATTAAGGATGGAGCTGCAGCACCATCTTATTATTTTAAGTTGGTCTCATTTTAGTGAATTGGCAAAGACAAAACAAACTTGCAGCGCTGATGCACTTGTCAGGACAGAAAAGAATTAGCATTCGTGTTTATTTGTTTAGTCCATAAAATGTCAAAAGTGGTGTTTTGTTCAACCAAATATTCACAATTCCAAAATATTCATATGACATCAAAAAAGCATCAAATAATAGTATCAAAACAATTGCAGGTAAAATTTCTGACAATTTAATTTCTGTCGATTTTAATAATTTTCTAATCAACGTCCCACTGGAGTTGTATGTCTGTCCTCCTGATGAGTGCAAATCAAGAGTTTAATCCCCTTGTAGCTCTGATTTTGGTCTTGATTTTTGACTTTGTGGAGAGCATCGAACAGACCTGAACATTATTGCATCCCACAAACACACTTAAATGTGCTCCTTTCCACCAACATACAGATCAGGTAGAGAGAAACACACACACACTAAATGAATGACTATAGCACACACAGCAGAGAGTTTGTTTCATTTTGTGTAGCAGCTGTGCACATCTTTAGAGAAAACTAAACTGGGTGAGGCTGTACATGCTTCAACAGGTTTTCTTTCTCATTCATGCTGCAATTTGGGCAGAATTAGGAAAAAACAGGTTGAAAACAAGTGGACACATCACAATAATTTGATTTAAAGTGAGCGTCATATGCACCATGAGGTCTCTCTAAACAGCGCCTCATCCGTTTATTTTCATTTGGTGCATCGCGCGATGGTGCACATGACGTTAGGCTGAAATTACGCCGGATCATCGCTTTGATGTTACGAAAAAATCTGTTTTAAGTCTTAATCAAAAATGTGTAAACTACCTAAAATTATGAGGATCGTGTGACTTTCTCCTGTTAACACAGCGTGTCGATGATCTCACACTCGTGTGTTTCCAGGCAGTCGATGACATGAACGGAAAAGAGATCAATGGGAAAATGATCTATGTGGGACGAGCTCAGAAGCGGCTGGAGCGCCAAGGAGAGCTGAAGCGCAAGTTTGACCAGATCAAACAGGACCGCATCCAGCGCTATCAGGTGATGCTTCATTACATTCATATATTTGCATTGAATTTGAAGATGATTTAATGACTTTCATAGTTACTGATCTGTATTTATATGGTGATTTGTTTTTGTGGGTCGGAGGTTTGGTAATTGAAGCTTGTCTGTTGATCGTTTTGACTGACAGAACAGTTAAGAATCATTTCTTTCTCTTTCTGAGTCCAGGGAGTGAATCTCTACGTGAAGAACTTGGACGACACCATAGATGACGAGAGACTGCGGAAGGAGTTTGCCCCCTACGGCACTATCACGAGTGCTAAGGTATCGTCATGAGTGTTCCTCTTCTTCCTCCCTCAGAAAACAGCAGCTCTGGTTTATTTGAACCAGCTGCAGTGTTACTGAGTAGAAACAAGTTTTCATAGAGGAGGGAAAAATCATTCAAATATGATGTGAACTTCTCAAACCATCTCACTTCATAATCAGTGAGTAAAAACACATACATAAACTGGACAAAATGATCTAAAGTTTCTTGTCCATTTGCAAGTTGTTATGCTTGAGGTTTTGATTGAGCCTCCATACATTGCGCTAACTCATTAACGTGTTTGTTAGCTGATTGAACAATAGCTTTGTTTGTACATAAGCTGCCAAATCATCTCTTTGGAAATGGTCAAATTAGAGGTGATTGTGGAGCCAAACAACTCGTTTAACCCTTTTTAAAGGTCATCAATGACTCTGATAGACATTACAGTAGTCTAATATAACTGAGCCCAGGACACAGAACTTAAACTCTGACCCCGTTGGCTGCCTCGGTGTCAATTATCTTTAACGTTTCTGAACTGGGGCTCCTTTGTTTCCCGCAGGTCATGACAGATGGCTCGCAGAGCAAAGGCTTCGGCTTTGTCTGTTTCTCTTCACCCGAGGAAGCAACAAAAGCAGTCACTGAAATGAATGGAAGAATTGTTGCAACCAAGCCGCTGTACGTGGCTCTGGCTCAGCGGAGGGAGGAGCGTAAAGCCATCCTAACCAATAAGTACATGCAGAGACTGGCAACCTTGAGGACCATGGGAAGTCCGATCATTGACTCGTACCACCAGGCTGCGTACTACATGAGTGTGCCACAGGTATGCAGGTCTGAACGCTGGCAGAGGAGAGGACGTTTTGGTTTTGATTGTGTTGCCGTCTTTACTTAGTGTTGTCTCACATTGCGTATAGTAAATGTTTGGTCAGCTGCATCCCAACTTACTGATGTGATGATGACCTCTTTTGATATGTCTGCCATAAACATATTTCACTGGAATTCTAATCTGGCACCTTGCTTTATTGACAGGTCTTCATATTACCTGTTCAGTCTGCTTGTCAATCATCATCAGCCAGTAATTAGAAAACCCTGAAAATTGAACACCATACAGTTAATGCTTACATTTATCTTTCAGCCTCCCACTCGCTCTTACTACAACCACACTGCTGTCAGCAACATGAGACCGGTGCCTTGTTGGACGGGACAAGCACCCAGACCACAGGGTGAATGAATAACTTATTTTTCGATCTTATAGATGTATGCAGTCAATATGTATTTGCTGTAAACATGCAATTTGTATATAGTCATTTGTATTGTCCATAACAAGTTGCCCATGTTTGTCCTTTTAGGCCCGTACTCAAACCAGTATGGCAGTTCTGTTCCTCGACGTGCCACCACTCCCATTGCTACAGTCAGACAGGCATCCACCCAGGCTCCACGCATCATAAGTTCATCACATAAGACAAGTAAGTGCCTCAATTTGTACTGACAACAGGACAAACCTCCCCCTTCTAAAATATGCTGGAGTATCACATCGAATGTCTTTTATTCAGATAACATCGGGACTCAGACTGTAGGAGGGCGCACTGACGTGCCTGGTATGACCAGAAGTGGTCAGTATAAATACTCATCTGCAGTGAGGAACCCGCAGCAGGTCATCACTGTGCCTGCACCCATGACAAGACTACAGGTGCTGATGTTTGTACTGTTTTATCTCATTCTGATACACAGCCAAGACAGGGAACAGCTGCCAAACCCAAAAAGCCATAAAGTTCAGTATAAAGGTGTACACTTGTAAACTAAGGTTATGTTTAAATTCAGACGCCTTCTTTGTATCCTAGAGGTCTGAACATGTTGATGTCCTGCCTCCATCCTCAGTGCGTTTACATCTCGCCTGCAGAATGCCAATTTCTCTGCAATGTAAAGAAGTTCATGATGGCAAAAACTTTCAAATTGTGGCTCAAATTCTAAAGAAACAGATTTGACCATCCATCCACTTTGTCACACAAAATCAAATGTGTCTAATCAATATCTTCTTATTTCTTGTGTAACCTCAGTTGATGTTGATACATTTTTACCATGAAATACAAAGTGAAATTTGGTAAAAATGTATTTAAAAGAAAGCTCATCATTATATGACAGAAAGTTTGTGTCCTGTTTGATCATTTTAGGTTATTCCTGCACCTACGATGGAGCCACCAGTGCATATTCAAGGCCATGAGCCACTCACCGCCTCCATGTTGGCTGCAGCTCCACTCATGGATCAGAAACAGCTTCTCGGTGTGGCGTCGCTCACTTTTGCCTTTTTTTCCCCCCTCAGCAATATAGATGACAACAACTTGTCTGTTTGTTATTGATCATCTTGTCTCTGCTGTGATACACAGGTGAGCGATTGTACCCGCTGATCCACGCTCATCACCCAAACCTGGCTGGAAAGATCACAGGAATGCTGTTAGAGATCGACAACTCTGAGCTGCTACACATGCTGGACTCGCCCGAATCACTGCACTCTAAGGCATGTAGTGAAGTTCTTTTTTTTTTTTTTTAATTCTGCAGGCCGCTGCTAAGCAAACTGAGACTTTTTTTGTCTTTATAGTTTTGTCAAGTAGTGAACATTTTCTAAGTATAAGGTCTGTTATTTATTGATCAGGATCTACCGCAATTTACTAAAGTGAGCTGTTTTACGCGATCTACATGTTAAAAAAGAATCTACTTCTATTTACATTATTCCTGTTCAAGTCCTTCTAATAGTTTCACAACTAAACCTATAATATAATTTTGTCCAACAATAATCATCACTCAGTGAGGTTAATGGAAAGTAACTTCCTTTGGGCTGCAGCACAACCACAAGCGTTGGCCTCAAACTTACTTAAGTTGAGCATGAAAGTTCATTCTTGACATTTTTTTATTAAATAAATTTTAAAATGCTTGTACATGTCAAACTACAGTCTATTTACTAGCCTTTTCCCACAGTTTTTAACCATATCTTGTCTTTTGAGCAGATGCAAAGTAATCAGTATTTAAACAGTTGATTAATAGTTAATAAAACCCTATAATGTAGTTTTAAACAGATATGAGGCCTGTTAATTAATGTTCAGTAGTTGTCAATAAATAGAACTTCTCCAGTGTAGATATATTTTACATTATTACAACTTGGTTTGTCGCCATTCATGATCTGTTTATACTCCACATTTTATTCTACTAGTGATAAAATAACTAAAACACATCAATAAACATTTTAAATCGCTGACACTATGTTACTGTTTTATAATCCCAGTACTGTACATAAATGCAAAGCAGCAGGATTTAAAGTGTTAACAGAAAGGGCTGTGCAATAGAAAGCTCTGTAGAAAGCATGAAAGTGGACCTTGAGGTATTTTTTTTTGTCCAACCACTACTACACGCAACAACAATACAACGTACATTTTTTTTTGTGTTTTCCCAAATGTGTCTGACTCAATTTAGTGGAAAAAACAAGAATCTACCAAGAAAACTGTTTGCACTTTTTAAAACCGTTCTCTTTTAATTATACATAAATGAGACCGTTGATCCCAGTTGGGGGTTTTTTTCTTATTTTTGTCCCTCTCTCTTTTTGATCAGGTGGATGAAGCGATTGCCGTCCTGCAGGCTCACCAGGCGAAGGATTGCTCTCCCAAAAAGTGAAAAGCCCCTTTCAGGTCAACAACAACTTCTCTTCCTCTGAGGGATTTTTTTCTGTCAGCAGTGGAGGATGTGTACAGTCTGCCACTGTGTCTATAGCGTGCAATACTCAGTTTATAATTATTCAGTAGCAACAGAGGTGTGTGTCGTCTTCTAATCAATGTCTTATTGTGGAAACTTAACACATGCTAATAAGCAAGATGTATTTAAAATATCTAAATAGTGGAAAATAAATTCAGTTTGACAGTATCGACGAGTGGAACATCAAAAGCAAAAGAAGTTGTAAAATTGAGTTTTCCTGACAATCACTATTTGCCATTTCAGAAAAAAAAGTCCTGTACAGCTGTGTTTGATAGAAAGTGTGCTGAGTTGCCACAAAAGATTTAACCATGTCATATCTTTTCCAGATGTCAACGACTTTCTGGAGGAAGAAAAAAAAAAAATACAAAAAGAGTAAAATTTGGAAAAAGATTAAAAAAAAAAAGAAAATGTTCTATGTAAATTCAATTGACAGTTAAGAAATTTGTGAAGCCATTTTGTTGTTGTAATACCTTTTGTTAAAAGATAAAGTTTACAATATATGCATCAAACCTGTCTTGTGTCAATTGTTTAACATGAAAGGTAAATGAACAGCTCTAACAGGATGAACGGTACGTTGAATGTCTTGGAATTATTCTCTGAAGTCTGCTAAAGACATCCTGAGTGATGAAGCAGCCGTGTCTGAAATCGCTCCCTATTTTGTTAGCTGGTGATTTTTTTATCTTTTAAATGTACATTCCAACATATCTTCAAAAATGTCAATAGGAGCAAAAAACGTATAGTTTCCTTGCAAGATTGCACCAGCTCCTAATCAAGAAATTCAACTTCTCCAAATATTATGTAGAGAAATATTCCAGATCATGTCAGGTCATATTTTCCAAACTATCCACACATCTTCTCACAAACATCATCAGTCTAAAGTCAGAAAAGGTGACCTAAATTTATGGAATTATTTTTCTCAGCGGGTTAAAAATTCCCCTCCACTCAAAAATGTGTTTTTCTTCCTGTTTTACGGTTGAATGTTGGAGCTTCAGTGCAGAATGATGTATGTGCACCAGGGCTGACACATGAGAGCTGTTTTCACGCTCATCTGCTGAAAAATGGAACATTTCTCTGCTCATTGAAAATCCAGTTTGGTTTTTGTTTTTAAAGAGTGAATTTATGAGCAAGATTTGTGACATCACAAATAGTTTGGATGTCGGTCCGGGTCTGATATTGAACCTCCCTGCATGACTTTCACTCCTCTTTGTGAACTTTGATCGACTGAAACAACACGTTTGGCTGATGTTTAACTTTAGATCAGATTTAAATGTTTCAAACGATATTAAGTGTTTTCAGACAGAAGGGATTAACCCAGAAGCTTTACTGGGTTTTTGTACACATTTCCTATCACAAAATTTGAGGCTACTGCACTTTGAAGAAATTAAAACTTAATAGTGAAATGTGTGGTTTATTGCTGTAAATCAAAGGACTGACAAACCACTTCCAAAAAAGTGACAGAATGACAAAATGAATTGTCAAATTTGCCAAAGTTTATTGGGAGCCTTCATACAAAAAATGAAATTATGGCTGTAAAAAGTTACAAAGGATTATTGTTGACATTGATATACTTTTGGCATTAAGGCCTATTAACCCAACACATTTTTGTAACTCTCTGCAAACCTAAAAGTGTCTTTTAAACAAGCAGATAAGACAGTAATATTTAAAAACATACAGACCAATAGATACCTGCAGATTACTTCTCAGTGGTAGTTTTACAACACAAACCCACAAAAAATCTGAAAGCCAACTCAAAACTGCCTAATTTTCAATGGTGAACACGTGAAACTTGAGGCAACTTTTATTACACACAGCCAACTAATTTCAATGCATCTGTTTCAATGACATTTTTCATGAATGCAAACAAATGTATGTACACTGACTTTCATAAAGCATGTCTCAGACTATCGACGCGCAGGCATTAGAAGCTGCTTCGCCGTCACTGAATCGGGGAAAAGGTTGTGGTAGGTCGGTAAGGGAACGTAGGCGGCTGTTATCATTTTGCCTGGAAGAGAAAAAAGAAAAACATTAAAATAAAAGCTGAAACATTTTCTCCATATTATATTTTATAACGTGAGGTTTCAAAACCAAAAAGCATGAACTCATACCTGCAAACCAGCGTCCATGAAGTGCATTTACAGTTGCCATCGCTGCTGGTATTGAGGGGCACTTCACATACACGTTACCCTACGTCAACAATAAGGAGGGCGAAGATTAGCAGGATGTAATATTACCTCTACTTTTTGAATTTTGGATATCAATCTTCAACTTACTTGAGCAGAGTTCTTATCGACATAAATGTGAACGATTCCTCCGTGTTTGTTGCACTCCTCAATGACATCATCTTGGATCTCGATGGCCCAGCTGGGGTCATTTTCCCTGTGAAAGTCATGTAAAGCTTTAGTGTTCTAAACTAACAGGAGAATTTTAAAGCCTGGGGTCTGTAATGAGTATCAATGATTAAGTCCTTACGATTGTGGGTTGAACAGGTTAGACAGCTGAAGGCAATGTGTGGCCAGCGGCTGTGATGGGAGGTTCAACGCCTGACTTGGAGCTGGAGTCGGAACAGCTGTGGGTGAAAAAAGTTAAAAAGGGGGTCAGTGAACTTTCTAAAAAAAAAAAAAAACAACAACAAAGCACACACTGCATGTTTTCAACCATCCACACTCACCTGTTGTAGCAGCTATGTTTCCAAAGGGTATGGAGCCAGTCATCTGTAGAGCCTGCTGAGCTGCAGGAGGGATCTTCAGACCAGTTCCTGCAGACAGGAAATGAAAAATGGTTTAATACAAACTAAACATATGACACTAAACTAACAATCTGACAGGCTTAAGATGGGTTTGTTTGCGTCAAACGCACTGTTGGAAAGGAATAATGGGTTTCCTGTGTCATGCACATGTTGGATCCTGTTTACTATGTAAAGAAAATGACGGAAAATTGTAATCCTCATTTGTTGGCAAGGTTGATGGGACATTAGAAAGCCACAGTGGAGTCATGATGAAACCCATTGTGTCACAATCACTTGTTTGACACCTTGACTAGTGGTCACGCAGAAATATTAAAGCATATATTTTGGGAATTTTATCCTATCACTGACACCATTAAAAGAGATATTTTACAGATACCTGAACTGAAACTCCTGGCAGAGTTTTTGAACAGCATCTTATCCACAGGTTTGCTTACTTTCCTCCTGTGTCACATGTAATATGAACACAACTGATTTTACTTACATGTCTGTAATGATATTCCTCTACTAATGACTGCAGACAAAGGTGCCATTGTACTGTGGATAAAAAACAAAGATGCTGGTTATAACAAACCTTCTGCTAGACGAGCCATGAGCTGTAGACGTCCTGTGGTGCCGAGGTCGATGCCAGTCCTTTCTAGTTCATCGTTGTCCAGGAACGAGCTGGCCGTCGATGAGTCTGAGCGCTCTGTGACATGTCCCACCTTCATCGGACGCCCGGCCAGCTCAAAGCCATTCAATTGCTCCAAGGCCTTTTTTGCACATTCTGCATCTGAAAACTTCAGAGAGCGAGACAATCAAAATCATGATGGACATTATCAGCACAGAACATATTCCTCCATATATTCACAAAGATGCTTTAATTACCGATATGAAGCCGTATCCTTTAGACCGTCCAGTTTCGCTGTCCATCATGAGCTGTATTCCTTCAATCTACAGAAAGAAAAACACACCAACACAGACGAATGTAATGAATACACATCTGCATGAGCAATTTACGCCGATTCTCACGAGTACTGCCACTAGGTCCTGACCTTTCCGAAAGGCTCGAAGATCCCTCGAAGCATTTCTTCGGTAATGTTGAAGTGCAGAGAGCCGACGTACAGCCGCATCGGACCTGAGCTCCCCTTCTGTAGATTATTAGCAGCAGCAGCAGCTCTGTTTTTCTCTGCCTGTAATTGCAGGTAGACGGTGTTAAGTGATAACATTAATTCAGACACAATGTAAACTGTGGTAAATTCACTTCCAATGGAAATATATGCTAAATAAGTGTGTTGGCTTATGAGGTATTTTTTCTTCTCTTTAATATTGTTTTGTTCCATTAGAAACATTTTGTCACATCCACCTTTATTAAGGTTACAGTGATGAACCAGCACCCACCTGAGAGGCCTGGACGATAATGGGCACTCCTAAAAGCCGCTGGCCAGTCAGTCCGATCGCCAGTGGTACAGACGAAGCCTCCACAAACTCAATGTATGCAATGCCCTTTGATCTTCTGGAGTTTCTATCAGAGATCATTCTCACATCTCTTACCTACAGAGAAAAAAACAAGTGACAACCTTCAGGGATCATTTCTACATTTGTTGAATTACACAACTTTTAACAACAAAATTTAACTGACTTTTCCGACAGCTGAGAAGAAATCCTCCAGGTCTCGGGCTCTGATTCTGGCAGCAAGCTGCATGCAGAAAACTGTGCGGGCATCTCTCTCCTCTGGTGTTAGATTGTCAATTGGTTGCCTAAAAAAGAGAACATTTATAAAAAGTTAAAACATCCAGAAACATTGAAAGAAACCATTTTAAGTTACAACTAGGAACTTTCATTTTGTGCTGATTTTGATGCCCCCTATGGACAAAACCAGTAGTGTTTCTCAAAATGAAGACTGCATTTCCCATGAGCACTAATGCATTCTGTTGATCTGGCTAGCATGTACACTTGTTTATTATGTTTCAAAGTTACTACAAAGATAATTTAACTAGTTATGAAACCGTCTCATGATGCCTCTCTATGTGGTTACTCTATATATCTGACTCCACTCAGAGTCTCCATGAAATCTGACGACAATTTACATCATGCAGAACAGAAGAGCCTATATTTACATTACATGTAACAGAGCATGAAAGAGTAAAAAAAAAAAAAAAAAAAGTCTCTTCGTTTAATAACATTAAAAGTTGAGCGAGCTAGAACGTGAATGCAGTCAGTGAGGGGCAGTGTAGTGAGAAAAAAGGAGCGAGTCTGAGAAATAAAGCTTTATTTTCTGAATGTTTCACAGCGGTGAGGTTTTAGAACAAATGAACATGTCCACAGCTCTGAACAACCGTGTGAGAAGGAGCTAAATTGCCTGATTTGGTAGTGAATGGAGCATTTTAGCTTTTAGGTCATACAAGAGGCATCAGTATTAAGTTGAGACTGTTTCATAACCAGGTTATTATTACATTTGAAAGTAAAATCAAACTGATTTTTTTTTTTACAGTTCATGTTTGATCCAACCAGGGTTTCATGTTTGGTTCCTGTTTACTAACTGATGAAGATGAATGATTCAAGATCTGTAAAAAGAAAACTCAAAGTGAGCTGGGAGGAACATCTGGATTTGGTGCCGCTATAATAACAATCAGGCAACTTAATGTTCGACCCAAAAACTAGTAATAATATTTATCTCACCTAATGGGACTCTTCTCTTTTCTGAAAGGGCTGCGACTTTTTGAACGTTTTCGGCTGAAAGAGAGAGAGAGAGGAGAATTAATTTTTTATCACTGAAGACATAGCCAAACACACTCAGATGTGCATGAGTACGAGGAAATGAACAGGGTCCTGTTTGACCTGTTACGTACAGTACTGTGAGAGCACCAACATGTACAAACATTTTTGGCAGCCATATTCATTTTGTTCAGAAGTTTAAGTTGAATTTGAGTCCAAACTATAGTTTGGATGTGTATGGATGTAACTGAATGTCTTGTATCAGGTTTATGATACATCAGATCATCTTAACACCACTGATAAACTGTTTTAAATGTTTTCTCAACAATTTGTCCTGTTTATATGCAGAAAGTTAATAATTTTATCGTTTGTTTGAAAATAGAAACAAACCAGACAGACCCACCAGTGTTTAATTACTACTTGTCTGCCATCAAGTTTAAAGACTACATACACAGGGCTCCTGCGTGCTCTGTACCGTCCAGAACGTTCCTTGCTTCGGGAGCGGCTGCGGTGACGCTCTTTACTGCGGCTTCGTTTTCTCTCCCTGCTCTTGCTCCTCTTCTTGCCCTTCTTTTTGTCTTTGCTTCTGCTTCTTTTCTTCCTAGAGCCTGGGCTCCGGCTCCTGCTTCGGCTCCTCCTTTTCCTGAAACACATCACAACATTGCTATTCTTGTGCACACACACACACACACACCACCTTAAAGATTCACTTAAAACTATTTACTTTGTGCAGTCTGGAACAATGTAACGTATGCAAAACTTACTTCTTGTGTTGGTCGTCATGTCCGTTTGCATGAGAGGACTTGATCTCATCCTAAGCAAGGTTGATAGGAGAACATCATGAGGACGTAGATGAAACATTTCAAGTCGTCATGGTAAAGAGGATGGGGTGGGACAAGAGAAAATGCAGAATATATTCAATTAATAATAATACTTCAAACTTCCTACTGTCATGCCTGGACAGTGTCCTTCCACCACCCCAATAGCTTCCCATCCCACTCCTGTCTTTTACAAGGCTGCTCAGTACTTAATGCAACAAAGCAAAGTTAAGGGAGAGTGTCCAACATATTAGCTGAGTTCAGGAAGCTTTCACAATAGCCAGGTCATCTCCACCATTCCCCTTCTAATAGATCGTACCAATGCCACTATTTGTGCCTAATCATGTGACCACGCATGGCCCACGGCCACTAAAAGAGATCCTGTGTGGTTGGTGTCAGTCCAGTGATCTTCACCCATTTTCGTTCTTGGACTGTAAGAGCTCGATGCCACCTCTGTCACACATCTTGCCCTGAAGCAAACAGGGATTCACACTTCTTAGTAATATTGACGCCCAAGAAAATAAATTAATAAAATTTAAAAAAAGAAAAAAAAGAAAAAAAAAGAAATAAATCCATTAATTCAGCCACGTCTACCATTATCTTAAGTTGGCAAAATGAAGTCATATTTTTTAAACCTTTTGACTTAAAAAATGATTAACTGAAAAGTAGCTCACTTTAAAATACAATGATGCTAGATAGAAGTATTTATTTTACAGTCATTCTAGTAATATATCAATATCTGTGGTGTTGTGTAGCATGCAAAATCAAGATGCTGATTCACATTACAGTTGACTAATGCAAAGAGGCAGTATTCATATTTACGAGCAAGAGAATATTATTCACCATAAAATCATGACGCAGTGCAGTAAATCTCTACATTTTTGAAGCATACTGTTACAGAACTACAACTTTAATTAGATCAGTTATAGTTTCATACCCACATAATTCATATCTATTAATTGAGGGAGTAATTACACATTAACTCAGGGCTCTATCCATTTTAATTAAAATCAAAATCACTTCGTGTGATTAAAAAATGGTCTCATAAAAGCCACATTTTCGTCCTTCTCAGACGAGTAGTTCAAAGTCTGATTATAAATGACTACATAGAGATACAGTGACAGTATGCAGGTTGTAAATCTGAATACTGCCTCCTTTGCTGGACAGGTAAAAATGGGCTTATCAACCAATTGGCATTCACCTTGTTGCAACCGAATAGGGATTGGATGTTCTAGGTTGAGTCTCTTTTAGTCCTAAGGTGAACCACAGTACATCAGTATATGCGCAATAACTACCTTCCTTTTTTTCACAGTTCACAGTGGAATCAAAGATGAATTCATGGGAGTAGAGGTGAGATATCATTAGGGAAGTCTATAAAGAGAGATAGATGCGGATTTATTTATAATTCTGTATTGCGTTTTAAATACTCAATCACACCACACAACATTCAAGTAAACTTTGTCACAGTAGCAAATATAAAAAAAGGACTCAAGAGTAAATCATAACAGTGAAAACAAGCTTCATTTCTACAACTTTCAACCCACCTTTCTGTATGGAGCCTCCAGCAGGTCCTCAACGTCAAAATCATCAGCCATGATGATCCTATGAAGAGAAACAATGACTTTGTTAACATGAAAACAAGAAACCGGATAGTTTTTTCACATCAACTCCCCTCTTTGTGTTTCACTGTTGAGCTGTGGTGGAAGTACAGTAACAAAAAGGAGGAACAGTGAGGCTTAAAGACTAACATTTAAAAGATGTCTACTTGAGTTGACTAATTTGGACGTCTGAGGCTTCATGTTAGCTTCAGAACACACAGAAGGATGTGGCTTGTGGATTTTAGCTCCAGTCCCTCACATATTAAATGTACTACGGACAGATTTTCTAATGGCTGATGTGAACAGGAAGAATGATTGAGAAAAAACTATTTCAAATGTGCATTTGGTCACCTGACTGCTGTTTGAAACAGGCTTAAGCTTATTCTTTACACACAGGTTAGTTTTCAGCTCTGCCCCTCTAACACTTCCAATGTTTTAAGGTGTTTCGAACACGTTTTAAAAGAAGAGGCCAAACAATCACATTTCTGGTTCAGGAATATCTGACAAACTGCTTTTACACACCCAAAATGATCCCAACGTGTTAATTTGCATGTTGAGACTTCGGAGCCGAAAACAAACAATGACTGAATCAATAAACAAGTGAATGAACATCTAGGTCTGCTACAAAAACATGAGTGAGATGGCCACGATAGAGATTACCTGTATTCAACATCGCAAATGGACACATACGGCCACGAACAACATAAAGCTGAATTAATATTAAAGTCACCTACATGATTATACTAAAATCGACGGTACAGGTTGAGCAGATTATTAATATTTAATGCTAGAGGCAACATAAAGGATAAACATGCGTTGATGCTAACGCTAACTAGCCACCGCAGGATGCTACAACGCCGTCGTCTCGACGCGAGCTAACATTAGCTAATTTTCGCGGCCTGTATTCATAATTTACCGCTAAATTTCTCTATAGTAATAACATCAATACCCAAAATCATATTGAGTGGCGGACTAGGAATTGATTTGAAACATCTTTACCCCCCAAAATGTTAAATATAGTCCGAGTATGTTATAAAAATAGGCGCTCAGGCTAACAGTCAATATGGCTAACAGCGTTTCGGCGGCAGCAGGAGTAGCAAACATTGACGTTACCGTGTGAGTAATGATGAAAATGATGTGCCAAAAGTGTAAATATCACAGAAATGTCCTGCTGAAGAGACTCCTCTCGACGCCTCCCTCTTGGCAGATTACACAAAGCGAGGATGAAATCTCACTTGGACAGTTATGTAACCTTTTTTGTAAAACTGTCGACGGCAGGCGGGTCGTGGCCTGGTTTCTATCTCCGTCCTTCTGCCTGTTTCTTCTTCGTGTGTGTGTTCATTAGAGGTCTGTAAACCAGCCTGGAGGCGCATTACCGCCACCTACTGGAATGGATAGAAAAGTAAAATTTATTCCCATTGCTGCCCTGCTTAGTAAACATTTTCTTTGGTTGTTTTTTCCATTTGTATCAAGCAAACATCAATAAATAGCCTTGTTAATCCTGTCTCCTCCATGCTGCTTGCTGTTACCATTAACCATTAAAATACTACGACGACAATAATATCAGATAGTCCATTTCAAAATGTAGTTAGAGTTAAGAGACGTCATTGAAGAAAAAAGATAAAAGGGAAAAAGAAAAAAGAAAAAAGAAAAAAGAAAAAAGAAAAAAAGAATAACTTATGTAGAAGATAGTTATTTAGAAAACAATGAAGATAGATTGAAGAGCATGCAGAAAAGATTTAGCTAAATCAGTTTCTTTTAAAAACTTTGTCACAGTAAAAAGGAAAAGTTAGTTTTTGTGATTGAAGAGGGGTATTTATTTTGCTACTAAGCTAAGATAAGATAATGTGTCTTTATTGATCCCTTTGGGAGAATTAAAATTGACACAGCAGTAGCCTACAGTGGAAAAAAGTAGCAGTGTGGTGAAAGTATACTAAAAATAGAATAAATAAAGAACGTGCAATATGCAGACATTCCAGACAAAGATTATATACATGGGAATGTTCCTGAGATTTACATATGGAATATACCCTCACATAGATAAAAAAAAAAAAAATGAGTTTATGTGCAATGTTACTGGGATTTACATATTAAGTAAGTATAATGTTGTACATGTGCAGCATCAGTCTTTTAAGTATGAGTGAGTGGTGTATGGTTTGAGTCTCAATACTATTCTTAGTCAATGTATTTCTTACAATGCAGCAGTACATATGACTGTGTGTGGTTGGCTACAGTTTCTGCATTTTCCGGTCGGTTGCTTGTCTCTTTCATGTATAATGTATGATTGAGACCTGCATGACCGGTTTCCAGACCATCCTCCCAGCACCAACATGTGTGCATAGATGTATTCCAGTTTCATCATCATCCCAGTACTTCTTTCATACTGATTGTGCATATTGTTATGATCTGGCTCTGGTGGCCACAACAAAAGGGAGACACACCATAGCAGACAGTTAACCAGAGATATTTATTTAAGCCAAAATAAACCAAATTAAAGCTGTGACGAATTAGAGTGAAAAACAAAAAGATGGGACCTGTAGGAAGAAGCAATGGAGAGATGGTTGACAAGGAGGTCTGGGCTCTCACAAAAAAACCTTATGAATGGAAAAGGAGTCAAATACTGTATAAGCTACAGGGCACTGGGCCCCAGGTGTCCTGGGCAATCAGCCCAGAGAGAACTTAACGCCACCCACACATTAACCATAATATCCTTACAAATGTCTTTCAGTTTTGCTATATGGAAGCTGAAGGTCAACATGCTTCATTTTGAGTATTTGTTTAGCAAGAATATGTAACTGATAGCAGTGGCAGAACACCAGTGAGCAGTTTGAAAAAGTCTTTATTACAGTCCACAAGGTAACTGAACAGGTAAAACCAGAATGTGTAGGGCAACAGGCAGGGCTCAGGGTCACCAAAGACAGAGTTGGTAGCAGGTAAGACAATGCCAGTAGCACTCACGGACATGAGGTTGACCAAGCTGGAAGTTCTAGGCTCTGAGAAGAGCATAATAGACTGACAAAATATCCACCTGCTAATTTCCTTCCATACCAAAATGACCAGGAACCCAAAAGAAACATGTAGATATACCCTTGATTGCTATCATGTAATATCTGTTTTAAATGACCATTATGCTTGTGCTGAAAAGCTGTCTGATACAATCATATGTCTTCTTCTTCTGCAGAGTTTACAAAGCAACTGTGATCTTTGGACCCTGTGTTACTGCCTCCTGCTGTGTATTTGCTGCTCACCTCCACCACAAAACAGGAAACGCTACTATCTGTATATATGTCAATGTAATAAACCCACGGTCTCTATACTTGTGACCAAGACCATTTAAAATGAAACTGAACAGAATAACTCCTTGAATATCTTTTTACAGTTCCAGTTTTTTTTTAGCACTTTATATAATTCCTTTACTTTATGTTTCTACATATCTGCTAAGCATATTTCTAGTAGTTAGGGTTGATAAATCTACCTGCATTGGGAGCTGCAGTGTGCAGACTTGTTTCTTTCTTGTTTGCACACATTCATTGTTTGGTCCAGCACCTGCTTTTATTCTTTTTTTCTGGATGTGCACATCCACCACAAACCCTGATGGGGTGCTGGATTATTATACTATTAACACATTAGAATTTAAATTGATGACCTATTCAGTTCCTTACAGGACAATTTCAAAAAGCCTTAATACGTGACTGGGTTTATTCTGTGAAAATGTCAAATTCTAATAAAATATTCACCCATAATTCATAACAATCTACACATCCTACAACACACCATTTCCTTTAGTGGGTATTTTATAACTCCCTCCACTTCTTTAAGACATTTTGCATTTTAATAGGCTTTTCACTATGGCAAGAGAGGATGCAATGCACCAGTAAAAATAACTTAATTTCCTGAATTGTTGCATTTTTTTTACTGACATAATTAGACCATGTGTATACCTTAACTGATGAATACAAACAACAAATACAATACCATAGTGATTTATATGACTTCATTTTCTGGGGCCAGTATTAAAAGACAGTATTTAAATAAAAAACTGAATCAATGTTGAAACTCCTTGAGCGACAATCCTTCCACATAGATAGATAGATAGATAGATTACTCCGTAATAAATGACAAAAAACAGATAACAACACAGCAGTTATTGCACATAGTTATTGCCTGAGGGGAGGATGGAGAACAGGGGTGTGAAGGCTGTTTCCGGCACTGGACTTCCTTTTTCAATTTTCATTGCACAAGTTGGATAAAGTAACAAGCGGACGCTTTGAGGCGCTGAATTGCACGTCTTACGACAATGAAATAGGAAATATCCCCCAAAATGGGATTTTGCATTATACAACGTAAACAATGCAGATTAATTATACGTCATGCAACAATAGTTTACTAAAGGGAACCTAGATACATCTGAGAGATCATTTTTATGCATCAAACCGCTGGCACAAGTCGCATGAAAAAAAAAGTATATTCTGTCTCAAACTGGCTACTTTATGTGTTAAATATAGCACTTTGAGCTGCCTTGTTGTGGAAAGGTGCCTCCTGGCCTTTTGCGTTTAGAGTTTTGGTGTTTAAATTGTTTCTTTAACGCCCTTCACAAGGCCCCTGAATGGCGTTTCACCTCGTGTAGCACCACGAGGCTCTAAACCAAAAGCCCGTCTTTCAAATTTACCCTTCTTTTATTCTCCTGTAGAACAAAACGAAGGGCATAAAACACCAGGGGATTTTGAAATATCCTCATCGCGAGAACACAGGCAGTTCAGTGCGTTTCACGGCTCTGTGTCGCCATCCAGTGACACTTGAGAGAAACTCCTACTCCACGGCACAACTTTTATTTACCATTATATATTATATTGATATATAAACCAGAATATTTGATTTTTTGTAGTTTACAATATTATTATTGTTATTATTTATTGGGTTTAGGTTTACTGACAACATAAAAAAAATCGCCTATTTAAAACATCCCTTTGTCAGGGGTAGAAAGATATAACGTATTCCTAATGTTCCCCTAGTTAGTAAACATTTTCTTTGGTTGCATTTAAAAATTTTATTAAGCAGACTTCACACAGAAAACATCAATAATTGGACTCATTAATCCTGTCTCCTCGAGCCGCCTGCTGTCAAAATGTAGTAATAAAATGACTGAGAGAAAAAAGAAAGAAAGTCATTTAAGAAGGAAGTATAAAGTAAAATTAAATTAAATAAAAGAAAAAAGAAGAAAAGAAGAAAGTCAGTAAATGTTAAGTAGAAGATATTGGATCTCGAGGCCCTAAATGCCACAAAAGCTCTTGTGAAGCTGATGGTATCCAGTTTAATATTCTTATTCTAGCCAAAGATGACGCAAATACTAAAATGTTTCTTTAATTAATATTAAATGTTGTGGTTGTTGTGGTTTATCAATGATAAACAGTCCAAATGTTTGGCCTCAAGCCTCTCTTTGTAGCTTTGAAGAGATGCTCAGAAACACCTTTTCATTAACTTTAACTATGTTTCATATTTAGAACAGCTTTTTGTTTTATTTAGACGACCAAACTCACAACATAATAAACATTTTTTATGTTGCAGTAAATTAGAAGACACGCTTTAAAATTTAAAGTACTATCAGGCTGGAACAAATCACTGAACTCAGCACGATCAATTTCCTCCTTTGCATGAATTTTCATGTTTTGCTTAACCTCAGCTGTGTTTTTGTGTTTTGTACCTTCATCTCTTACCTTTCGTTAATATTAATATTTATTACTCTCTCATTACTTTTTCTATCTCATCTGCATTTTATTCTCTGATGTTTCTTTTGCAGTATAACAGGTTTCATTTCTTGGTATGAACTAACATAATTTGATTTGGTCTGGCAGTTTTTTACCTCATTTTATGCCTTCTTAACTGTGTGCAGATGATGTGTGGTGTAGTGTGTGTGTGGGGGGTATGTGTTTGTTTTTTATGTTCTTGCAATTTTCATTGTTGATTGTTTAGAAAAAAACAATTTAACTTGTTTTGTAGATGTGGTTGATGGTTCTCCATCTACACAATCAATGAAAAAAGTACACACAGTTTAACACAATTTATTTCTCATCACAAACTGGTGACACATAAGAGCAGCGACATATTGGCCAAGAGAGCTCTCATAATCAATTTCCTTTTATATTTTCATGTAGGACAATAAATAATACATTCATTGTTAAATAGTGGTGGACAGTGTTTCATTGCTATTTATGATCACAAGTTCAATCTATTTACAATGCAATGGGAGCAATAACTACTGTAACACACTGTCAAAGTAATGGTGGGGTAAGTGTTTAATTCCTCCAATCAATAATGTAAATTTCCCAGTTAACCTCTCCCCAGACAGATTTAATAGATATAGCACATTCTTTGTGAAACAGTTCAAACATTCAGAATAATATGATAGGTAAAATAAAATCTCATTGGTTCAATTTGAATGCATTGTAATGGATGTTGCAAGTATGGAGTCAGTTGCCATTCGTTACGTCTTCTCTTCAAATGCAAATTCTGAGTTTCCAATCATGTGTAGAAATATTTTAGTAATGTGGGTACTGAGTTGGCAGATATGAATTTTATATATTTAAATTGAGTTGGTCTAATGTAAATATTCTCAGAATAATTGCGCAAAATGCGAAAAGTGTTGCAACTGTACCCACCAATATAGGCATATTTACATGTTCTTCTTCAGTCAAATGCACTGGTAACACCTGGTGTGTGTGGTGTGTCAGGCAGCAGAGTCCTCTGTTGTAATGGAGTTATTGGTTGGTGAATCATAGTCCGGAGGAACATCAAAAAACAACTCATCATCAAAACAAAAATCGTCTGATGGTGGTGCGAGGCATGACAGTTTCAACACGAAGCCTGTCAGGACACCTCCTAGTGCTGACACTCCTATGGTGGAGAAAATTGCAGCGACCTGGAAGAGAGCCTGTTCATGGGCGGTCCTCCCTAAGCCAGGCTGTAAATTGGGGACTAACTTCTGGAGCTCAAGCAGCTTTGGATCCCCTTCCACAGGTGCTCTGTGGGAAAAGATCTCATACAAACTGGGGCCATAAACCTCCTCACTAGCCATCAGTATAGCACATATACCTGCAGCACAGGATATTAGTCCCGTTAGACCATGCAAGTTATGTATTCCACATTGATCCTGGATCCTGAGGCGCTGTGCCAAGAAGGGGCTCAAGTACTTGTAGCCCAGCATGCATGCCATGCAGCCCATCATACCCAGAGCGTAGGCAGCTGCAGGCGATATCATCATATCCACAGTTGCACCTACCGTCACACCTCCAGCCAGGGTCACATTCTGAACATCGGCCATGGTGAGCTTACCCTTTTTGTTCAGCATCGCAGAGAGAGCGAAGGCTGTGAGGGTGGAGGCACTGAGGCCAATGAACGTGTGGAGGATGGCCCTGTGCTGGTCATCTCCTTTCAGGGTTAGCGCTGAGTTGAAGGAGGGCCAAAAGACCCAGAGGAACAAGGTGCCCATCACAGACAGCATGTCAGACTGGTAGCTGGTGTTCTCTTTTGCGTGGCCTTCATTTAGCTGAGGCCTGTACAACACGAAAGTGACACCCAAGCCAAAATAACAGGCAAAGAGATGAATCAGAATAGACCCTCCTGCATCATTTATCTTCAGATACTTCAGCACGGCCCATTCTGTGACCGCGAACACCGGCACCTCCAGCAGAGCCATGACCAGCAGCTGCAATGGACTCGTCTTCCCGAGCACTGCCCCAAATGATATCAGCACCACAGCACAGGCAAATTCTGCATTGATGAGGTTAATCACTCCAAGATGAATCTTACCATCATGGTTGAACTGGAAGTAGCCCTGCACTAGAATGGCCCACTGGATTGCAAAAGTAGCTGTGAGGAAGTTAAAAACCATCCCACCAAAGCCATAGAGACGGAAAAATGCCAGGAGGCACCCAAAGCCAAGGAATATCATTACCTGTATGTCCGTAAAAAAAGGGTAGTCCCTGTACATTGCATTGTCCAAGGGGTTAGTCTGGTTGGTTTGAAATTTAGCATCAGCATGGTCATCGTAGGTAACAAAGATGGCATACAGGGCAACGATAACCACCTCTGTGACAAACACAAACACCGGTAACCTCACCCTAAGGCTGGTCGAGTGTGCCTTCATCCTGAGAGCTCTTTGGAACAAATGATTGTAATTCTTTTCCAGCCTGTCTTATCTCCGTTAAGATAAGGACATTGATCGGATGTGCTTTCCCTCAAACAAACATAAGCAATAGTCCTCTCACAGAGAAAAACTGCTGCGTGAACTTTGAGCAGTGTAATAAGACATTTAACAGCTCGGATAGATCAGCATTTTTGTGGTTTCTCAGGGCAATACAGCATGTGAATGCATCTATAAATCCATAATGTCTCATAAACTGTATATGCACCTGACATCATCATTTTTGTAGTCAAACAAAATGATAACATTATTAATACATTTATCACATGGTGATTTTCCAGAAAAACCTTTTCTTATGACGTTATGAATTTAATTTTCTTTTGGACATATGAAAGATTGTTTGCTGAACAACAAACAAGCCTTTGAATCAATCAGGCAGGACACATTGTCTCTTAAATCACAGAGTCAGTGATATACCCTGCACTGGCATTTCACAATCAGTGCAGTTCGGCATGTTTTGTCCAGATCAGTCACTTTGACTGAAACATTTTCCAAGAGGTGAATTGAAAATAAAACTGTGATACAACAGCTGGTCTCCTAAAATACATTTATGTAGTTTCTTTGATATCGGCTGTTTCAAGCTACAATTTTCTTTTATTGGGAACATTTGGCTGAACATCCATTCTATTTTCCAGAAAATGCCCCACTAAGTGGAAATTTGGAGGTTCTGTGCTTTGCTAAATGATTGCTCCACAGGAGGTGTTTAGTTGGGGAGGGGGGTCTAATTTATTTCACTTGTTATTTCAGTTCAACTTGTTTTTATACTAATGGTATTATTATTTGTAATTGTCAAACCAACAATGAAGTCATCCTACTACATATATCTAAACCCTGATATATCTCATTCCTCTGTGCTGTAGACCTCGATTGTTGTCCAAAAACACATCAGCCAGCCATACTGTTGCACTGGGTAACATGTTACTTCACCCCACAGATTCATGTGCACGTTATGTTGTCTAGAAACCAATCCAAAGACTAATAACAGCAAAGTTTTCAGTCTACAGTAGTTCTTGGTAAGGCAGACAGATGCCACTGTGCATGCATGGGAACATGATTCTGTTCATAGAAGCTTTGCTAGCTTATTGTGCTACATATCAAAATCTTTTTATTTTGTACTGGTTTTTATTATAAATTTAAAGTGCAAAGTTGCAGAGCAAGCTAATGAAGCTGTATAAAAGGAACCACATTTTCAAGCATTTGCAGTGGCATCTGCCATACATAGAGCTATTTTCTTGAGACCAAAAACATAATCGCTGTTATTCGTCTTTGGAGCCATTTCTAATCAAACTAATGTGCTCATACTCTTGGTGGTGAAGGAACATGTCATCCAGTGCAACACTGTAGCTCACTCACATGTTTTTGATAATTTTTGTATAACAATGGAGGCCTGAGGCAAAGAAGAATAAGATGTGTCAGGGTTTGGATACACACACAATACTTCAGTAAGTAGACCAATTCGTTGTTGGTTTGGTTCTGCCCATGAAATCTTTTGAAAATCACCAGCCATATCCTTTAATCATCAAACTCTTCCAGTGGAGCTGCTCAGTGGTCAACAGATCGGTCTGTGCAACTTGCTTTGAGTGGTTAAATATGAATAATGAATAATGAATCATATCAGTAACAATGAATAACAACAAAAAATAATGATATTAATACCTACTTCTATATACAAGAGGCTGTGGCAATTGTCTTGTCAAAAACAGGACATTATTTCACCTTTATTGGAAATGTAGCAAAGCTAACATACACATATCTGTTCTTGCTCAGATGTAATTTGTGTTTTGTGTGATGTCCTTTTAACTCCAAGCACCATTGAATCTTTATTGTGTGACTGATGAGTGTAATGATGCTGAGAAGGAAAATGCATGTCGACTGAACATGTACAAACAAACCGTAAATGTAAATAATCTTTAAACAGACACAAAAAGACAGATGCTGAGCTCTCACTGTTGTATTAAAATGTGTGAATTTATTGCGTTTTGAGCTGACATATAAAATGGTTTCTTTTAACCATTTCTTGTACATAATTGCATAAGACGTGTTAGAACATAAAAGAAAGTTTGTTTATCACGTAAGAAGACAATACAAACAGGAAGAGTAGCTGTTGCCTGGGTAACAGCTAATGGGGATCCAAATAAACTAAACTAAACAGACTAGTTTAGATCTATAAAACTTGTATTGACACTTGCTTACTAGGCCTAAAATCACAGATGTATTTACAAGTGCTCCATCCTCACTTGATCTTGTTGTTGAATTACACTGTCAGGTTTTCTCTCTCTCTCTCTCTCTCTCTCTCTCTCTCTCTCTCTCTCACACACACACACACACACACACAGACACACACACTCTGAGTAAGAGAGTGTAAAAATTGTGACTTTTGCAGACCAGTGACCAATTCTGTATATCTAAAACTACATTATGTTCTCTTAAATCAACACAGGTCTAATGTTCGGCATCGATACTTTTCGGAGTTATGAGGAAAACACTGAGGTCCGTACAGATTCCCCTAACAGAGGATGTAATATGTGTTTGATGAAGTGAGGTTCTGTGTGACAGAGTATTGAAAGCAATACAAGTCTTATGATTTTCTTAAAGAAACTGAAGGGTAATAGATTACTCATAGCTAGAAATTGTTACAGAGCATCCTAATAAGCCAAGGGAAAGAAGGAAATTAAATCAAACAAACACACACACACACAAATGTCTGAAGTACTCTGCAGGGAAATTTGATTTGATAATTCATACTATAACAATGTATGGATTAATATTTCTTTTTATCTGCCCATATTATTCTATGTCACCTCTGCTAGTCTTGTCAACACCACAGCTCATTCCTTTTGATTTTTAAATAGTGTGCATTAGTACAGCAACTGGTGAAGATAATGGACATTTTAAAGATGCAGTGTGTAGAATTTATTGGCCACTAGCAGAACGGATTTGGCAGAAATGGAATATAATAGTCATAGGTATCTTTTAATTAGTGTATAATCAATTGAACATGAGAATCATGTTTTCATTACCTTAGAATGAGCCCTTTATAGCTACATAAGGAGCAGGTCCTCTTCCACAGAGCATGCCATGTTGCACTGCCATGTTTTTAGAGTAAGCCAGAATAGACAAACCAAATACTGGTTCTAGAGAGGGCCTTTGCATTTTTAGTAAGTTTCACGGCCACCATAGGTTCTCTACATGCTTGGAAGTGGGAGGTGAGGGGTATTCAGTAGGTTGCAATGTGCAGTCTCACCACTAGATGGCACTAAATCCCACATACTAGTCCTTTAAAGTAGTTTGACATTTTGAGGAAGATGTTGATCAGCCTTTTTGTCAATAGATACATTAAACGATCACTCTCATATGTGTCTGATAAATATGAAGTTACAGCCAGCAGCAGCTCACACTGCATACAATACTGTATATTTCAGATTATTTAAATCAATTATATCTATAAACTTTTTTCTGCTCCACGCTGTTGAAAAAAATAAATCCTCTGAGATAAAATTTGTGACGTACTCTCGATACATCTCTATAAACATCCTACACTGGCTTATTCTATATAATACCTGTTTACAAACAAAACAAATGTAATAAATGTACTTCATGTTTTCACTGACCTGTCAAAATGAAGTAAATATAATAAAAATAAAATCACTACTGCTGAAGACTTAATAGATTAATATTATTATTATTTAAAAAAAATATTACATTTAATTCCTACTTAAAATTTCAGGTGTTTGACTTTATTCTAAAAAATGTTGGTGTCAAAAACATGTTCACATTATATATTGGCACATTTTGCTCATAAATATTCAAAGAGTTTAAATGGTTTATTATTCAAAAGAGTTTTAAAGGAGCATCTAACTGAACTTTTTTGTAAAGAGATACCTTGTAGATTTCATATGCTATTAGAAATCATGTATCAAATACATATTTTATCCCTCATATATACTCAATCATTTACACATATAGTCAATATTTTTCACTATGAAAACAACAAGGAAGATAGCGATCCCAGTGCATCCCCATCAACTAACACAACATCTACCACATTTACACATTTGCTGGGCTTTCTGGGCTTGCCGAGAAACATGACTAGATGACTTGAAGTAATAAATATCAAACGATTAGTGAATACTGCAATACAATATGAACTCAAGGGCTGAGTCCATGCTGTATTCATATTGTATTGCAGCATGTCATTGACTCCATTCAATCTATATGATTCCTGTGCAGCTCTGAGGATAATGAGGTCAGGTTTGGGATCATGATAATCTGCATCAAATTATTTCTTTTGACTTTAATGTCTGTCGAGCAAACATACAGATAAATCCCTGCTGGCCAGCTATGATACCATTGTTGTTGTCATATTTCCACAGTGAATTAACTCTTCTCTCATTGCCTGTGTGCTTATAAACATACAATTAAAGACAAGAACAGACCAGATAGACAAGACAGACATGATTAGATGAATAAATACATAAATAACATCAATAATAAATAATAGAAAAAAAACAAGTCTTCATTTACAAATGACCAGGAATAAACGCAAACGGACAGAAAGATGTTAAAAACACACCAGTAGGAAGAGAGAAATAACTGAAAACCTTCTATTTAATGTGACTAAGTGAAAAGCATCAGAACTAATCTGCTGCTATCAGCTGACAAGTCAAGAACAGAGAGGCGACTGTTACATAACTCTTCATGTACTCTAACGGTTAAAAGGTAACAGATACAGCGAGGTCCACATGAGTAGATGTCACCAGGAAAACACTGGAGTCTGAGGACAACACGTGGTGACAGGTGACAGGAGGGCTTTCCTAGAATGACACAAAGCTGGGGGGAGGAGAGGGCAGAGTCCGTTTAAAGACCTTGAAAGCCCTTCAGGAGTAAATGGTGATGACCTCACGTCCACCTCCGCGCACCAGGAGGACCCGGTTGAGACCTTCAGTGAGCACCTCGAGGAACTCCATGTCTGAGAGATGATCGCAGTGAAGGGAAGCATAAAAATAAGTGATAGCCTATATCAAACAACATATCTGTTATTCTTCAAATATGTTATAAATGTATTCATATTTTTGTCATCCTGTTTTTTCCATACTGTAATTTTGTTATCTTGGTCTATTCTGTACACAGCATTGCATGTCTGTCCACCCTGGGTCCCTCTTCTGTTCCTCATCCAGAGGTTTTTCTTTCCTTATTCAAATCAAGGGTCTCAGGATAGATTGATTTAGGAGATATGCTGTATTGCTGTACAGACTGAAAAGTCCCCTGAGTCACATTGCTGATTTGCGATATTGGGCTATATATAAAATATAAAAATGGACTTGCAGAATATCTGCTACAGCAAGGTACAGAGAAGACATAATGATCACTTTTAAAGACTGAACATTTCTAAAGCAGCAGGGTTATTGACTTCAGAAAAGAATCTCTTCCATCTTCCACTTCCAAGTACTGTACTTGTACAGTACTCTGCGGTACTTCAGGCTAGTACAGTTTTTAGGTACTTGTACGTTTTGAGTTTGAGTTTTTATTTTTCACATGTTAATATCAAACAAATACACACAAAAAACAAGAAAATAAATCAGTGTGTAAGGAGAGGGAAAGAGCTTAGCAGGGGTTGATTACCTATCTAAATAATATAAATATAAAAGAAAAAAAAAATTCACACTGATATAATAATATATAATAATACAGTATATCAGTTACCATAAAAAGTGCTTTTATCACATGAAACCTTTATTGTATTCCGTAATGCATTTATAGGACCAGCACCTTTCTTCAGTTGATTGTGTTATCATTGTGTGTCATTAATTGTGTAAGATGAAGGATACAGTTTTCAATGCCAACACGGTTCTTGGGTGGTCCAGGCATGTTGAGCAGGACGAGTTTAGCCTCCTTGGACTTCTTCATGATGACCTCATTGAGTCGCATTGCTGTATGCATGCGCCTCACATCTGTCTGATTCCTGATACAAGAAAGATTTGGTCACATTGGGTCTAGTTAGATTTACAAATCAGTCTTTTAGCTGCTCAGATCATGCAGTATAGCTCACAGCAAAATGTTAATACTTACAAGTGCTCCCATTCCCTGCGGCAGCATGCCAGGAGGTAAATAATAATGAGTGAATTACATAAAGAGCACGTGTTCACACAGGAAGCCCCACTTGTTAGTGTTTCAACTAACTAAGTTCAAAGTTTTGTTTGTCACGTGCACATGTAACTCATCAAAACCTGGAGCGTGGGTCGATGTACGCAAATATTTACCAACGACCCACGTTCTGTCTGCGTCCTGTGCAGAATTACGAGCTGAGAGAAACTGACAGGTCACTCACGGTTTCATGTTGAAGAGGTCTTTGCCCGTCTCCAGGTTCGTTGGTGTCAGGTTCCTCCCTTTGTCTGCAGCCTTGTTGTCTGTCCAGGTGGTGGCTCCCCCTGCAGGTGCAGTGGGGGACGTGGGGCTGGTAGGTGTGGATGTGTTCTTACTGTGGATCAGCTGAACCTGTTTTGGGTTGGAGACAGCCACAGACTAAGACAGAGGGACACCATGATACAACAGTGTGACAGGGTAAAGAAAGAAAAGAGACACCTGTCAGTAACGGTGAAGGTGTCAAGCCAGTGTCCAGTTGGAAATCACTGAGCAGACACTGGAAAGAGTAAAACACTTTGTGAAAGCTGCTCCTCTGATGAAACATGTCTGTCCAAGGGCACAGGAAGACAGTAGGTGGAGAGATTGAGAACAGAGGTGTGGAATGAGCTATTTCAGATGTCCCTACATCTAAGAGTAAAAGTTCCCTTCCCTTCATTTTTCCCATTGGCAGCATTTCATAACTCACTTCTATGCTTGGACCAGCATGAAACTCCTGCAGTTGAATCATCAGTACTGAAGATGAACAACTGCATTATAAAATATCTGTGTCTGTGTACATAAAAAACTTTGGGAGAGAATGTGATCCTTCTGTTTGGCAACATTAAGAAGATTGAAGAAAAAAATTAAACTGGAATACAGGAAAAACACTTAAGAATCCACTAACTATTGTAAATACAGATACTTATTTCTATGACAGTACCTCCTCTTCTTCTGCCACGCTGGCTCCCTCCTCAGCGCTGTGATGGGGGCGCACAGCAGTCGAGTTTTTACGTCGGATGGACCCACGGGATGAATCTGTAATGCTCTGGATCTGTAAAGTTAAAAAAATATAAAATGTATATGGTTAATTTTCTAATTTCCCTGTGTAATTTATTGTCTTCCCTCAAATCAATGAGGACAAGTCCAGACTCAGACACCAGCACCTCATTATAAACCAGTTCACTACCACAGAGCTGATATTTAGAGCACGCAGAGCGATAATGAAGATTTCAAAACTAATGTTATGTTCTTCACTGGTCAGTGTCACTACATGTTAACGTCTCTGACTTACCTCTCTCTCCATCTCATTCTTGGTCAGATGCATCTGTTTGAGGATCTGTGAGCGCTGTTCCATTATCAGTGTCTTTTCATAGGTGTAGGCTGAGATGTCACCGTCATGCTTTGAAAGGGAAACACATTTCCATGAATCATATGAGAGTCAAGTACCAGTTTTGGTTAAGTTTTGGTCTGTGCATGAGAAATTATTTCAGACCACAAAACACCTTTTTTTGCAGAATTAGTTTGTGAACTCTGATTATGTGTCAGACAAGTCTCTCACCATCTCCACCACTTCCACTGCAGCATCAATACGCAGGTGATAGAGGAAGGTCATGAGGTCTTTCTTCATCTGAATACTATTGTCATCCAGCTGAGCCACAGTGAAAATGCGCATCTTGCACTTCCTCCACACCTACAGGACAAAACAGGAACACTAAGTTGTGCTCATTTTTCTCCAAACAAAATCACATTAAACCTTTTTTAAAATGTACTAAATGTAAAGAATATTTCACAGTATTTTGTGTCCAACCTTGTGCTGGCGCAGCAGGAAGGGAAGAAGCATCAGCATGCCTCCATCGTGGACAATCCACCACACATCTATGTGGCCTTCAGTGAAGCGCTCTCCATTGGAAGGGTAGCTGGAGATGTTCTTAGGAACTAGCAAGGCCATACTGGCCACAGTTGTCTCTCTAACCACCTCTGAAGAGGGGCAGAAGACATTTTATATTAGCTGCTACAGTCTATTTGTTGAGTTAATCTCAGCACTAGGGTTAATTATTCATCAAAATTAACAATATGGTGGAATGAATATATAGCCTTTAGTAGGCGCTCTGTCTCATAGGCTTGTAAATCTTAAACCCTCAACAGGGGACAAGAAGAAAGTCCCAAAAAATCATAGACATTTTCATAGGGTAACTCAAAGTGAGACTCCTTTTATTGTATCTGTTCATGGATTGTTTGCTATTGAATGACAGTAGAATACACTTCAATAATTCACAAGCCTTTAAGATGGTTATTATAATCTTAGGGTTAATATTAGATTAGTCTGTCCTCCTATTTTTGGCTGCTATTAACACCAATAGGAAAAGTGTTGATATACTTGGCTGTTTAATGAGCAGACAACTTTGAGCCACATGGAAAATCAGGACAATCTGATGTGCATTAAATGCAGAGATTAATCTTATAAAGACAACATTCATGAAGTAACATTTAAAGTATTCATTATGTGACCTGTGACTTACCGATGAAGTTCCTAAATTGCTGGTGGTAGTCGGGCTGTTTCCAGTTACGAGGCCAGCTGACCATCACAGTGTTGTGCTTGAGACCTCCCAGACCTCCAACCTGAATCAGGTGGGACGTCCCATCTCTCAGATTGGAGGAGATGACCACCTGAGAGAAGCCCTTCACCTTCTCGGTCTCCATCAACTTACGCAAAGACTACAAAGACACAAACGAGTAAGGGCAGTTATTAGGGATGCTGCAAAAACTGTGCACACACAGTGGGGTGGGGGTGGGTAGGGGGCAAGTGGTGCACAAATCAGAGTGTATGTGTTAAAGATTACAGGACAGACCTGGTCTGCCCTCTGAGCCTCAGTATAGTTGTCAAGGAAGGTTCCTTGGATTGAGGTGCCAACAATGGTGAGACCCTTCCCTGCTTTCAGTTGATTGGTCAATGACAGCAGACGAGGCTGCTCCACATTCTGATCAGCGTCCACACTCACCAGAACCAGGAGCTGAGGCCTGAAAAAACACAAACCATCAAGACAGTGACTCAGCTCAGTGAATTAAAGATATCATAAATTAGCTACATTTACATTCATTATGTAAAAGCCATCTGATTATCACATTTCTTTTTATAATTGTAACTCAAAACAAGCATCTCAACATGTGAGCTTTACTGGGAATATTTACTGACCTCCAGTTCTTGGTGTGTGGTGGACCCTCCTCCAGCCTCATGAGAGCAAATCGTGCAGCGCTCAGAGAGATGCCGCGTATCCCATCGCCCCATTCCTTCTCAGCTCTGTCACACAGCAAATTTAATGGGTTAGTATATGATGTAGGCTATGTATCATAATGCATAAAAACATGATTATTAGAATGGTCTCATGTTAAGCCAGTTCATCTCTGTCATTAAATTAGCACCATAATCCCTATTGGAATAACTGAATGTTGTGCATAGAAAACTGACTGGGACAAACAGGAAACTAAACTGATTTTATACATCACCTGTTCACAGGTCTTGGGGTGTATTTCTGCATATGTTAAAAAAGTAGTGCAAAGCCTTTTGTGGCTCCAGAAAAAGTTACACTGAAAGTAATACATTTCACTTGTCACATGAGGTGTGGTTGAATAAATCTGGGGGTTATGAGTTAAGAGGGGAGGTCATAAGACCTCATCTGCAGACCTGTAGTCGCTCGTCATCTCTGCTTGAGGTTACATTAGTTGCTACTTGCATAATTCACCCACATCTCTAACTGAACTGTCTACGGTCCAGTTGAATTGCGGGTAATGTAGGTTTATGTAATATCTTTGGTTGTACTGTATTGCTTTTATTTACACAATTTGGTGTTTTTAAGCCACCTTTAAGTCACATATTTAATTGCTTTCATTACAATTTAAAACTGTGTATCAGGAGCCTGACATTATTATTATGGTACTATGGTTATTTAGTTGAATGCCAAAATACATCTCATTCTACGCTGTCATGATAATCACTTACCCACAGAACTCAATGTATTTGTATATGCAGGTGGCGATGCCCATGGCGATTATTGCATAAAACCAGGAACAGATGAACATGAGTGACAGGCACAAACTCATTCCCAGGAAAGAAAGAGCCCTGTGGAGGGGACAGGACATCACATGTTTGGCCCAACTGGGAAAATCAGCCAGCTTCACACTACTGGCTGGAACACATCAATGACCACAGCTTGTAAACTGGAGGTTTTGTATTAATTAAGTTTACTGCTGCCATGACCAGAACACAGCCAGGATTCAGCTTATCATGGCTGTCCAAGTGCACTCTGCTCCACTACTAATACTCAGTGTATGAATGCCTGTGTGAATAGATGAATGTCACACAAAGAGTCAAATGTTTTGAATGGTTGGAATATTTGAAAGATGTAAATGTAGTCCATTTACCATATAAACTCACCAGTGGTAGAATTTGAAGCGCGGCCTCCAGTTTGGTGTCCTCAGTAAAGTCTGCAGCGCGCAGGCAAGATTGACAAACATGTAGCACATCAAGAAAAACCTAAAGAAAGATGGGCCGATGAAAGGAAGGAGAACCAGAGACAGAAAGGTGTAGAATAGTAAAAATACAGAATAAAGTGCAATGAAGATATGAGTATATACACTCACATGGAGAGGATGGGTGCAACTGCATCCAGAGAGGCAATGATGATGCCAATCTCACAGATGCAAGCTGTGAGCAGCAGGGCCCAGGTAGGCTCCCCGTTGTCTTTGCCATGTCCGAACACCTGCAGCAGCAAGAAATGAATAAACTGAATCAAACTTTTACAACACCTTGTACAGTTAGTGCTATGCAAATGACAAATGTGATTTAAATAATTCAACAATCAAATTTGTGTCTGCAGCATAAGACTACAGAAAATGGACAAGCCTTCACAAACAGTCTGGTGGCGTTGATACAGTATGTTAGTCTGACAGATATTTGAAATGTTTTCTGCTTTGAAATGTTACAGTAACACACTCACTCTAAGAAATGGTATGATGCCATCCCTGGCGATGGCCTGTAGGAGACGTGGAGCTCCAGTCAGACTCTGAAGCCCCGCTCCACAGGTGGAAAAGAAGGAGCCAAACACAATGACCCATGGAGACGGCCATGCCAGAGTCCCAATCACTAGATTACCATTGACGCCTTCACCAAACCTGGAGAGGGAGGTAAAGACAAATGAGCACTCACAGTCTGTGATAAGTCACATGCCAACCTGTTCAACAGTCTCTCCATCATATAATCTGAAATAAAGTTAATGTTCTTAATCTGATTACACACAATTTACACCTCACCCTCTAAATTACTGTTGCTACATTTGTCAAGTTTTGTTCCATTATTGCAGAGTATACTGTATATACAGTTTAAAATGACAAATATATTATATATATAAATATATAATATTGGTATCTGAAAGTAAGAACGATTAGGCAACAACAATATTACATATGATGGAGTACAGTAATGTTTCAATCTGCCCGATTTCTTCCATAATAATAATTCAGTATACAGATATTTAAAACATTGATTTGCAATACAGAAAATTAGTTTGCAAGGCTGTACAAGTTATGAAGTTGTTGTGAATGGTCGATATTTTGTTTGAAATACTTAATTTGAATATGGAGTAAAGAAAATAAATTTACACACGTTTACACAGTTAGACTTACTTGTCTCGTAGTACTACTCCTTCTATACAGGCACCAAACAGCACCACACAGGAAATGTCTGGAAAACAAACTGTTAAGGAATACATTATTGGAAATGTTTAAGCCAAATAACAATATAAAATCATATTTAAGGCATTGACTTTTTCCCCCCTTTTTAGCAAACTTGGCTCAGTGAAGGATACACACAGTTGATGTGGTGGTGATGGCAGCAATGGTGCCGATGGGTATCGACTTCTGAGCATCACGCAGGTCTCCAGAGCGGTTGGAACCTGCCATGATACCTGTGAGGGTAACAAGATGAAATAGTCAGGAGCTTTGCATTTTTGTTTGCATTTGTTTCATATCACCAGTATCACAATTTGGTTCTCAGTGGGGACATACAGTATCTTCCTATTGAAAGATGAAAACTTTATGAATCATCAATACGTGTCATTTGAAAAATGTTATGAACAACAGCAGGAGCGGAAAAAACTGTTAGAACAGCACTGATGAATTATCACCTAAAAAGTTGATACAGCAAACTTAGCTGATAGTTACTTATTAATGGATATGAACAATATTACCCATTGTCACCCAGAAATGTAAGTTCCTCCAATCATTTTGCTTTTGGCTCTGTTTTGGTTTGCTTTTGAGGGAAGTATCTCACTCTTTAGGTCCAACATGCTCCACTATTTTAACCAGCTAGTTACTAACTTTTTCAGTCTGCTGTTTGGTGCTAGGCTGGTAGCACACAGCTGCCTGCTGAGGCTTGAAACAATGCTGATGATGGCAGTGAGAAAACAGGACAGATAGACAGACAGACAGACAGACTTAAAAAAGGCTGAGGCCAACTGCACAGGCAGTGATAACTATCTGCAGGCCTGTCAATACATCACTTTACCTATTATATATCTATCACATTATGCTTTGTAAAACATTATTAATATGAATGCAAAAGCACAGACACAAAAATACTCAGTCATAAGGGTGATGAAAGATTAACGAGCTCCCTGTTCCCTTTCAAAAGTCTCGCCCTGCACTTGTCTGGTACTCACCTGTGACAGATGGAAAGTATATCCCCACCAGCAGGGTGAAGAAGCTGGTGATGTCAGCCAAGACGTAGCGGTTGGAGTTGGTTGTGGGACTGTCTGGATCCACATCTACTGTAATGCCACGTTTCTCCAGTAACATCCCTTTTTCCAGGTAGTTACCAAATAGATTTTCTGAAAGACAAAGGAGTGTGTAAAATGTAAAACACGTGAGATGAACTAATCCTTTATCTTATTGATGAGACATTGTCATTTACATTGATGAGGCACCTCCTACCTGCCAGGATGCCACTAGTGACCCCGGGGATTCCCTGTATTTCTGTGACGTTGTTGTTGATGAAGTAGTCATCACAAGTGGCATTGAGGGAGTCAGAATCACAGAAGGACCTCCACAGTTTGGTGGTGACGGTGTCATTGTCTATTTCGATGACCTTTGCACAGATGTCATAGCTTTTAGAGAGAAGAGTGCGGTTTCCCAGAAGGCAGACGCTACAAAGAAAGTCAACAGAGGCATTGTTGTCACATATGACATCTAATCAAATCTGCTTTCAAAAAATGATGTGTAGTGTGTCACTTACGGGAAGACAGGGGGGTCAACAGCTGTCTTGATGACTCCAGCATAGACAGACAGGATGGAGAGAATAACACAGGCCAGGAAGACCAGCGCCAACTTGTTAACATATTTCACGCCAACAAACACCACCAGTGCCATGAAGCTCAGTACAATGGTGCCATACACCCTCATGTTATTCAGGAGAGCAAGCTCTGCCTCCGGACCCTCAAGGCCCTCGATCTTGAAGATGGCTGCCTGAGGAATGATGTAAATCTGACAGAATGGAAAGATGGAGGAAGAAAAGTGAGAAAAGAGTAAGGTATATATCATAAAAAATAATAAAATTAAACACAAAACACCCATGCAACAATTTTATATCACTTATAAATGTTAAATATCAAATACCATATCCTTTATCAATCATTTTAATCAATACATGCCTTCCTTAAAAATCACCATTCAAAAGAGAAACCATTATTTACAGCTGACCAATGTGCTTCTAGATAACTTGATTTAATTGCTTTATTAAAGGTAGGCACTCCTCTTAGCTCCTGAATGTGCTTTTTAAAAAACTGTTTATTTGTCTTTTATTGTGACATGTTACAGATACTTATATGGAGAAAATCATCTCATCTGCAACAATGACCCGACAGGGGACAAAACAGAAAAGACAGAATAAACTCTTCCATGAGGATTAATGCAAAAATCTAAAGTATTACGTTGGACAAAGATGTCTGAACACACACAGCACTATGTGTTGTGATAATAATCCCAATGATAATCCCATGTCACATGTGCATTGCTTAACAAAAGCAAACTGTACTTTTATATTTATACCAAAAAGGAAGTCTTAAACATTTAATTCTGTAATAATGTTAATAACTAAAAATCTAGCTTGGAACAGACTAACTCAACAGTAAGTATTTCGTTTTTTACTCTACATGTTTAGATAGGAATGGTATCTTATTTAAAAGTAGATTGAATATCGTTTCATGATCCAATATGTCTGTTTTTAGTGGCCATTAACAAATATCTCTCTCCATAAACTGTAGACCATGTGGGGTTAAACATCATGGCTCACTAAAAGAGTTAGTTTAGAGTTAGTTTAGAGTTAGTTTAGAGTTAGTTTAGACATCTCTGGACATAGCGTCATGATTTTGGCTCTTTGTTGGTTTATTAAAATATATCAGTGAAAACATTACTTGATGTGTTATTTGCTTATTATATTAAGGCGTTTTGTCATTATATTAAGACAAGAAGTTTTCTTGTTATAATGACAAAACTGTGTTGGGATAAGGAAAATAATCTTTCTAATGATGCCAGTACTGCTCAATGTATCAATTGGTTCTAATAATGTTAATTATAATATTATAATTAATATTATTCAGCTCTAATATATTCTTTAGCTCTATTATTTATCAAGCTTGTGTTCATCGCTTTGAAGAACAGATGTTCCTGAAATCCGTTTTTTAATATACACCGTTAATGATCATAATGACATTATAGTATATTGGAGCATCGTGTTCATCTGCCAGAGATTAAAAGCAGGACAAGAGGCGAGCTAAAAAGGCCTCAGCAATAAGATCACAGGTGTAAGCAATTTAATTAATGATGCATCTGTTCTATTTAGTCATCCCAGGGAGTCACATTAGTGAACCTGCAGCATTACACAACAGCATGACGTGGGATTGATGCCACATGAATAGAAAGCAGAAATTATCAGTTAATTACCAGTTACACCTGTGCTTTTCTTGCTCTATTCTGCACGGACCAGAAGAGCATGCAAAGCAATAAACATCTGAGTTAAGGCCACTTACCAGCAGAATTTCAATGCAGCCAAGAATATACATGGCACCGGCAAAAGTGGTGCCTAAGTAGAAGCAGATCCCAACAGCTCCACCAAACTCTGGCCCCAGGGAGCGAGAGATCATGTAATATGAACCTCCAGCTGTGAGTCACAAACACAAACAAGAGTCAGTGCCCCGATCTGTCACTCACTCTCACACACGCAAACACACTAATACATCCCCTCAGATATCCACTCACCTGGAACGACTCCATTTGTTGCGATGGCACTCATGGAAATGGCTGTGAGCATTGTCTGGGAAAAAAGAGCAGTACACAACAGAGGAGGCTTACAGGAGGCAGCAGGTGGACATTTAAACTTAAACTGGTCTGACAGCGAGGGCTTGATGAACTGAAGGAGTGAACAACAAGGAACATCCAAGGGCAGAGAAGTCTCACTCATCGGGTTATGTTGGATGGTTCAGTGCAGGGAAGACTGCCTAGATATACTGTCTGCTCTAAGATGGAAAGAAACTGGTCATTTCAGAAATGTCTTAGCTAGCTAAAGTTTTATTATGTGCAAATAGGTTGGAAACAAGAAGCTCTATCAGAAGCAATGTAGTCAGGAAGTCATTGTAACATCATCAGCTGTGAAAAACTGTTTTAGGGGCCAAAAATAAAGTTAACTGCCAATTCTTTATGAATGTGGATATTACTTTGTGTTTATTTATAGCTGCATACCCTGAGAAATACTGTAGATGTGTTTTAAATTAGTAGTATTAAGTACACCAGCATTACTTGGCCAAATGATTTGTATTTTTAGGATGTAAAATTTAAATAGTCAGGTCAGATATGTTGACATTATTCCATATGAACTCTTTTTCTCATCAACCTAAACCAATCAGATGTAAGCTAACGTTATCTTTGTCAGTTGGTTCATTCAGCTTCGGTTTACACAACAGATCCACCTGGCAGGTAAAAAGGTATTAATATTCAGTAACACTGAGAACTAGTTTGTTGGGTGCAACTGCTTTTAATGTAATGATTAGTAAATACTTATACTACTTATACTTATACTAATAACTGGCCCTTGCACAGTGTTTGACTTGGCTACTTAAACTTGTATTCCACTATATTTCAAAGGGAACTATTTTTAGCCATGCTACTGGCAATTTCTGTCAATCAGTCAGTTCACCTCTTTGGTCCAGACCTGAAATATCCCATCAATTATTGGATAGATTGCCATGAATGTTTTCTCCATGACATTCATGGTCATCAGAGGATGGATCCTATTGACATGGGTGATTCCCTGACTTTTCCTCTAAATGCTATTTAGAGGATTTAAAATCCATTATACTCAAAGTGCAATGCTGTTTATGTTGTTACGTCTCTCTTTAGTCTTCTTCATGCTGTATGTAACTGAAAGCGGGATAAAATGTTTTTTTCTTTGCTTGTAAAGCTTACTGTACATTATGAATTACATTTTCGAAACCAGGCTGTTGACAGAGCAGCATGTGACAGATTCAACAAGGAAAAGGTCGTATTGGAGCTGTTAGTGGATTTACTGGCATGATGCCGTGTGCCAGGATTTACTATGTCACCTTCAGCATCTGTGAAATGCAAATTATAATTATACAGCCTGTTATAGTAGTTTAATCTATATGCCACTAATTATGTATGTTTGTGCTATGGGACCACTTTGGATTGATAGTAAGATGATAAGGGTGTGGTGTATGCTACCAGCTCTACTGTACAGTATTAAATCAAACAGGCATATATTGATGTAACATCTGTTTGCTGAGTGAACCACAGCCATTAGCCTACAGAGAGCGGTCGTGTTACACAACAGAAGCAGGGACGTCTGCAGTTTTACTCACTGTGGAGCAACACATGAAGACAATTATGAAGGAGCCAAAGACGCCTCCAACCCCGACCATCCAGGTCATCCGCAGGAAGAGGATCACGCCAAAAATATTCTGGATACACGGCAAGTACACTCCCATCAGAGTGCCAAGCTGTGGAGCCTGACAACAAAACAAAACAACCAAATGTGAAAAAAATATGAAAACATATGAACCACATTTTTTGATGTCTTAGTTTTCTGACTTGTTCTTATTTTCTATGTAAATGTAGAGAATTGGGTTATAATCTTTCAGTGTTCCCTTTGTTGTTCAGTCAAAATTAAAATTCATGAAACGAGGTCTGACTCTTTGATTAGAAGGAAAGGGGGTTACTCTTTTCAAACGTAAAAGAATCCTGAGAAGAGGAACAAGATTTCTTTGTTCATTTGAAATGGGACTGTTTCCTCCAAGTCAATTTTCTGAAGAGAGGTAGGAAAAGAAATGTTTATTCTCCCTTTTCTCATTTCTGACAACAAATGTGTGTGTAGCTTTATTTTCTTTTGATGCAGCTAAACAGAAAATCAAACTGTGTGTTTGACCTGCAGCTGCAAACTCAAACATTTGTCTAGTATGTATTATACATAACTACACACATATGTATTAATTCAATGATGTGAAAATATAACTATAAAATCCAGCGTAAACTATTTAGTTGCTGAGAGTAACAGGTCAAATTCTGCATGAATATTGATGTGTACAAGAAAATACAAAGTCTATGAATGGGGAAAAATATCTCTTCTGTTTATATAAGATTAATGTTTCTTTCATCATTGAAACAATCATTAATAAGCTACTGTTTGTGGGTTTTAAGTTCTCATTTGGAAGTAGAAGAAAGTAAGTTTTATAGAAATACATTTTAAACTGTCAAAAAGTGACAAAGTGTAAAGAATACACCAGGAAATGAAATAATTTGTCACATAAGCCCTTGTTTGTCCATTTAACTTCAAGATTAAGTGTTTGGGAGTCTACATTTAATTTCTGCAAAGCACATTATGAGAAAATGTGTGTGGTAAAGAGGAGCTGACAGATGAAAGTCACTGCTCTTGTTTTGTCCTCAGGGGAGAGCTGGTTAGAGTGAGCTCAGTCATGCACTGACTGCCAGTGCTGCAGGATCCTTTGGGTGACTCAGTCTTCACACTGAGTGACCTGTATCTCTCACAATGACTTTCTCAAATGAGTGCAAAGAGTAACAAGGCTATTTTGTGTTGAAAGATTGTGCCTACTTTATTGTCTTGCATATCTATACTAAATTAATTATGGGATGTTGAACTTTTTAAAGTTATTTTTTGGCATTTTTTCCTTAAAAGACAGGTTTACAATTTCTTAAATCTGTCTTAAAACAACCCTCAGGTGCCCAAATAGACACTGAAATAGTTTTCTCTTGCCATAATAATTCCTCCTGTTCATATCGACCATTAGAAGATCTCTTTGTAATGCACTTACAATTAAAAGTGATGTGTCCACTGTGTACATCCTGTTTATATAAAGGTGTTGTATCAAATAATTTCTAGTTGTATCACATGCCTACTGAGACAGTAAGTGCTACATGAAATGGGCAAGTCATTTTAAATCTGAAAGGGGGTTTTACAGAGTAGGAAACTGGCAAGACAAAAGAAACATAATGACACTTTGTTGAAACAATCAACAAGCAAAATAAAATCCTATATCTAGTATCTTTTTTAACTGACTGAGGGCAGATGAGTCAGCTGAGCTTCAGCTAATGAGCTCGCTACCCGCAGGTGTTCGACCTCAGGTCCTCCAGTACTCTGTATGTGGAAAGCATGTGGACAGCAGGTCCCAACTTCACACACATTTGTAGGTCATGAAATTAAAAGACAACAGCTGCAACACACCTGAAAATGTCCTTAAAAGCAAAATGTATACATCCACTCTTTCTTTTGGATCCTCTGCTCGGCCACCAATGGTGTCATATTCTATGCGATTCAAATCCGATCACAATTTAGGACATTCTTTGGTCACAAAGTTGTTCCATTATGGCACGCATTTTTTTTACCCCAGCATTGATAGATCTGGCCTTTTTGGTGCCTTTTGGTGGGACAGAAGTGAGATTTATTTTGTTCAGGACAGAGTTTTTGTACTCTTTGAACAACTAGCAATAAAATATAATTTACCACACACTCACTTCTCCCAAGATTTACAACTAAAAAGTTTCAGCCAAAAACAACACAAAGTAAATGAGAGTAGAGAAACTAGAGTGAAATCCGGAGAGAATGCTGGTTATTGTGTGGCTATCTCTGTCTCATGCTCCACTGAGCACACGCAGGATAACCAACATAAACTCTGATGAGGGCCACTGTGAAATAAGTCCACAGACAGCCGATTTAGAGGTTCAGTGAACAAATCAGATACAACATAAGCCAGCAAGAAAAAAAAGGTAAGTACAGGCAGGGGGCTGGTGTCAAAAAGAGGATTTAATAAAACTATCGTAAAAGTACTAAAAAGTCAAATCAACAATTAGTAAATATTTACTTAGTTCCCCATATTGGAAATCAGATGGTATTAGTAAAAGTATTAGATGTGAGATCTCCACTATAATTGTTACGGGAAACACTGTGTGGTTTTCAGGATTTCCATTTTCAAAAAGTACATATGAAAATAAAGGCATTAGGCTTAATTGTGCATTATGTAACATCTGGTGATTTACTCCATCCCAGGGCTTTTTAATCACCTGCATTGTTTGCACATTTGCCTTGATGCTTTCCTCCTTTGAAAAACCACACTGAGCAATCACTTGATATAATGCCACTACTGTAGGGGATGTTTACTGGTTTTCATGAGCAGAAACTGAACAGAAATTGAGGACAGTGGAAAAACAATATTGACCGTTCTTTGACCCTCCACTTACAGCTTATAAAATGAAGACATAAAGCATTACAGAAAATAAAGAATTAACGAGAAGTCAAGACCTGAAATGAGAAGTAGTTAAAGTAGGAAGTCAGTGAGGCATGCAACTGTTCTAGCGCACTGGCATTTAAACTGCCAGAAAGTCAAAGTTCATACACAGCACGTGTGTAGTTTTTACTATAATATATATATATATAATATAGTATATTTATTTAGCATATGCTCATATTTCTTCCCATTTAAATCATCCTACATGAAGACAAAAGCTTGTAGACCTATTAAAAAAGACATGTGAACCTTCCTGTCTCCTGCCTGGCAGTTTCCAGGATTTTTAATAAAGCTGCTGTTGTGGTTCAAATAGCTGCAGGGTGGGTTTGAACTGATCACACGCACAACTTTACCGTGACAGGTTTTTTAGATGGACGTGCTCCCTCCTCAATATTCTCAGCCTCTTCGTGCTCTTTGCTGCCCGTCGGCAGGTTGGAGTAGTTAGCCAGACTGCTGAGCAGAGAGGAGACCATCGGACTGGTATCCATCTCCTCCTGCAATCGTGCGCACACACACACACACACACAGCTATATTAGACCAGGGGATCCACTGGGCTGGTTTTACATCCATGATCCCAGTGGGTTTTAAAACCTGTCCTCACCTCAAACAGAGCCATGTTCTTGCCATCGTACTGCTGGCTCTTCTCCACGTCACTGGCGGCGCTGCTGTTGATGAAAGGACTGCTCTCTTTGGGGTTCCCATCACCTGAAACACACAAACACTGAGCAGCTTTAGATTTGACTCCACACAGCTGCACACAGACTTTTTAATTAGATTGCCAGATAGCCAACAAACTAATGATAGATGGTTAATAAATTAAATTAGTGAGAGGAACCAATTCAGTGGAATCTTTAATTAGCATAGGAAAACTCAATTTAGATGGAAAATGATAGGATTTGATTTGGCTTTGTGTTGGATCTGTAGGATTTAATTATTTTGGTAATTAATGAAACAAACTTTTGACCATATTTCTTGGTCCCCATTTGCAAACTCAATCTGCTGATGAAGAAGACCGTGAAACTGCTTACACAAAAACCTGTAAGCAAGCAACATGTCTTCATGTAGAAGTTTCCAAAGAGAAGACACAAAGTTTAGAATAAGAAAACAGTGAGAGAGGGAGACAGAGGAGACAAAACAAAGACAACATGTATGTAAAACCCAAAAAGTATAAAATCTAGAAAAATAATTTGAACAAAGTTTTTTTTTAATGTCTTTTAAAACATACACTGTTTTGGTTCTCTGAAACTTTGCAGGGAGCTGTGCCAGAGCTGAGGAGTAACAATCTCAATTCAGAAAGTTCCAGAAAAGTGAAAAAGTGGGCCTTTAGTTGTTTGTCAGTTATCGTTCTACACAAGACAAGTCAAACTGAAAAAAAATTTCAATCATTTTGAACTATTATCACACACACACACACATACACACACAAACACCTACCCGCACACACATGACATCTTTGTATTGTATTCATTTGTCCAGTCAGCACTTTGTTGGATTGTTTGGATCTCACCCAGGCTCATGATTGGTAGACTGTTTCTGATCCCTGCAGAGTTCATGCTGCCGGCCACACACTCAGTGCTCATTTATAATATTTATCTATAGCAGCAGAAAAGGACTCAGCCTGCTTCTGCTGTAATCCCACTTTAATAAAAGGTGATTCCGTTTGATTAATTTTTGACTTATTATATAAGATGATATTATGACATAGACTACTGCAGCAACAGAAATATGTGCTCAACTTCCTCAAAACATGTAGCTATATTTTCTTTTGTCCAGTTGGTTAGAATTAAACAAGATAAACAGCATAAACTGCCTGTTAACCTCATAGGGAAACCTCTCCACATATGGTAGGGGTTCAACATAACCTGATGGCCCGATGGCTCATGATTTCACCGTCCATTTGGAGGATTATGCGTGCAACAATTACAAACCCCTTCGCAAAGAATATAAACATGAGAGGAATACAAGGAAAGACTGGCTTCTGGTGCCATCATATACAGTAGGTGTCAATCGTGTCATTCACATGTTTAAGGAAGGGAAGGACAGGAGGGCAGAGGAAGAGGGGAGTGGTGTGGTGTGGAGGAAAAAGGGGGCAGGGGTGAGGAAAAGGGAAGACAAGAAAACAGGAAGAAGGGATCAGGAGAGAAGTTGGAGGAAGAGAAGAGAGATGAGGTGATGGTCAGAGGGGAGGAGAGGAAGTGATTTATCTTTTTTTTTTTTTAAGATTTTGTTGACATAGATGCCTTTATTTATCAGTAGACCGACAGGAAACATGGGAGAGAGAGGGGGGTGTGACATGCAGCAAAGGACCTCCGATCGGAATTCGTACAGGGGTCGGCTGTGTATATGGCATGCACTCTAACCACTCGACCACCTGCGCGCCGTGATTTATCTTTTAATAGAGCAAATACACTAGGACTCAATTGTGTTCATTTAGAGAATACTGTCGCCTGTTTTAGGGGGAATTGTCCTTTGAAATCCAGCAGCACATTATTTGGTGACACATAAAGTTGATTTCAAACCATGGGTGTATGTATTTTTAGCTGCTGTGAAGTGTAACCATCTGACGTCTGGGGACACAGACCAAGAAATAGATTCCACCATTTAAATACGGCACAGGGCTGGCTGGTGGTAGGATGGTGGCCCTAGAGAGAGGATGAGGAGAAAAGTGCACGAGGAAAATATGACTGAAATGATTATTCCATTATTCCATCTGTACGGGTCTCTTGGAGACCAACTGAAGAAAATCTAGCCCACCCACATAGGTTACAAGACCTAATTTTTCCTGCTCTTCCCGCCATGAGTGCTAAATGCCAACTTGGGACAGTTATGTCCTTTTTACTGTCAACATGGTGTGCGGTAGAGAAACAAGGTCAGATTTTTCGAAAATGGCACACCCAATGCCCCCTTTTTAATAATTTTGACCTTACCACGGGGGGAGCTCCCTTTCAGTTTCCTCAATGGGCTAATAAGGACATTAATATTTTAGCAGATGTTTGGGAAGAAAGTGGGATGAGATCTTTTGACAATTTATGTTTTCTGTATAATGTTCCTAAAACCTCTTTTTTCTTTTACCTTAGACTCAGACAAGCTATAGTGTTCCATGGGGTGAAAATTTGGTAACCCATCCGCTCCATTCTTTACTAAATGCCAGAGGTCAGACTAAAGAGTTAACATCAAAAATGTATGCAAACCCTTAAATATCGATCAGACTTGGAGCAGAGATCTTGACATTTCTGTTGAGGATATGTGTTGGACAACTGTCTGGAAAAACTTAGATCATACTTCTAAAAACCCAAATCATAAATTGATACATTTTAAATTTATACATAGGAGTATACTTACTCCTTGAAAGCTTCATTTAACGAAACTTATATCCTCCCCGAACTGCGAGCTCTGCCTAAATCATGATATTGGAACTTTTATGCATATCTATTGGCATTGTCCAAAGAGTTGACATTTGTTTGTTTTTTTTGTTTTCGTTTTTTTGTGTTTGTGTTTGTTTCATTTTGGTTTTTGTTTTATGTTTCTGATGAAAAACCTTAATAAAAATAATTAAAAAAAAGATTATTCCATAATGAAGGTAATCAATACTAGCCATAGTTCTTTGACTTATACTGTGAACTTTTAAGGTGCAAAAAAACCTCTTTTCCAAGCCAGTGTCTCACTATAGGTGATGAACACAATTTTTTTGCCAAAGTTATAAAAATGATGGTTATTTCCCTTGAGATTTCTGGGATTGTGTTTTTCTCTGAGCTCTTCTCACTAATTTGAAGTGTGTGGAACTTTAAAAAGAGTTGATCTCACACATTTCCATTAAAAATCAATAATATTTGTTCATAATTCTGTTGTTGTCATTTTCATCTGGGTCGAATATGGTGTGTTTGGCAAAGTTATTTGGTCCAACATTGGGCCAAAACAGAGCCAGTTGGGCTGAGACATGGCTCTGTCATGGACCATCTGGGCCTGTGTTTTGGCTATACCAGACCACTTGATAACCGTAAGTCATTATTGTATTTGTGGGCTGTGTGGTCGATCACTGGGCTGAACCAGTTTTGCTATACATGCACGTCTTCTGCACCCTCTGCAGGAGATACACTCTGTTTAACCTCTCAAACACTAGGCCTCTGGCACAGGGTGCTGCCCGAAAATGACATACCCAAAATGAATATAGTATATCTCTGCAACTACAAGGTCTATATGAACAATCTTGGTATCATAATAAAGGGAACACTTGTGAGATGTTTGCAGAAGTGAAAGCATCAGCATATATGTTACTGGGTCATAGTAAATGAAGATTGAACACAGCAGAAATTACAGATAGTAGGAGCGCAGTGACTGCGTGCATGTCTGTGCGTAACTGGAGGACGGCTGTTACTATTTCATGCAATAATTTGCTTGGTGTTTAATTTGAGTTGTGTTGAGCTGTAAATGGTTGTGCTGGCTCACTAACTGAGATTCTTTTGAACAAAATGGTGTATCATATGACTACATTGGTGCATGTTTGACTGTCCTGGAGACGTTTTTATGTCGAGAGTGCGCCTTGCCCCTGCCGCCGGGAGCTCTCGGGCTTAAGAGGTTAAAGAACCAATATGTAATATATTTACTGTACTAACTCATAAAATGACCATGATAGAGATCAAAGAAACATGCTAAGTTGAAATACTGGCTTCTTCAGCTATAATACTACAGTCAGTATGTTCTCCTTTGAAATGTCCATTTCCAAGAGTTGCAATGATTAATCGATTAGCCCATTGAGAGAAAATGACTAACTTGATTGATTCACTGTATCAGTCACTTTTCAAGCAAAAATACCAAACATTTGATGCCTACAGTTTCATCAAACTGATGATTTACCGATTTTCTTTATAATATTTAACAGAAAATTGCAAATTTTAAAATTTTAGAATTTTAGAAGAGGCAAATTAAAGACATCACCATGGAAATTGTGAGTGGCATATTTTTCACAATGACTTTTAACATTTCATTCAATAAATGATTAATTGATGAATCAAGAAAATATTCATCACATTATTCCATAATGAAGGTAATCATTACTTGCAGTGATAGTTATTTGTCTTATACCGTGACCTTTAAAGGTCCAAAAAAACCCTCTTTTCTAAGCCAGTGTCTCACTATACAGTAGGTGATGAACACACATATTTTGCCAAAGTTATAAAAACTATTGTTATATCCTTTGAGATTTCTGGGATTGTGTTTTTCTCTGAGCTCTTCTCACTAATTTGAAGTGTGTGGAACTTTGAAAAGAGTTGATGTCACATATTTCCAGTAAAAATCAATAATATTTGTTCATAATTCTGTCTGCATTTTCATCTGGGCCAAATATGGTGTGTGAATTAATGAAGTGGTTTGGTAAAGGTTTAGTTGAGGCTAACATCTGGGGTCAGTGCTGAAACTTATTTGGTCCAACACTGGGCCAAAACAAAGCCAGTTATGGTCATACAATGAGCTGAGATATGGCTCTGTCATGGGCCATATGTGGTCTTCATAAAAACTTAGATCCAGACATTCAAACCTGTGGTTTACGGCTGACTAAATCCACCTGTTTTTTCCACAGGTACCAGAGGACCGTAAGTCATTGCTGTATTTGTGGGATGTGTGGTAAATGCCTGTTTTTGTTTTGGCCTGTGTGATTCTGCTCACTGCCAAACACTTTATGTGTCACCATGTAATGTGGTGCTTTCACGTATTACTGTGAGATCAGGTTGATGCCCATCTCAACATCCAAGGTTGCCAGATATAAAACAATGGCACGCAAACACAGCATGCTGTAGCCATGGCAGCAAGCAAGCAAACTGGATCAACTGAGATACATTCAACCCGACCTAAAAAAACCACATGAGCTTTGAGTCTGGGGAGGAGGGGCAGGGCAGGGGATGACTCTCCAGTATTTTGATTTGGACTGCAGTACCAATTTTAAATACTTTCTGTCAATGTTATGTATTTCTCCTTTAAGTGTTAATCACCAAGGATGACAACAGTTTAGTTAAAACCAACAAAAGGTTCACTGCTGATCACCAGTGGTGTTTTGTATGACATATTTTAGAATTAGCTTTCATCTCTGTGGCTCCTGCCAGCATTTTCAATATCTATGGCAGAAATCTCTCCTTAAGTTCAGATATTGCTGTTGCTCTGTCTCCATTTATTTGAGAAAGGTTTAAACCTACAGTAACTAACCTGAGGTTTGATCCAGTGAGCACAACCAATGCCATTGTGTTCTTTCTTTTATTGTTCACTGCTAGTATGTTTCTGCAGATCTTTAGTTAATATAAATGTCGTTAACATCAGTTTGTTTAAATACACGTAAACAGGCAAATAATCTTAGCACTGATCCTTTGGTTAAATTATGCCTGTATTCAATGATGATCAGTCAAAAAAAAAAATCAGATCAGGTCTTTTATCTGTAAAACTCCTTACAGAACTACTTACATAAATAAAGCTTTCCTGAGCTGTTATTTTTCTTCTTACCGACAGGTGTGCTCTTGTACAGCTTTTGGAGATATGCACTTGTTCTCCTTTCTTAATGTTATTCTTCTCTTTTTCCCCATTGACTTGCATGGTTTCCATCTGGTTTAATTTTCAAAGCTTCCCTGTTTGGCTTCATGTGCTACCTCAATGCCAGTAAACAGTCATTAAAAGGCCCCTTGACCCCCACCTGGCTTTTGGTCTGGAGCACTTTTAGGACTTTTCCTGGGCTGGATGTAACATTGTTGCACTTCATCTCAGTGTGAGCTGATTTTTGATTTTCTAAGACTGGACGTACTGTTGTTGCACTTTTTGGGGGCTCAAATATAAGATCTTGCCAAGGACACCAACAACGCCAGTCCTGGCACAACAATCTGTGAAGACATTATCACCTTTTAAAGTTGAAATGGCAAGCTTGTTAGCAGTAAGTTGCCAATTTGGACTTTCAGCAGACATAAGCAAACATTCATTTGGAGTCATGTTTCCTGCCTTCCGATGAATATAAGTCCAATAGGCACTCTTTTAGCTGTGGTTTGGTCTCTTGAGGGAAATATGTGGCTCTTTAGCCGCTAAATGTGCCACTATGCTTCACCATCTTTTCCCTTACTTTGTCTGTTTGCCATTTGGAGATCCAACATGTTTTGTACTACATATCTCACAAAATTTTGGAATCACTGAAGATCTTTTTAGTCAATGACAATGACCTATGCCTAAGCTATGCTCACATTATCTTGGAGTATAATGTCATTTAAAAGCTGGCAGAAGTCATAAAGAGGACCACATCCTTGTTGGTTGCTCAAAGCCACACAATCAAGTTCCCCTCCCAATTCCCCAAGCTGCAGCAGTATTATAGACTAATCTTTAAAGCAAAGAGGAGAGTCAGATGCCAGCCAAACTGCTCACACACAGCACGTAATCCTTTGAACGATGAACCATTCTCCTAAAGTCGAATTGCCTGTCAAATTGCATTAGAAAGCATTTCATTTTTATGTTGTTCTGAGTTTGCATGAAGGATTAGAGCGTTTATCAGTATTCAATCAATACCTGCACATAACACATCCAAAATGCATCACCTGTGTAATTGTTGATGTGAAAAAACCTGTGAATAACTCATTTAAAAAAAAAACCCAAAAAACACATTTCCAGTTATTCAGTTGTAAGGAAGAGAGCATTTTTGCAGCTGCTTTGAATGATAAAATGATCTCATGTTTTTATAGCAGACAATACTAAAGAAACCTGTTTGTTACTAGTTGTGATGAGGGGCAACTGGAAAACTGCATTTTTAAAAGATTGCACCCACAGCAGGTCTTTTATTTAAACTCTTAGTTGTAGTTTTTGTTAATCCACCATGATTTTTAAATCTGCATTTTAAAGCTCTTGGCTTAGAGTGAAATCAGCTTTTAAAAAATTGCGATTTAACCATGTTTAACTAAATGCCTTTGTGTGTATGTGCACGTGCATGCAAGCATTATATTTGACTTATTTTTTACAGTATAGGTCCATCATATCCCTTCCTGTGCTGTCTTACTCTCCTCCTGGCTTTAGCAGTGAGCTTTGAGCCACAATCTTCACATCATAAAAACTAAAAATATCTCTGTCTGTGTGGCAGAGGGGGAAGATTATCTGAGCCATCAAACCAAACACTTCACAGTCTGGATCAGACCTCTGTATTCTGCATGTTTCTCATGCAACAAAGCCATGTGTCAGCGAATACACAATGATTGATCTCTGCCAGTGGACCATGGGAGTGTTGTATAATAAATATTCTTCATTAGACTGAAGAACATGCATACAATAAGAGCCTTCCAGAGCTGATAAATCTGGGGGATTTTTACACTCAAAATGTCAATATCAGTGTTGGTTTTTCCACAGCTGTTATTTACGAGCTGGACAACCTGCCTCCTCTTCATCCTTCACTTTGAGAGACTTTGAAACGTAACCAACCAGTCTCACTTGAATCAATCCTGATCCATCACTGCAATAGATGAGATTCCAAAAATGTTTGATTGATTGATTTTTCTTTGTGTGTGCAAATATTATATTCTTTGTGCATCATTTAGACTCTTATCATACCATTTTATAATAAGGTCATGTAGAAACATGTAGATTTTTTCCATATTTCTATGAGAACAGTCAGAGTCAGATGACATGCAGTCGATCTGAAATACCCTTTTCTATGTAGGTGGATTACAGCTAATTTGTAGGCATATCAATTAATGTATGAATTAACTGATGATCCATTACATTTTAATTAATCACATAAACCTGTAGTGACTTGATCACCTGTTAATGGTGAGTGAGGAATACAGCAGGCATTCATGTATTAAATCACAAGTTATGTTAATCGTGTGTTTTATAACCTTATTAAAAAATATTACAATATGTGTTTTTACTTAATATTGTCACTTTGCAGTCTGTTTATGTCAACATTGCTGCAGCAGTTTATTTTATGTTTAGAAATGAACAAAAGTAGCTCACTACTTGAAGTCATAATGTCTCTCATGCCTTAAGGATCAACATGCACTTATTTACAGCAAATTCCAGGACAATAAATAAAGATTAAAGAAATATTTGGATGCATAGAGGTAATCCTACACAGGTAAGATACAGTCTAGACTCACTGCCGTCCAATTAAGCCTGCTCCTTTCCCCTCTCTTCACAAATCCTCCTGCCCAGAGGGGAAAGATGTGCTCTCCCTGAAAGTGTTCAGTTGTGTTAAACCTCACATACTTTGCTGTCCTTCAAATTCTGAAGTGAACTACAACTCAGTCCTTCTCTCTTGCCCGTTTTTTACAGAGCACAAAGACTGGATGGATTTTGTATTAATTGGACCACTGACAGGCGGTGTGAAGAACTATGACTTTCTGAAGTGAACACCCAGAGAAACTCTCTGCATTTCTTTTGAGAGGCATGAAATTGCTGAAAAATATTTTATTTGCATTATTTTAATTGATTACTTTTTTCTATTAATTGATTCTTTTTGTCTATAAAATGTCAGAAAATGGTAAAATATATTGATCACCATTTCACAGCCCAAGATGCAACCTACAATATTCTTGTTTTGTCCAAATTAAGAGTCCATAGTCCAAAGATATTCAGCTTTCTATCAGAAGAGTAAAGAACCCAGAAACCAGAGTGGTTTAACTTTTATTCTTAAAAAGTAAAAAAAAAAAAAAAAAAATTATGATAATGAACTGTCATTGATTAATCTGATTTGTTTAATTGATTTTTCAAGTTATGACTTTTTGCAGCCCCATTACAAGCACTGAATTCTTCTATCATTGAACTACATGTCAAAAATGTTTCTAAACTCTGATTCATAACTTGCTATGACCTTTGTGACCTGTTTAAAGCCTTTTTTCAGACCAAAAAACAGAGATCACGTTCGTGTGTTTTTACTAGTCACAGACCACAGATTATGTAGAGGTCATTTTTAAATAAAAAGTTTTAAAATTGAGTCAGCTAGTCTGGTAGTGCTGCAGGGGGTCTGTAATGCAAGAACAGGAAGGCATTTTTGTTTTTTATCCTTGACTATAGAACAACCAGAAGTGCTCTGCTGGAGGCTTTCAGTCTTGCTCATAAAAGGCATCTTGGTATAGTATATTAGCATTAACCCATAAAAATGTCTTGAAGGTATTTGACAAAGTGAACAGAGTAAAGCAATATATACTAGCCTGTCTGTCTAAGCCCTGTGAAATGTAGTGCTGGTCTGATGAAATCCAAGCACAGACAATTTCCCTTTGATTATACTGCACAAAAGAATCATTGCCTGGGTGATTAAAGAGTGTCGAAAATGACCCACATATATAAATTCCTGCAACTGAAGAGCTCTAAGAGGTTTATAGGGTTGTGAACAGCACTTAAGATTCAGTTGTAAAAGATGGTTGTGATATGTGTGAATATCCAGACATGTTAAGTCACCACAAAGAGCTACAGCTGTAAAACATCATCACAGCAATGAAAAAGCATCCGTTAAAAATTTGAGAGAAATTTAATCTGGAATCAGAAAAAAACGCACATAAGGTGCTCATTACATAAAGCAGCAGGGAACAGACCCTGTGAGTGTTTTCGAGGTGATATGTTATTGACTGTGGGGCTGATGTGGACATGTGAAGCAGCATGCACCACTGTGTGGACTTTGTCTTTAATGTGTGGGTCAGATCAGGACGAGCCGCCTTGTCCGACCCATTTACATTGTGTCCAAAGCAAATTACTGCTCCAGGACCAGATCTTTTCTATTCCTGTGTCGGTATGCAGTAAAATATTAAAACACACAATTTCTAAAGCACCTCTAGCACAAAAATGCATACACTTTTAGTAGGTACCTTAAGGGTTGGAATGAAAATTCAGATTTATTAGCTTTTATGACATTTAGACAGTAAAATGAACACTGTCAGTACTGTCAATAAGTGTCACTGTTAGTAAGTTCAGCTTTTCATGGCTTGATCAGTCAGTTTTTGACCATTTCAACATGTTCATATACAAAACAGGCCACCAGGGCATATTTTGCTGAAGCTTTGAATACAGCTGCATATAGAAAATACAAAGTAAGCACAATACAGGTACATAATCTCCATATAAGCCTGACACTGAGCAGACACAAAATAAACTATTGCTCTGACTGCAGTACAGTGTTTATTAGCTGGACTACTATTAACTCTCTCTCTCTCTCTCTCTCTCTCTCTCTCTCTCTCTCTCTCTCTCTCTCACACACACACACACACACACACACACACACACACACACACACACACACACATACATAAACACAAGATCCCAGAAAAAAATAACCCAAATGCACCTTTTTCTTCTCAGCAAAACATATGTTCCCGAAAACAAAACAACATTTGCAGAACTCAAATGTTCAGTAACTTTAAATGACTTGTTTGTCTGTTTGTATAATCCTTCTGTTTTAGCCTCTGGACAGACAGCCATTATTCATAAGGAATGACCAGCTCAGAAAGATGACATCACTAAAGAATTACAAGTTCTGAAAATATTCATACTGATGCAGCCGCAACAGGCACAACTTGACCAAAGCATGCAGATGAAAGGCAGTGGGTGGTTCAGATTTGTACCCTTGATGTGACATGGCTATTACAAAATGGACAGTTTATACCGGCTTTTAAAAGCTTAATAGGACACAGGCTCAAGGGGATTATGCAGCAGCTGCTGGATGCCACAGAGGAAGGCAGACATTAACTTCTGCATGTGAGAGAGCTGCACCAATCAGCTGCAAAGCAACCTCACAGTTACATCAACTGCACACTCACCGTATTCATTTTCACCCCGCCTCCTGTAACTGAGGAATTAAAGCTAATTCCATAAAGTCATTTGTCTAATTTAAATCTCTCGTGTAAAGTAAGCAAATATTTTAGCCATGCTAGCAGCAGGTCAGTATTAGTCAGTCAGCCAGTTATCCACTTTGATCCCAGAGTGAAATATCTCAACAACCGCAGTACTGCGCAAAAGTTTTAGGTATTTTAGATGTTTAGATTCTCATCCATTATGTAAGAAAATGTGTGCAGATGTTCCAAAGAGAACTGGTGTTGTTTTAAAGGCAAAGCATGTTCACACCAAGTATTGATTTAATTTAGATTTCTTCTTTTTACTGAACTTAGTATTCAACTCAAAGTCCTGCTGTGCAGCATGCAGGTGATCGAGTGGTTAGTGCACAAGCCACATACACAACCGACACCGGTTCAAATCCTGGCCGTAGGTCCTTTGCTGCATACCACCCACCTCCCGCCCCCCCCTCCCAAGTTTCTTGTCTGTCTACTGCTAAATAAAGGCATCTATGTTAAAAAAATGTCCTCACAGAGCAGCTGGTGTGGATAGTGTACTTTTTGTTTTGTTTTGACAAAAAACGAATGAAAGACTAAGACTAATTGAACTGGGGAGAGGAATCCATTAATTGTAAACTGCTACATACAGTAACAACATGTCGGTTATTAAATCTCAGTGGGTGTTTCACTTCAGCTGCCTCATAGACATTTGCATGAAGTCCTAATGTCTCTGTGATGGCAACATACAGTTTTATCAGCAACAACACATTAGCACCTCCAAGATACACGAACATACGTGCGTAAACTTGAGTTCATCCATCAATTTTTCAACAGATGTCATCATGACCCAGAGTCAAAAAATGAAAATAAAAGGAAGCAAAAAACTGCTGAAAATACAAACCAGCCTCAGGATTTCCAGATGTGAAACTTTTTCGTGCTGAACAAAACAATGTTGTTGTCTCTGAAATCAATTTGCACTTTTGCTGCTCCAACACATTAAGACATGCTCGCCAAAGGGAATAGTTACTGGTGAAAATTGGCATTCCCTATATAACACTGCAGTTTCTGAAATGTGTGAAATGTAAGGAGATGAAATGTGAGAAGCAGACAGTTAACACCTACAGACCTACGTATACACTATGTGTACACTGTATGTAGAGGTATCAATATAGGTGAAGCCTATATATGGAGGTATAGCATACACAGCCAAAGAAAAAATATGTATCCAAGCCAATATCACATATTTTAACACTATGAAACATTATTACTCAATCCACTGCTGCTTCACCCACATAGTAGAGAAATATGCCTTGATAATACAGACAGCTTCACAGGCAACTCTGCAACAATCAACTACAACTATTGCAGAAGAATCACAACTACTGAAGTATATGCAAATTTTTCTTTGATAAATGCAGAGCAACTTGTGTCCTGGTATGCCCTGGTGCACCATTACTATTGAAGTGGATATTATGCTTTTTGTCATTTTTAATACCGTAGCTAATTTTGTATTCATATTTTATCCTGTAAAGTTTGAATATATTGTGCTTATAGTTTATATTTATATTTAGTTTATTTACATTTACATTTAGTTTAGTTTATATTTATATTGTATATTACATTAAAGATTTGATGTAATGTACAATATAAATACAATCACATACAGTCATACTTTAACATATATTCAGTTATAACACAAACAAATTCACTCACAATCAATATTTTCTCAGGTGGTACCTCACAGCAAATCTTTCATTATACAACAGCATGACTAATCTCAAGGATGTTTGCAAAAAATGAGTCACCCATCCATCCTGACCTCAATACTTCCCACAGTGCTATAAGAGAGTGACATCACTTTCTCCATGAATGTATACTGCAGGTGGTTTGAAGTAATTTGAATTAACAAACAATGCTGTCCATTTTGTGGTGAGGGCAGTCTCAAAAGAGATGGTTTTGTTCATAATAATCTGTTTGTTGATCCTAATTCAGGTCTTCCAGACCCTAAGTCTCTATGTCAGACAGATTAGTGTTTCTCCCTTTGAGATTTAGCTGATGATAGAGCTCAGCGGGGCACAGATTCAATGCAGGAAGTAACAACAGCCGCTGCAGATTTTAACTGGACTGCACTGCACTTCATGTGCAACACCAAAAGATTTCTTAAAACTGCTGTCAGCCTTTTATCGACCTTTGATGCTCACAAGCAGGATTAGGGATGCATACGTACATCAAAACTAAGATTGCAGTTATGACACAAGATTTAATCATCTTTGAGCAGGAAAATGACTGTGGGGAGCAGATTTATCAGTACTTTAGTGGGAAATAATTCATTTTCAAATTTAGAATTTGTATCATTTCATCATGTGTGACATAATACATGTTTTATATTACAGTGTAGAAGTATTATATGTATTTGGTATATGAAGAATGTGACAGAGTTGAGAAAGTGACAGAGAAAGAGTATGGGGTGATAAAGAAGAGTAAACTGACAGAGGGGAGAGGAGAAAGTCAGACACGTGTTTGATATTCTGTCATAGGGAGCTGTCAGATTACCAGAACAATATTAAAGCTGCAGGCAGCAACTCAGCAACAGCTTATATTACAGAGGAAATACTGGAAATTAGAACTTTGAGTAAATTCTTATGTATGGAAGCCTATAGTTGACAACATTAAAAATATAATGTCAATTTCAAAATGAAAATGTAATTCCACAGTAATGCTATAAGTTTCTGCATATGTATGTGTTATTTCAGTAAAAATTAGAATTAAAATCCAATTATCCAATTTGCAATTTCATTTTCACAAAATAGTATGGGCGTTCCACCTTTTGTACAAAATAACTTCTTTCCAAGAGGAACTATATCAAAATGCTATGCATAATAGCCTGCTGTAAAAGAGCTGCACAGATCAACTCATCGGATAATTTTCTTCTGGACAGCGGACATTGACTAGCTGACCACAGCAGGAGTTGGACTGCTAGCAGCTGAGATATTACAGATTTATAGAATGTCAAATTAACAGTCCTCTAGTGAAAATTACCAATTACCAATTACCAAAGCATGGCTCAAAATGTACAATTTCATTGCACTGCGAGGCATACTGGGTAGTCACTGAACGAGGAAATGACGTCCAAAAACAAAAGCTTTTCCATATTCATTTTTATATGGTAATAGAATGTCCATATATATGTGCAAATGAAAATGCAAATGGATTATTGATTCGATTATTATTTTTAATGTAGTCCCTAGGACTATAGGTTTCCATACTTATGTGTGTTTAATGTGTTCTCCATATCTTCCAGGACAAAGTGCATGTCTCATAAATGTTCCTGTTTACTTTGTCTTTGTCCCTACAGCCAAATGACACTAATTTGATTTAAAGATCTGAAGTGAAGCTGTAATTTAACCAACTCTTACGTATACATGCACACAGGACTCAGGATGTGAACTCTGTTCCTTTCTTATGCCTTTTGAAGAGAGTTTACCATAAAGTGATGACAGGAAATGAGGGAAGAGAGGGATGAGGAATAGTATGCAACAAAGGTCTCTGTCTGATCTCAAACTGGCTATGTTGTTGTTGTCAGCCTCTAGACCACCAGAGTGGCCCCACTGGCCCTTAAACTGACTGTCAGTTGACACAAAGTTTGAGCATTAACCCAGGTCAACAGAGCTAACACTAGACAGTGGAACTAAAGGTGTTAAGTATATTTGAACACTGATAACAGAAGTCTGTGTGATGGCAAACACAGATGCTTTGTTTCATCACAGAGTGATGAAGAATTAGACCGCACTGTATTTCATAATCTCCAATCTAAGACTGGGTGGGAGAGATGTTGTAGCTCAGTGGGAGGATTAGAAGAGAGCTCTGTCATTATTCTCCTTCTCCAGTTTTTTCAAAGTGTCTGCCTCTGCAATGTGATCACGGTCTTAGTAAAGTCATCAAAGCTCCAGTGAGTCACTATGAACTGATTTAGAAAGGAGGATGCCACAGTGGAGCACAAGAAAGACATGTCTGAGACTGTCCTCATCAGATAAATTAGAGCATTGGTTGTTTGTCCAAATGCTTAAAATAACCTACAGGTGATTATATCTTTTGGTTAGTTAAGGTAGTTAAGGCAGACATGCTGTAATGTTGTTAGACCGCAGAAAAAAGGTCTTAGGAGGAGGTCTCAGTGGATGATTTGGCATACAAAGTGTGTGACTTTGACACTGTAGATGCTGTTTTTTTTCTGTCTGAAAACAAGTCAAGTGTCCAAATCAACATTTAAAAGTTTACCTGAAGATAATATGTGGCTTCAGCAGTCTGCAAGTGTCAATGTACATTTTGGGGCACCTCACTATTGTTTTAGGACAGACTTGAAAAACTATGAACCATCAACATCTGAACAACTGGGGTTATAATAAAACATTCATATGAGCCATTTACAACCAAAAGTAAGTGCAAAATAAAGATAATATATGAGTTATGAGGTAAAACTTACTTTCAGTCCATATTAGCATTACTCCATGCAGTGACAACAGTGTAGTGACGTTACATCATCTGTAGTAGGTTATGGATGACGTACCGAGACTCATTCAATACATTACAGTAAATGTGATGTAAGACCATTTATTTAGATAAAATGCAACATATATACACATTAAATGTATTGAATTGGATCAATCTATATAAATGTGAGAGATAGTTTCTTAATCTAACTTGGACATCCTGACCTTCTCACTCTGTATGGATTAAAGTCAACGTCTGACACACTCTATGTTCAGAGTTCAGTCATTGATGAGCCACGACAACAGGTCACAGGATTACTGACAATCACTAACATGACTTATCTTCCTGTTACACACTGCTCAAAGACCCCTCTTGGTTATACACTTCCATTACATGCTGGAGGTAAAAAGCATAAGCCTGACATGTCAAACCTGTATCAGTATTGTTACTGCAGACAAATGGCCAGTGTCATCTGTGCTGAGCCAGTTTATTAAAGCTGTAAATCAGCTAGGAATACATCATTGAAATTACCGGGAGGCAGCAATATTAAAATTCTTTATATATTATGTTGGCAGCTTTACATAATGCAGCGCAACACTACAATAGGATAATACCTGATGCATGATTACATTGCTGCTCATGTCCACTACGATTTAGTCATAGACGCAAGGGATGAATGAAACACAAAACAAACTGATAAAAGGATATGTCTGGCAGTCTTCTATGCTTCTCTTCTTAGCCAAACCAACATGAAACTCACTCTGCTTAATATTTAGTTGTTCTTTTTGTTTGTTTTTTCTGTTTATATGAACACGACTGTAACAATGATCAGAGTCAAACTGCCTTGCTTGTCTTGATGCTTTCAAAACACTTTTTATGACGTCTGACAGCTTATACATAAGTCTGCATGTCCAATGTCAGAATTAATGGATGAATTTATTTGAAGCAGGGCTACAGTTCCATTGCAAAACCCTGTGATACGTAAGATGCATATGTAGTCTGCCTTCATTTACTTGTACTTTGAGTATTTCCACTGTGTCGTACTTATATTTTATTATAGACCAGTTCTACTCCACTACGTTTCAGAAGGTAGTATTGTACTTTTTAACTTTTATTACATCTATTTGACAGCTGTAGTTGCTAGTTACCTTTTAGATCTGAATTGTTATGGATTAAACTACCAAAATATATAACATATAAACAACAAACAACATTCTCAGTGGTACAATTTTGCACATGTTGTTATTGCAACTTTTATTTATTAAACATTAGTTTTAGTATTAAATGAAAGATTAAAATACTTCTTTCACCACTGTTCTCCCACCACCACAAACTACAGCCTTAGAAATTAACATTAAGTTGCATTCACAACTTTCAGCACAAAAACAAAACAAACAAGGAAAATTATAGATTTCTAATACTCTAATTTCCAAAAGCAAATACGTTTTAGGTTGCTAAATGTTCTTTATTTGCAAAAACTTTCAGTGACAGCTGCAACTAATGACTATTTTCATTATCCATTAATCTGCTGATTATTTTCATGTTAGGAGCCAAACCAACAATGAATTTATCCTACTCAGGCGTACTGTGTGTCTATCTGTATATGTTTTGTATACACACACACAATACTTGAAAGTAGGATGAATTCATTGATGGTTTGGCTCCTGCACATGAGATTTGTTGACAATAAGAAAAATGTCAAAAGTTGGCAGCCATGTCCTTTACCCTGAGATACAGTGCATATAATGATGCATTATTTGTAATTTAAGACAAAGTCAGTAAAGGATAAGGAACTCAGGAAGTATCTTAGTCTCGGGTAGAAATGTCCATGACCAAGATGCAGACCTTTAATGACTGCTGCCATATCCCTGATCAATTTAATAATGATACTACTGTTTTCCCTAGACTTATAATAGTTCAATAATATGATAATACAACAATTCAACTGCAGACATATTTTGTCCTTCTTTTATAGTTTACATAAGAAGATGACTTGTCATGTTCACTTGGAGTAAATTAAGGTTTCTTTTTCAGCTTTGCATCATTCTCTCAGTGAAATTGCAATGGTGGACAGTTTGCATTAATGTATGGGCAATCAGACAAATTGATTCAAAATTCAAACACCAGTGGATGAGCTAACGACATCTGGCAAGCAGATTAGTCTCTCTCGACAGGCTGACAGAGGGCAGGAGGTGTGTGTTTATCAGACTAACTTTAAATGACTAGTTCAGCATTTTGTGAACTACTCTTTTTCATTATTTCAAATGAGTTAGAAGATTTGCCAAAATGTTGAACCAATGTTGAAAATATTTTAGAAATATGTTTGTTTGCATTCTTACACACAGTGAGATAAAAATGGTATAAATTTAATCTTTGATACTAAAAAAATCTATTATCTTACATATCATAGAACATGTTGGAGTATTCCCTGTTAATCTTGATGTGTCATCCATTAATCTTTCACCTGAGTGAGGGAGAGCATGAGTGAATTTGCTAACTGAGAAGCAATTTAGTTAAAACAATCCTGTTGAAAGTGATTAATTTCAGTAACATTCAGTGACTGATAAAAGTAACCAGTGTGCTGTGAGGCAGCAGTTCTCAACCTGGACAAAGTAATTGATTAAATTCCATTCAATTAACATGCACCCAAAAAGCTATGTTGTTTCTTGGGCTTTTTAAACTTAAATATATACTATATATACTTAAGTATATTTGTTTTCATCATTCACGTACAGCTTTATAATAAAATCCTGATCTCTGATCCTGAATTGCTGACACATGTTGCCACTACATGCTGCTATGTAAACGGTACCAAAACAATTGACATTGAAATGACCTTCGTTTATCTCCTGCACCAGCTGCTTCTGATGATAAAATCTGTATTTTGGTGGCTACAGCACGATTGTTAAATCATGTGATACAAACTTAAATATGCATATTTTATGAGCCTACACTTAATTGTAGTTTACTTGAAATTTCCACTGTGAGCAATTTTACGTACTCCACTACATTTCAAAATGTAATATTATACTTTTTCAATTAATTTCATTACATTCATTTGGCTTAGCTACAGTTACCACTTTTCAGGTTAAAATCTGAATTGTTAAACTACAAAAAACTATATGAAGTAGTTCAAATTAGCTTAATCTTGACAGCACTAAAATACTAATTAAATGTCACATGCCCAATAAATGTACAGGTAGATGGAGTTGACCTGCTGGGCATTGCTGCCTGTCGCACCTCCTCCATTGCCCATGGGTCAGCTGCAGGGTCATCAGCCAGGAACCACCATTCACCAACGTCTCCTGGTGGCGGAGCAGTGACAGGGACGTCTCCCTGTCACCCCCTGCAGCTGATAGGTGTTGACCCCCTGTGGCTGTTTTTTGGGTTAGGTGTTCTTTCCCCAGCACTTGTCCTTCCTCCTCAACCAGAGCCAAAAACTGCCTTTCTCTGCTTCCTCTGATAGCTCTTTTGTTGCCTTCTTCAGCTTTCCTCCAGTCACTCCTACTTCCCTCAAGAGGCGTGTGGTTGACAGCCCCACAACGTCTCGGCATCCAACCTCTACTGGGTAGATGGTAGTCTTCCAGCCAGCTTCTCTGCACTCAGCAGCCAGCTCTGAGTACTTGGACTTCTTTCGCTTGAAGGCGGCCTCAATGCCATCTTCCATTGGTACCGTGAGTTCAATGAAGAGCACAGATCTTGCCTTGGTGGACCACACAACTATGTCAGGATGGAGAGATGTGACCGTGATCTCGGCAGGGAACCGAAGCTGCCTGTCAAGGTCGACCCTCATGCTCCACTCCTGGCCGGAGGATAAGGGCCTTGATGTTTCTCTTGGCCAGGTGTTTCTTTTTTTCCCACCTTCTATGACAAAGTTGATGTGGTCCTCTACTGGTGGTGCTCCTTTGCTGCCCTGTTGACGCCCCTCCAGCACCTCAGCTAGCTTTCTTCTTGTCGTAGGTTGAGCGGATGAGGAAGCTGAGCCTTGCTTGTGGGATCTTCCACAAGTCTGACCAACTGATGTTTCAGCAGCTCCCTGCTCCCTTTCTGCAGCTCGGCCCTGTGATACAGCCTTGATCTTATAGCCCTCTTCCTCCATCCTTGTCACCTCTGCCACCACCATCTCCTTCCTTTCTTTATGGTTGGCCTTGGACCAAAACCGTGGTTCTTCTCCCCATCCTAGTCCTGCTCTTCCTGTTTGGACTCTGCCGACGATCTCTTGGTGTTGCAGCCTACCGATCACTCGGTCTACCTCCGTTTGGGCATTCCACTTCACGCATTCCGCATTTGCGTTCCTTACCGACTGGTCAGTGGACCCTCTTAGTTCGAGCCTGGTGTTCTCTTGCATGTAGCCCAAATTGATCAATTGCAGTGGCAGCTGCAGGGTGTTCTTTCCAAAGAGGCACCGTGGCAGCCCCAGCCACTTTCAGATGAATGAGTTGGCTTTTCCATCCATCGGACTTGCGGTGGATGAGGGGATCTCACTCATTTTCAGTGGCCACATCACTCTTCTGTAGAGCGTGAACTAGTAGCACCAGACTTTGTACTTCCCAGGGGGTTTGGTCAATCCTTGCCAGGCCTTCCGAGAGCTGTTTCATTACGGTTTTCCCCATCTGCTTGTCAGAGAGATCTGCAGTATACTGCCTCCCCAGGCTTTTAATGGGTTGCTCGGACAGGAGTGGGATTTTCTCTCCCCCTGCGACTAAGGTGGTGCTGTCACTTCTGACTCCACGTGATTTGGAGGTCTTGATCTTCATTCTTGCCCACGACATCAGCTCAACCATCCTTTTCAGCAATCTGGATGTACATGCTGCTGTTTGGAGGAGACTGGTGTAAGACTGTTCCATACGCATTGGCAAGGTCAAGCCAGGTGACGTGCAGATCTTTCTTCTCACTCTTGGCCTTCTGTATCTGGTCATTGTAGCATGCTCTATGCACCCTGAGAAACCTGGGACCCCCGCCTTCTGACAGTTTGTTTCAATGTAGCCATTCTGTAAAAGGTAGCTGGTCATCCTTCTGGCTAGCACTGAGAAGAAGATCTTTCCCTATACGTTCAGTAAGGCAATGTTTCTAAATTGGCCGATGTCTTTGGAGTTTGCTTCCTTGAAGATGAAAACCACTACAGCTCTTTGCCACTCAGATGGAATGAGTTGCTTCTTCCAGGCAGTTCTCATTAGGTACCATAGCAATTCTAGTACCTTGGGACAGTTTTTATATAGCTTGTAGAGAATTCCATTGGGGCCTGGTGCTGATGAGGACCTTGCCTTCTGCACAACTTGTCTGACTTCACTGAGCTTGGGGGGCACGGTGTTGAACTCAGCTGTCGGCACTGTAGACCGAGGCACATACCTTGGTGTTCTTAATGGGACGTTCCTCATTGGGTCACTGTGCTGCCTTTTGACATGCTGTTCCAGTTGCTCCTTGGTGGTTTCTAGCTTTCCGTTGTCTGGCATGCTTGAAGGGATCCTTGAAGAAGCTGGCTCATTCTTTTTCTTTCCGTTTGCTGATACATTCAGCTCTGCGAAGCCTGGATAGTCTTTGCCTGATCTCCTCCCACAAGGCTTTCAGGCCCTCTTTCTCTGCTTGTCTCTCTCCAGTTCTTGCGGAGTCGTGCCTTTGCACTAGCTGGTCAATCTCCTTTTCCCTCCTTCCCTTCTCTCTTATGGCGGTCCTGTGTTTGGAGGTAACTTCGCCAAACCTGTCCTTGCAGTTCTGGTAAAGGATGTCCCCAAACAGGTTAAGCTTGGACTCAACCCCTCCATGTAATGATTCCTCCAGTACCTTGATTAGGTCTGCGTCCAATGTGTGCCATGCTTCTGCTTCGTTCGACTTTGGCCATTTCAGCTTGTTCCTTCTAGCTGGTTTCTTGGTCTCTGTTTTTGGCTCTGTTCTGTGCATGTTGTTGGGGACTGGGTCTTGGTGCTCCTGTGGGGGCTCGCCCTCCACCAGTGGTCCTCCTTCCTCTGTGCCATCTTTGCCTTCAGCAACGTTGGGTCCATTAGCACTGTGGTTTTCAACCTGGCTTTTGGTCCCTCTTGTCTCACCTGCTGGCGCAGCGCAAGGTTGCTGTTGGCCTTTCTCACCACACTTTGCTTTCCCCTGGTGGATTCGCAGGCCCTTAAACGAGGTCACATTTTCCCATCCGCATGCGCACTTCCGGAGGATCTTCTCCTTATTTAAGGGAGTTCTGGTATTCTTCTCGTTGTCCGTTTCCATTGCTGTCTTTACCGTGTTGTCCGTCCTATTAGGCCCATCTTTCGTAGTATTTATGAATTATAAATACCTTTTTTGGTGGTTTATATGTAATTGCTACTTTTATCTGGTAAATATTCATATTAGCATTTAGTGAAAGGCTAAAATAGTTTGTGCTTCTCTCTGCAGCACTGCAAACTACAGGCTAAAATATTGATTCAGTGTTAAAAAACAAAACAAACTGAAAATTTTGAAGGCTACTACTTAAGACTGCAGATAATATGTACAGCTTTTATATTCTACTAATATGTTTTAGTTATGTTGTATTATGCTCTATTTGTAAGATTTTTACTGACGACATATACTGGCTGAAACTATAATTATTTTAATTATCGATCAATCTGCTGATTTTGCTCTTTATTAATCACTATAATGCTAAGACAAAGAAAAATGGACAATTGTCAAATTTAAGAAGTTAAACCCATCCAATGTTTGGCATTTTTACTGAAAACTGAGGAATGATTAAATAATTGATCAATTATGGAAAAAATAGCTGCTGATTAAATTATTGTATTTAATTTGCTCTCCAACAATAATTTTTTTTTTTTTTTTTTTTTTACAAAACTTAAGGAAAGAAGGACAGATGATTGTCTTTATGAAATAATATATACAAAGGTAAAAAGACATTTGAAGCAGGAGACAGCGTGTTAGCTTCATAACCATTTAAACCAAAACCACATCTTATGCTTTTATTGCCTAAACATAATCACAGTCCTGCGCTTTGTACACCCACCATCCACCTTATTAAAGGTTCCATCTAGTACAAAAAAATGAAATAAAATAGTTGTAGTAAATTAGATATCATATCTTGGAGTCATGGATGTCTATTTTCATGTGACTAATCTGAGAAAAAAACAAGCTATATATAAAGTGGATCTCCCTCCATTTGACTTCCCACTGGCGACAACGAGGCAACTCCCACCCACAGGCTATTCATCCAATTTTTAAAGACTTAGCTGCATATTGTACAACATGCACAAATGATAATGTTTTTTTAAATGGATACTTCAGGATATTTAAACCAGATTAAAAAGTAATGGGCAGATGGAACTGAACAGGAAAATGATTTACAAGAAAAATCCAAATATAATAACCTAAATGTTTTTAGGAGCAAACCTGAACCAAGATTGAACCTTCTACAGTGACAAATTCCTCTCTTAACCTCTTCTTGAACTTATTGATTAGAATCTATCAATTTTCATCAGAAGTGTGCAGCCCTCAGGGGCCTCATAAATCTCCAGTTGTTGAAATCCTTCATCTTGCCCGCTCTGTTAAAACAGGGAGGAATGCAATGAGATGGTATTTGTATCCCAGGCTTGTTTTTTGTGCTTTGTTCATGCTGTGATCACACTCCAGTGTGCCACCCTATTTATTCACCCTTGTGGTGTGATGGTGTCACTCAGATCTTTAAAAAGGAAAAGGTCATTGTCCTCTGTTGCGTGGTCTAATACACACAAGGAGTTGAAATTCCTGGCATGTACAGTAACATGCAACCCTTTTTGTAATTTATGTCTTAGTTTGTAGTCATGTTAAGCAGTTAATCCAAAAATGCCCCTTTTAGTTCCTGATCTGGCTCAAAGATAATGAGGAATTAAATGCAACAGATGTATCCAAACCAGGCACATTTACATTAACATTTTGTTGCGTAAATGTCATTGCTCATTAATTAACTCTTTCCATTGGTTCAAATACTATATCTTTATATGTTGCCAAAATTCAAAATCTTGTGCCTGAATGTTCCTCTGGGATACTTGTGGGAAATTTGTCATAGATGAAGACTGAAGATCTTTGATGGATCAGAACACATAAAACTGGAGCAGGACATTTTGTACATTGTGTCTGTGTTTAGAGAGAGTTTACCTCAGATTCCCTTGGATTAATTCAATCGAACTACACAGTGAACGGGCTTGGGCAACACTTCTCTACAGGTGAGAGGGTATTTTCACATCTCAGTATAATAAACAACAAGTACAGATCCTGACTCCAGCCTCTCATCCCTGATGCACATCCACTGCTGACTTATGTATGTAAACAGCTAACCACAGACTCAGCCAGGGAGAAAGAAAGGGGGCTATGCTTGAAAGCTAGTAAGGTAGTGAAGAGAGCAGTCAGCAGCATAGTGAGGATGACAGCGTGTAGGATAACTACATAAAGGGTGCTGCATAAAGGGTGAACCCCAAGCAACATCTCCTGGTGCCACGGTGGTCATTGTTGCTCCTGGCAGTACCTCGGCCCAGACTCTCTACTCGTGGGGACAGAGCCTTCCCAGTGGTGGTGCCAAAGCTGTGGGACAGCCTACCTTTCCAGGTTAGACCTGAACAGTCTTTTCTCCTTGGTGTTCAGTTCCAGCTAGGCGAGAATCCTTAGCTTTTTACTTTTTACTTTGACTCTTTTTATTTATTTTTATTCTAATTTTAGTTTTTTAAATTGAGCTCGGACTATTCCTGTATTGTTTTTATTTATTATTATATTTGTGTATGACTATATTGTATTTTAATAACTGTGCAGCACTTTGGTTCAACTGAGGTTGTTTTATGTGCTTTATAAATAAAGCTTGACTTGACTTGTTGAGCAAAACTGAAGTCTATTTACTGGTACACAGGGGATACTTCCTGGCATGAGCATAACATCTCAATGTAAATTAGTTTACGTGTGTATACTGTTCTGAATAGAGTTTACTGTGGTCATTCATTTTCACAATACCTTCTGGCTTTCACTGGTGTAGCCTACGTTATATTTCGCTGTCGAACACGTGCAGGGTTTGGTGTCTGCAAACAAAAAGCTAAAATTTAACAAAACCATTAGCCCACCAAAGGCTAAAATGAGAACAGCATTAAACTTCCGCCTAATGTGTAACATAATTAAAACCCACTGAGCAATTATCATTAGCTAGATGGGAGAGTATGCAAGATAATTAAATATTGTCTGGAGCAACTGTGCTTTTGCTTTTCATTAACAGATACAGATTTGATTTAAATGAGACAGATTAGGCTTAAAGTGATGGTTCGGCGTAATTTCGACCTAGCATCATATGCACCATGACGTCTATCTTACCACTCTCTCAGCCCCTTTTTTTCATTTGGTCGCAAATTGCTGGAGTTAGAGCTATCAGCCGTATGGCTTAGTACAGGCGCTAATGGGACCACCAGTGTATCTCGTAAATTACCCCACTAATAATGCCTGGATTGTTATCAAACTTCTACACTAGTACAAACAGGGTCTTTACTCATAAATTGATGCATTGGAAAGTTTCGAAAGTTGCGAGATCCCACAGATCACAGATTTTGACAATGTTTACAGCTTTAGCAGTAGCAGCAGAGTAAAAGCCATCAGGTAAGTCAGGTAAATCAGGTATTTTAATAAACTCCTGGTGTACTTACAAACTTTCCAATGCTTTCCATCTTCGCAACATCAGTCTTCTCCGTCCGTCACTTTCACCAACCTGCACCGCTATCCTGGTAAACCCTGGTTACATCCCGTCTGGACTAATGTAACTCTCTCCTCTTTGGTCTTCCGCGGAAAACTCTTCACAAACTCCAACTGGTACAGAACGCAGCTGCTCGTATCATAACCAGAACTCCCTCTATTGAACACATCACTCCTGCCCTGCAGCAACTTCCTTGGCTCCCTATCAAATCCCACATTGACTTTAAGATTCTACTCCTCACTTTCAAGATCCTTCACAACCTGGCACCATCATATCTCTCTGAACTTATTCACATCTACACACCTTCCCAATCTCTCCGATCCTCCTCTGCCAACCAGCTCTCTGCCCCATCTGCCAACTTAACTACCATGGGGTCAAGAGCCTTCAGCCGATCTGGAACTCTCTCCCACCAGACATTTGCACTTCTGACTCTGTCTCTGAAAACGCACCTATTCAGAGTGTCATGCTCTGTCTCACACTAACTATGCAATCACATTCTTGTTTATTTATTGTACTAATGCACTTTGTAGTCACATTCATATTTATTCTTTATCTTTGCACCAAATGTCACCTGATTTATATTGGTTGATGTACTGTTGTTGTGTTATATGTGCCTTGTAAGGTGTCCTTGAGTGCTTTGAAAGGCGCCTTTAAATAAACTGCATTACTGTTGTAATTATTATTATTATTATTACTGAACCTAAAGGACGTGATTAAATGTGTTTTTTTTAAATATCTGACCCACTCTACAGTTGGTTATTTTTGATCAAAAAGACAGAAAGAATAAACTTGCTCATCATTAAATCCACACAACACAGGTGTGTATGTGCAGAAAACCTTTTAAACCTCTGTGTTCTTCCAAGTAAAAATGCACCTGTGCATTGCTTACAAGGTATTCTGTATCTTCCCTTAATAATGTGAATAATGTGAATGAGTCTAAGCAATTATTTACAATTACAATTTACAATTATTTAATGAACAGCTCTAAGAGAATGTGGACTGAATTTACACTCAATATAATACACATAACTGCCTGTAATCCAATTTTCTGACTTAAATAAATAATAAAATCCTCCAGTGGCAGAGGAAGACTTTCTCCAGCAAATATTTCGGGACATCATGTGTTAAATACTGATCCCACTTAAACAAAATCTTTTAAACTCTTAAAGCTGTAACATGCAATTATTCTGCATTAAAATGTATAAAAACAAGAAGTTATGTATATGTTGTCGAGATGTGTACTTATATGATCCCTAATGTATCCAACAATGTTCAAACAATGAGAAATCCCCTAAATTGAATCAAGGCAAGAATTTAATTTGGTCACCTGTCAATGGTGTCATACCCCCTCAACCAAAGAGTATATGTGTAAAAGATAATTATCATCTTGTGTGTGTCTACTCGTGCGTCAGCGTTGTGGCTGTCTGCCACTGTTGTGTCTACCAGAGTGAATGTATACAAGATAATAAGTTAGCGTTGTGGTTATCCGCAACATCCTTTTATTCCGTTTTAAGCCACACTTTTTAGATCTTGGTTGTTTGTCTCTCTAACCAGATGAGGAATTTTAGTCATCAAATATTTGGATCTAAAATTATCAGAGAAACACTGGCATATGTGCACTTACCCATTCAACACCCACTCTGACACACACACATGCAAATTCACACACACGCACGCACCACACGCACACACACGCACGCACGCACACACACACACGCACACACACACACACACACACACACACACACACACACACACACACACACACACACACACACACACACACACACACACACACACACTTCTCTCTATCAGTATGTTGCAGATTTCGTCACTCACCCTGGCTGTTGGGTCCCCCCTCTCCCTCCTCGCAGTCCGTCATGTTGTTCAGCATCCTCTCTCCTCCTCAGGCTGCATGCACTGAGCACGGCTCTTGTTGCCAGTGACAAGATGCGCTTTACTTCTGCTTCTCACTGCCTCTTTTCATGCAACTGGTAGCTTAGTTTTTTTTTTCAAAAAGCAGCAGAGAAAGGAAAGAAATATTTTATCCTCTCTTTCACTTGTCTTGTCTGTTGCGTGGATCCCTCTGTCTCTCTTCAGGAGGAGGATAGAGAGACTGAGAGGCTGCAAGGGAGAGTTGATGATGGTGCTCCTCTGAGCACGGTGTCACCCACATGCACTCTCTGTTTCTGTGCGCCACTCGCCCCCCAGTCAGTTTAAGCCAGATGACTACATTCATCGTGTATTCAGAAGGTATTATCCCTCTCTTCCTCCCTAGCTCCCTCCCTCCCTCCCTCCCTCCCTCCCTCCCTCTTGGTCTCCCTCTTGGTCTCCCTCTTGGTCTCCCTACACACACGTTCATCATTGTCCATCTCATCATGAGAAAGGGATGGATGGAGAGGGATTGAGAGATAGGGGATGCACGTAAGATGACAAAATACTGCCTCCTGAGATTAAGCATCTCCTTTGATGTTCTTTTCAGATGGAAGACAAGATTCCATTTCATTACTATGTATTCATCCTTCTTTTGTTATTTTCCCCCCACCCTGCTTCTCTCTTTTATATTTCCCTGCATGGTCGTGGTCCATTATCTGTGGGAAGGGCTGCAGGCTGCACTTGTATAACTCTGCAAGCTTAAAATGCAAGCCTCTCACCGTTACCACACACACACACGCACGCACGCACACATACACACACGCATGCATCGGTTGAACTGGCTTGGTGCTTTTGGTCTCCTGGATAAGTATGTGGGAGCTGCTATTTTATAAATTGAAATTGTTATGCTTGCTTTTCATTTCTAATCTTAATCTAAATGACAACAGTGAAATCAACTGATCAGATTTTCAGGCAGTAGTGTTGTGCTCATTAATTCAACTCTAAATTTAATAGATTATGTTTTAAGAAAGGAAAGGATTGAGAAGTTGTGTGAAATTACAATCAGTTTACAGTAACTCTTTTCAGAACGTACTTAACCTTTCTAAATGTGTGTGACAAATATATCTTTCAATAAAATGCAATTATTGCACCGGGTTTAATGAAAGAACCTTGAGCTCCAGTGAAATTGCAATTTGTGAGGAAGGCAGCACCACACGGCTGAAATGAGATGGCTTAATGAGTAGGAAAGACAGTGTTATCAGAAGACATAAGAGAGGAAAAAGATGTGGCATTGGGAGGAAGATGAGGCAATTAAGGAAAAGATGGACAAGAAAAAGACATGCAGGCAGCTGTTAAAGACTAAACTGCAGGATTGTGGATTATACATTCTTGTATGGTGCGTGTGTCATCCAATACTGAAGTTTAGAAAGCCCCACTAATCCACACCACCTGCCTAGTGATAAAGATAACATGGCCAAAAACACAACTGGCATTTAATGGATGATAGGAGGGAAAAAAGCTTTTTTCAAACCATTAGTGTTTGTATGCTTGATGTTACGTCACAGTGAACTGTGTACCCATCTCTGGTTAGATGATCTCTGAGTTTTGGCAGATGTTCACAGAGACTTTATCCTCATTGACTGAAACCACAGCTATAGACACCATCATGCATGTCTACTCGTGTCATGTTGTGGTCCCTGGACCTCCTATCATACATTCTTTTTAATTCCACTGCAATAAAAAACAAACACATAATAATACATACATAAGAGGGAAAGAGACTATTTAAAAAGGATAATGGGGCTTTATTAGACTATAATCAAGCATCTTACTCCACTAAGAGAAGCACATTTAACAGAAGAATCGTGAAGGTAGAGAGTATGCTAGACATAACATTATGGATGTACATGAGTTCAGTAAAGAAGAAGAATGTGATCATTGTTCTCAAGCTTTCTTTTCCACAGTACTTATACATACTTGATTTAAACTGAGGCTAGTTTACCTGGGTTTACAAAACAAGCTATGACATTTCACTAGTATTTATATGATGATGATGATGATGATGATGATGGTGAAAGTTATTATTATTAAATTTGTTTTCGGCCTAAATTTAAACTGTACCACTTATAAATAAAAACATAAACAACAACAAGAAACAAAACATACAAACACTTTTTAAAAAATGTATTGTCCTCTTCCTGTCTGGAATTGCATTCATTGAGACTGCACTTCTTTTTGTATTTGTTAATATTTTCTATTACTGATTCTGTTCCTGTTATTCTATTTCTCAGTGTACCTGTTAACAGGGAGTTGTGGGAAAAGATAATATTTTCTCAGCTTACTCTGTGAGAATAAAGTTTCAATATGTGAATACATTTCATTTCTGCATATAAAACACAAGATTTAGTGTATGTCCATATGACATGATGACCCATGTATCCATTCTTCTAACAACACGACACAAGGTGCCTGAAAAGCAACTGTCGCATATCACATTATAGTGGAGACACTAATTGTGTAGGTGAAATTTGAGCAAAAGAAGGTTGTGTTTCAAAAAGTGAAGTAGTATGGACTGGATTGAAAACTCCACTATGCTCACCAGCTAGTTTGTAACTTTGCCTACCATTGCTGGGCAAGTAGCCAGTGGGTTTATCTGCTTTTTTCTGAACTGTTGCCTGCTCCCCTAAAAACATTGTGATGAAAGCTTTGAAAGTGAACCAAAGCACATGAACTCCAGACAATATCTGAAGAATTAGGTCCGGAGTTTGTCCAGAGTTGCATGCTCACACATGTCACATTCAACAGATTGTCTGTGTCAGATGCTTTCTGTCCTACTGAAAATACTCTCTGTATGGTTTAGGCGAGGGGTGGCGCATGGGTAGAAAGTGCAGGAGGCAGGACATGATGTAAAAGTATGCTGCAGTTTTAATTCAGGGTTTTTAAGCTTTTCATCAGAAATAAAATGGCTTTTACAGTATTTTACAAGAAATAAGAAGGAGTCCTCTCTCTCATTCTCACTAACTTCACAGCAGAGCATTCAGGCCCAGTCAAAAACAATGCAGCTTAGCGGGCCTGCTGTGTTTCTCAAGCGCCAGATAGAAATGCGATCAACATGGCCACTGGCTTACTATGAATTCCCTGAAGAATTCAATGCCGTATTCATGTATGGGCTCAGTCAGACATTTCATGGTCTTTGTACTAGGGCGCTGGCAGGTCCGTCTGATTCGGACATTTGCATTCAGACATACAGCTCCTCAGGGTTGCAGTGCATGTGTGAAAGGGTCTCAGGACAATAGGTTGCCTGAAAACTAAAACAATGAGTTGGAAGATTTTGGGTGATATGTTTTGTGGGTTTCTCATGATGACACCTATCCCATAAATTTAGTCATTTCATTCATTGTTTACATAAAAATGTTGATTATAGCAGTTATAACAAGTACAGCCCTGAGTCTTTATTTCTGTCTCTTTAATGCTCTGTCACTACATCTCATATACTGTACATGTACATCAAGTATGCGTGTGGACTAACTCACCACTTCCCTTCCCTGTCAGTGAGAGTGGGTTGTTGGCTGGGCTTTGATTGGCAGAGAGCCTGAGAGCCATCTTCATCTGGGCCAAGCGGCTTTAGCGCTTAACCCATGGGCACCTCCCTCCCTCCCAGGCTCTCTGCCTCCTGCTGCTGCACATGTGGCTCGGGATACTACTGTTCACACACTCATTCACACCTATGTTGGTTGAAAAACACATTAAAAGCACATGGTAGACACACACACACACACACACACACACACACACACACACACACACACACACACACACACACACACACACACACACACACACACACACACTCACACACTCACACACACAAACACGCGCGCACACGCGCACGCACGCACGCACGCACACACGCACACACACACACACACACGCACACACGCACACACACACACACACAGGCACACACAAGTTACCTCCAAAGAAAGCTGTACAAGCACACACACACGCGCAGACAGTCACATACACACCAGGGGGAACTTTCCAATGCACTAATCCTGCAGATTAAGGCCATGGAACGCCAGGCTGAAATCCACTTTTTCGCTTTCCTGATCAGCTCCTCTGTCAGATGAGCCTGAACTGACATCTAACCTATGTCACACCTGAAAAAGATGATGCTTGTCAGAGCTGAACAACTTTATGCCTGCTGTTGCCACTAGGAACAAAACACAGACCAGATCAGTGCAGTCCCAAAACCAGCCCAGAACCATGCACTCATTGTGTGACCCCTTACTCACTCCTTCACCTAACTTGGATAGTTTACCGCTTGCATTAGAGCAGCATGATACTATTTTTAATAATGTTTTATTAAAGTATTTAAGTATTTACTTGAATGAATTCCATGCATTTTTTATTAATTTTTTTTTTTTTTTTAACTTTCTTTAATGTACTTTACTTTTTTTTTTTTTAAATAGACTGTAGTCAAGATGCTTGGTCCATTCTCATTGCTCACACTGCTTCCTCTTTCTGTCCTTATAATTTAATGTTAACATTTTTAAAGCTCACAAAATTCTGACCTGTCATCTCCTCTTTTTTAATGCCTGATAGTTATCCTATGACTAAATCCTGGTTTATACATAACTTAAGGCAAGTGCTTCCTAAATGTGGTCCATGTTTGGCCGCAATAGCTTTTAGCCCCCCCTCCCCTCCCATATTTTAATGTCTAACAATTTTTAGGTTCTTAAGGGCCTTAAGGGCCTACACTTTTGAAGACGCCTCAGATCAACTAAATCTAATCTCTAAAATCTATGTGTTGCTTATAATAATAAAGAGTGACTCGTGGTGCTGCTCTTTAAATAATTGCAATTCTGCTCTCCTTCTGTTCCTCCCACTATTGTGCAACCCACCTCCTCCCCATCTCCACCATGACGTCCATGTTGTCCATCTCAGATCAGCAGTTTCCTCCATCAGAAGACCAGAGTCGCACCATCACGCTCCATTGGGCCCTGTGAAAGGATGCCAGGTTAGCGTGACAAGCAGCCTGAGGGATGGTGTGTGAATTTGTGTGTGTTTTTTTTCCTTGTTTATGTCCTTTTACTTTTTGTCTGGACTGACCACGGACCAGCCCTAGAACCGTGGTTGTCCATGAGTGAGTGAGGACCTGAGTGATGAAGTTACAACATTTGTCAGCCTGCCCAGCATTGGAGTGTTCCCATTGGCCACTGCTCTTTCAAAATGAATCAGTGAAAGATAATGAAAGTGGAGGACAGCAGCACAAGGACAAAACAAATAACTACTTTGACAAAAAAAATTATATATAGATATAGATATAAAAAACAAAACAAAACTTCGCTATCCCACAAAGCCACCATGTAGCCAGTCAAAATAGAGAATAATCTGGATTTCAACATCTGTTTCAGCATTCCTGACAGCAAAGGCTGTAAAAAGTGGGTGCCTGTGGTTGGAAATTATTTTCTCTGCTTTGTTAAGAGGTCGAGATCTATATATGTCCTCTAGGCTTGTCAAATAGGTGCCTAGCAGTTTTCTGGCAATATTCACAATCAATCTTCCTCATGCATTTTTTCTGTGCTTGCATTGCATTACCAAACCAACACATGAGACTGAAGGTTAAAACTCTCTCCACAAAAGCACCAGAGAACATTTTAAACATGGTGTCATCATTGACATAAAATGAAACCAGTTTTTTGGGGAAACACAGCCTTTGCTTCCCCTTTTTGTGATTAATTCATTACATTCGTCCCACCTAACCCCAAGATATTTATACTCAATTACAGACTGTATAGGTTGTCCTCTGATGGTTGTCGGACAGGATGTGGGCTCTTTCCTTATATCAGCAGACATCTCTTTAGTCTTAGAGGTGTTCAGGAGGAGATGGGAATCCTCACACCCAGGAATCAAACCACTGATCTTCCACTCAATGGCCAACCTGCTCTAACTCCTGAGCTGCCCATTTTCAGACATCAGTGTGTTTAAGTTACCTTTAGGTACATTCATTCATCCATCCATTTTCCGCTGCTTATCTGGGACCGGGTCATGGTGGCATCAGACTGAGTTAGGAAACCCAGACAGCCTTCATCCCAGCATTGGTCTTCTACTCCTCATGGGGGATCCCAAGACATTCCTAGGCCAGAGGAGATACGTATTCCTTCCAGCATGTTCTGGGTCTGCTCCAGGGTCTCCTATCAGTTGGATGGAACTGGAACACTGGTTACCTTTAAGTCACATATTTGAATTTATTAAATTGTAGATATATTTCTAGATTTCAATATAAACTGTAATAGTAAATGGTCAGACGCAGGGCGAAACACTATTTACAGACCATATTTCATATGTATTAAATGTATATGTATGCATTTAATACATATGAAATATGGTCTGTAAATAAATGTATCTTCTCCAACAAAGTTAAAATGGAGAAGAAAGTTGAAAAAATGTGCCTCATTTATAGATATATATAGTGTTTTCCCAAATGTAGAATGCGTCTTTCCATCAGGAACATCATCATCAGTGACTGACAATTCCATTAATACCTACAGGGGCAGATTTGTCATTATTGGCAACAGTCTCCTGGGAGGTTTAAGATTTACGACTGATACGGGGCTCTGGAAGCAGTTGGGAGGAGGGATGAGAGATAGAGCTGTTCTGAATTTGTCCCCAAGCTGGACTCTGCGATGACATCCAAAGGCAAAAATGATCTCTGGTCCTGCCCCAAACCATCTGTCTGTCATCATCACTCGCATTTCCATGAACAACAGGGACAGATCTTATATATGCCTGAACTGCCCAGAGCACCTGCCAAACACCCATCCTTTCCCCACCAAACCCTGAAGGCATCTCAACAACCAGCACTGTCAGAGTGGTCTTCATTATAGACCAAGCTGCTTTCAAAGAGGCATGGATCAATATAATATCCTGGTTCCATGTTCTTGTTAAATATATTTTGTTGATTTTATCACTGTGTCAAATGTTAAGACATGAAGACTATTGGACTTTAATGGAACATTAAAGTTTGACATTTTGGCTTTCTTGCTGACAGTAAAATGAGAAATCAATACTATTTTCATTTGTGTTCTGCGTCTGTTAGTTTCGCAAAGCTAATTTTAGTATTTTTTATTGCATACGAATAGACAAGAATTTGCTGGTGTCAGTACAAATTAGTGCAGACAGGTCCATACCAGTTGAAAAGGCTTTAAACTTGAGTGTATCCCAGGGCTTTATGAATCTGCTTCCCAAATGTACAGAGACTGAGGGGAAATAACAGTAAGAACCACAGTCTGTGGTGAGCTCTGAGTTCAGTTAGATGCCGAACTGAACACAAACAGACTGAAACATTCCCATGCACACAGTCAGTAGCTATCTAGCTTAGAGCTAATGTACTGTTGGTACAGTGGCTGTTTGGAGTAGTTAACACAAATGGTCCAGCAGGGGCAAATGACGTGAGGCAAAAATGTACTTTTTGTTTTATCGGAATATACCATAAGGCTAAAACCAGCAGCCACTTAGTGTACTACGAAGACTGAAAACCAGGGGACACAGCTAGTCTGGTTCTTTGTGCAGTGACTGTAAAAAACAATTATGGAACGTGGTAGTCTCCAACATTAGTATAATGTGTACAAATGTACAATATCAAAGTACAAACCCCATCAGCAGGATGCCTGTTCAATTGGAATCAATGATAAACAAAACAACACGCACATCCGCTACTGAGTTAGGGATGGGTGCTGGACCAAAAAACAACTATAAGAAAGGTAAAAAGAAAAGTCTGCACACCATAGGTATAATCCCATGCAGGTACAGTATAATTCAATAAAGCATGATGTTTCGAGCCATACTGGCTCTTCTTCAGGGTTAGGGTTAGGGTTAGGGTTAGCATCTTTAACTAAAAATCATTGGGTGAAAATGTTTAGCCAGTTTGGGTCAAAAATAGCACTGACACAACACTGGGTTACTTTTACCAGTAGCAATCTGTTATTTTGATTTTACATACAAATTCACAAATGTATTGTTAAAAAAGAGTAGAGTAGATATAAAAACCCTAACCCTATAAGAAGCTTTAGTTTGGATGAATAACCCAATAGTAAATTAAAAGAATAACAGTAAAACTGGACCAAAACAACCATTTCCCTTGAGTGACTTTCTAGCTAACATTAATCGAGTGTTGTGTTGGCATTATATTGACTCATTGTGTAAAATTTGAACCCAGTGATTTTAACTGTGCATACTTACATACAACATTATGAATATTGGTTGGACAAATGAGCTAGCTTTTTTCCCCAGCTATATGATGATCCCTTGAGTTGTAGCAGTTTATGGCTGTTTCCCATTTGAATGTTGGCACACTTGTACACATTACTATATGTTGAAAACGCACGGGTGCCTGCATTTTAGTACATCATATTTATTCTCAGCTGTCTAGAAAAGAATGTGAGAACACTTAATAAATACTGTATGTTTCACGATGATTAAAAAACTACCCAAATTTGCAGTGTTCCACTGTATTTTTAATGTCCTGTTTTCAGCAGTGGAGAGCAGTCACTCTGCTGCACCATTAACTCCAGGGAAAAACATTGTTGTCCAACATGTTGAGCGGGCACAGGGTGTTTGAGGTCAAACAAACCGAGCACTGAGTTATTTTCTTCACCTCAGAGTTAATATTAGTCTCTGAGTGATGGCATATAAGTGCACAATATACTTCATGTCCTGCTGGCAAAGGTAATTCTTTGGTCATTAAATCAAAAAGTGCTTACAACCGATGCCATTCATAAGCATGTAAAAGCCTGCTTATAATAAAGGCCTGGTACCCACCGCAGTTGAGGTAAAAAATCCAATAGAAATGTATTGGTTTATTGTTATTAGAGTCAGATGGCAGGAACCAACTCATAGAAGACAGTAAGTAGGTAACATCTGGAACAGATCAATATATCCACTTTCATGTTGCAGAGCATACATGGATGTATCATAAAAAAGGTCTTATTATAGATCCAGGAGAGTACCAGATGGGCATAGCTTTTAACAGTTGCTGGATGATGGTATAGATAAAAACAACAACAAAACACCTGCATGTATTACATTTTTAAAGGCTATTTTGAAAGAACATAACTTTTTTATGGTTCAGTGGCAGATGAAATTTAGGGTTTTATGGTTCATTCACAAATTAACGAAAGGAAAAAGATGTCTTGTACAGTAAAATAATTAAACAGAATCAAATACTGCAAAGACACTTTTAGAGTGGTAGATAGAGAGACTAGATCTATGCTACTGTGTGCATGTGTGAGTGTAACTGTGATACATCTCTGCCCTAAAATAATCTTCTTCAATCCATGATTCAGCCACATCAATCCCACGAGAACATTATCAGTCCCCAAAAATATTCTGAATTGATCTGCCCTCATCATTTTTTTTTTATTTTTTTAAATTTGTTCGTCTCTAATCAAAGTGGTTAAGCAGTTTTGGTCAGGAAAAATGGTGTAATCCTTTTTATCAGTGCAATCCTCTCAGCATGATGACATGGCCTGTCCGATGGATCAGTGACTGACTGAGTTCACTTAATGTATCCTGAAAAAGCAGAGGTCACTGGCTGTATTGTAGGATTGTTGAATAAAAAGCAGATATTAGTTCAGTATAGAGCAATGACAAGCCATTACCTCGCTAACCTTTTCTTTGTGCTTTTAAATGAAAAGAAACACATTGTGAAACAATAATTCAAACTGATACCACTCTTATATCTGTCAAATGAGTATAAAACTGGAGAGTTGGTTAGCTTATCTTAGTATAAGAGCAAAGAGAAAGAGCTTTAACACGGTGTATGTAGACAAAATAAAAGAAGATGTCAGCTGCCAGCTAGCATAGCATTGGCCTTGAATGACAGCATGAAAAACCATTTTTCTCAGTAAAGCTACATTGTTTTCCAGTCGGCCTGGTAACACACAGAATTCAGTATTTGCATATATTGAAATTAAATTCCATTTCTCCCAGACCAAAAACACTGCCCTTGCAGAATAAACAATTGAACACTTCAACACTGAACATTTGTGTTTCTATAACTGTAATGACCTGGCTCAAGTGGCCGCAACAAAAGGGAGATACACCATTATGAATGTTTTACAAAAGAAAACAGATCTATGGTTTACTGCCACCACTCTCATAAGTAAATCCAAATGGAAACGAATGTTCTTCAACAGTCTGCGTTTACCAAATCTGATTTTAAACATCTTTTTAATTTACAAGGTATAGTGGATATGTTGTTTTTATCTCACATCCCATACCAGCAGGTTGTGATACTGGTCGTTTTAGCACAACACCATTCATCTCTGCATGTTGTTCCAATGATTAGGTGAACTCCACATCTTTCTATAATACAAATTGATGTTGAACCGAAATAATTCCCTTGGCGAAATTTGATTATTTCCCCCAGTGATAATTCGTCTCTTCAGAGAAGCATATTTTTGAAAATGCTGAATGGTTCCTATAAGCAGACAGCCTTTGTATGAATCTAAAAGGCATTTTCAATATTTTCTTCCAATTTCCGTTTTTTAAATTGAACAAACATTGGTCTGGCACAGTGATAGGCCACACATCCCACTTACACTTCGCCCAAATACATAAATGTATTATGGTCCACAAGTGGTCCAGATGTGGTAGCCAGAGAACAGTTCATATACAGGCCATAACAGAGCCATATTTCAGCCAAATGTAAGACTGTAATTGGTATTATCCTGGCCTGATGCTGGACTAGACAAGTTTCAGCTATGGTTCCCGATGTCAGCCTAAACTAAATATTAACCAAGCCACTTCATTAATACCCACTCTTGCTATATTTGGCCCAGATGAAAGTTCTTAAACTGCAACTATTATGATATGATCAAATTATATCATAATAGTCTCACTTGAGACTATTATGATAGTGGCCACTTCAAGCCAGTGAGACGAGCTCAGAAAAAAGCACAATCCCAGAAATATTGCAATGTACAAATAAAGTGTTGGCACTGTATACTTTTCATTTTTTCACAAAATGTTGCTACAAAATGACACTGACAGTCAAACCTTACCTCCAATTATATAAATTCATGGCATGAAACTCTTCTTTATTTTACATCATAAGGTTCTGTGATGTAAAACAAAAAAAGTTATTAAAAGTTATTTAGCTAACCCTAACCCTTCACAACTATTACAAAAACAGGCGGAAATACTATTGGTCTAAAAATTACATGTGCATGAAATGAGACTATCAAACTATTAAAGTTGAAGGTGTTTCATAATATAAATTCAATTTGTTTTTTATTGGATGCTGCCACTTTCCCTTTAATTTGCATTTTATTTGATTCAACACTGTTTGATAGATTAACTTGAAGGCATTAAACCCATGTTGCAAACATTAAGTGGAAACAACTGACAATATTCACATATTTCTCAACAGTATCTGAAATTACATTTTAACTGCAGAAAAAGTCTGACCATACTGTTCTAATTTTATATTTGGGGCAAGAATAGTAGACTCAACAACTGACCTCCTATCTTGTTTGATGCCTTAAAGATGGTGTCATGTCTGCCACAACTAGGCCATGTTCAATTGATATGGTTTATGTCAGTGCCAAGTTGCCAACAGAATGCCAGCTGTGCCAGCTTTCCGCCAAATCTGGGACAAATGTCCTTGCTCTGTGGGATGTATTTCTTATTTGTTTCATCTCTCAACAACTTAAATCAAACTCGACTCTTTAAAAAGAAGCTAATTCATAGTATATTTTATTCTATTGATCTATTTCAATTTCAAGAGTTAAATTACAATAAAATAAACATCTGTACACTATCATGCTAACCTACGGAAGTGTATTGCTGCCACACCAGAAAAAAAAACGGATCAGTATCATGTTATAAGGTGATAGTTTCTTGTTATAACATAAAACTTTTCATGTTATAACATGATAGTTTCTTGTTATAACATAAAACTTTTCATGTTATAACATGATAACATAAATGTTTTACGTTGTGGGAATGTGGGAAACGTTGTGTGGAGAACTATCATGTTAAAACGTAAAAAGTTTTATGTTATAACAAGAAACTATCACGTTATAACATGAAATGTTATTTCCTGGCGTGGCAGCAGTACGCTGCCGTACAAACCAGAGCAACAACCCTGCTGTAAATACTTTCACTGTAAAGCTCACAATGTTCAAGTGAGGCTAAATCACAAACTATGGCCCATATGTCCCCACAGTGACCTCTATGACACAGATCCAAAGGAAATGTAACATCACAGCTTCAAAAGGCATTTTATTATTGGCCTGCTTGACTGGATTCACATTTTGAAACTGTGAAACTGCTTATAACTGCTTATGTGCTCTTGTATTCCTGCTGTGCTGGCTGGTGACCAACAGATGGCGACATAGACTGCGTCTGCAAGTTTCCTGGCTACTCACAGGTCATTTGCACCTTTTCATTATTGTGATTTAGCATTTACTAAGAACTATGGTAAATTGTAAGTGAAGGTATACCATATGACACTATAGGGTTTTATACTTCTCTCTTTTGTTCTTGTTTAATATCTGCCTCCTGTGAGTCTCTTCCTTGTTTATACTGCTCTGTCTTCCTGCACTGGAATTTAAATTTGAACACTCATCTGGGAAGATTGTTGGGATTTAATTATCCCAATACTGTGAAGACAAACATTGCCTCACTTGAGTCATTTGAGTGTTTCATGACAGGCAACAAAGACCTGGCCATGATGTTAAGAAGTCATAATTTTTTCACCAAAAGGACATAACATTAATGTCTGTATTAAAAAATAACACAACACAGGTTTATTAGTGACCAATGGTAGTCTTTTTTCCTTGTTCAAGAGCCACATTAGAAGCTCAAAACACTGTTGGTTGTTTATCAAATGCTTAGAAAAAAGCAAAAGAAAAAGTTGGTGGTGATGGCAGACCAAAACTAGATGAACCAGATTAATATATTTTACTACTACATCCAAATCATTTACTCATCCTCTAGGCTGTAAATGGACTGGCAGTGATGCACAACGACCTCAGTGATCCTGACATAAGCACAAAAGAAGCCTCGCCACACACCAGGTTATGCAATCAGCAAGTTTGTTATCTAAACTGAAACTGATGCATTATTTTTTTAAAACAAAAACAACATTAAACATGCGACAGTCAGAATATAAAATATTTGGTAGTTTTTTTTAATTGCATAGCAAGTAGACATTTCTTTTAAAATATGGGAAGCAAATGGCAAAACAATAAAAAGAAGACAATCTAAAATCTAAATATTTGACCATCCCATAATTTAAATCACTTCCAAATATATTGATTTCATAGGTAGCAGAAATCTACATTGATTTGGAATGAGGTGTTTGATTTAGTGCAACAGTGAAAAGTGAAACACAGATAATCTGCAACCACAAACACTGACATCATGCCAACTATAGATTTCAGAAATGTTTAAAAACATCTTTTCTAATGACTGGCTTACATCCTTATGTAACCTCCACACCACACAGTAATCACAGTCATATTTTTGTGCAGTGTTGTTGGCACAGCATCAGTAAACTCAGATATCTCCTCAGTGGGTGGCTGCGGGGAGGAGCAGGGACCCCTGCTGCATGCTGTGCTAAGTAGAGCCAGATCGCTGTGGGCAGCCTGGGAAGAAGCCAGTACATGTGAATTATTAGATGACCCTTCATGCCGCCAGAGACATGAAATCCTCTCCAGATGATTTCTTTTTAGTCTTGCTACAGTTTTTTCTCAAAATGTAAAAGCTCAAAAGGGCTGTAACATTTTGAAGATTATATGAATGAATTCCTTTTATTTAATTTACACTGTTGATGTTTGAGTTGACAAAGGTGAGAGGTTATGAGCATTTGGCCAGGAGGATCAGCGAAACAAGCTGGAGGTTTTAGAGCAGGGGCTCTCAAAGGTGTCACCTCAGTCAAAATAATGACTCTCTTACTTCATAGAGGGAATGATATCTGTGGTTAGGTCAGAGTCATCCGTCTGTTAGTCATACAGGAAGGAAGGTGTTGAATACTTCAGACCTTGGAAACCTGTACGCAATCCAACTGGAAAGAGCCTTTGAGAACTTGTGATAGCAACAAAGACTCATATGGCAACTTAATCAGAAGGTGAGCCAGTTATTTCTGTCTGAGCTTACTCCAAACCAAGAAGACCTTTTAAATTTTTGATGTTTTTAATATTAATGTACCATGTTTGAACCCAGTCATTTCTGTTGTCCTGGCTCAAAGATAGAAACTGAGCATTGTCTATCTGAGGGGAACCCTATAAAGAAGCTGCTTTCAAGTTGAGCCCTGATGTGGATGTGTATGACCGCCAGTTTTTTATTTTATTTGTTCTCTTTATATTCCTGGATCTCTTTCCAGATTTAAGTTTAAGGAACTGACATATTTGATTTGAATTTCAGGGACTGGCAAGGGTACACTACCCTTAGATTAAGGTCGTCTTAGATTAAGTTACATTGGCCAATGTTTTAGTCAGTGCTGCCAAAAGCAGCTAACAAAATTTCATACCTGAACTTTTATCAGATGTCAATGGGTGCAGATGTGCAAGAAACAAGTTGAGGTTTTCTTCTATTTATGCATGCATCACTGGGGAACGTCACAGAGAAATAACAGCTGTCTCGTGTCGCCTCACTCCTGAAAAAATAAACACATAAAATCTTTTTACAACATTACAATAAATGTCAAAACTTTTTTGTTGATAATGGAGACTCAGTTCATCAAAACTCCAAATATTAAAACTTCTTCTGGGAAAGCTGAAAAATAAAAACGTTAATATTAAAGCCAACCCGCAACTGTACTGTTTCGGTTCACTGTCATTGCTGTCATAGTGCCTTTTTTGCCACAAAAGGCAGATGTTTTCAGCAAATAAGCTCTACAAGAACAATGTGCACTACCTGTTCATCACCAAATGGCATACAGACACGGTAAGCAACTAGGTGGTGATAATAGTGAAGCATTTAGCAGAGCGAGATACTTTCCTCAGCAGTTGGTCATGGCCAATTGGATTTACACTCACCAGGTAAAAAGAAACACAACTCCAAATGAATGATAATGTCACTTTTTAACTGCTGGATGTGTAAATATGCAGTTTGATAACAAACATGTAAACGGAAGAGGTGATAATATGTCAGTGTTGTCTTTAACCTGTTTCCAATGCCCTTAAAAGGATCACAAAATCCATTAATGGAGTATTTAATTATGAAATTATTTTATTGTTGTTCTTTATCTTTATGTTAGTACTAAACACAAAGTACAGCTGAGGCTGATGGGTATGTCATTAGTTTTACAGGTATTTGGTCCTGTACCTGATGAAAAATCCAAAAAAAAATTGATCTTGAGGGGAACATGAATGTCTGTATAAGTATTCATGGAAACCAACCCTGTTGTTGTTGAGATATTTCCAGCGGCACCACAACTGAGGATCGACTGACTGATGTTGCCAGTCCTAGAGCCACATTGCGTGTATGGCTGAAAATCTCTCCTCAGATTCAGTGTATTCTGTTTCTAAGATGCACCCCACTGGTTTATGAGAATATGTAATAATGTATCTTCATAAGTTACGTTACTTGCTGTCATCAAGTTTAACTTGTCCTTAAAACAGCTGTCTCTTATAAAACTTCTGCTATTTCATAGACAAAGATAAAACCTATTTTCATCCAATGAGGATTGCAGGGTTGTCTTCTCCTGTTATCACACTGTCATAAATCCCCTTTAATAATCAACACTCAGCATAACAGCAGGCTGTTGACACACTGTCATGGTTTGTATGTTAACAGGTAGGAGTGACTATATGGGGTGGGAGTGATCATCTTGTTCATAAGCAATATGTACAAATTAAGCAAAGAGGCTTCCATGATGCTGCAGTTCATGGTACAATCTGTGGTCAGAGAGGATATGAGCCCTCAAAAGAAACACTGGATGGTGACACTACAACAAGTTTTCTACCCTACCTTGGCAGCTGTGGGCATCCCCTGTAAGTACATCTAATCTCCACATCTGAGCTGCAGCTGTTGGCTGATTTCATTCTGTTTTATGGTGTTTTGAATAAATGATGCTGTTAATGTAATGTGTTTGAGGCAATTATACCTTCAGTTCTTATGGGCAATTTGATAAATATAATGCCTCCATTGACACAAATCATTTTCTTAGCCAACACCATCACCTTGCTGATCATCTGGAGGAGGAACTGCATGCTCTCCAGGTCCAGCACCTTCTATCTGATGGCCATCTCTATGGCTGACAACCTTGTATTGATCTTCATTGTGGTTCTTGAGCTTTCTGTTAAGTACCACCAACAGGAGCCGTTTTGGAGTTACGAGCCATGGTGTAACCTAAGGGATATTTTTAACTACGGTGCCTACAATTCCTCAACCTGGTTGGTGGTTGTGTTCACAGTAGAACGTTTTGTCGCCATCCACACATGGAAAATGAAAACCAAAATCTGTACCTCGAAATGTGCAGCATGGACTATTACAGCTGTCTTTCTCTTAAGTCATTTCTTTGCCATTCCTTACTACTGGTCCAATGTGTCAGTCTTCAAGAACAACCAGACCAGATGTATTTACAAACCAGAGGCCCCGTCTCATTTCATTCATGCACTAGTTTGGTGTCAAACATTGCAAGCCTACATACTACCCTTCCTCATCATCCTCACACTTAACGGGCTGACCCTGCGTCTGATCTCTCTCAGCAACCGTATTCATATCACTACAGATTCAACGTCCAGGGTCCACAAGGTCATGCCCCTGATGCGCTCCAGGAAGAGGAAATCTGTGGTGCTTCTGGTGACTGTGTCCATGACTTTTGTCCTGCTGTCTGTCACCCGTGCTATAACTCAGATCATCCTCCGCACAACTCATATGTACACTTTGGATCGTAATGATTATAATCTCAAGATAAATATAGCAGCTGATACTGGCACCATGCTGAGTCTGAGCAACGCGGCTGTCAATATGTACCTGTATGTCTGCACCCAGTCCAAGTTTCGCCAGCAGTTCTTAGCCTGCATCAGACAGGTGACTTTCTACTGCAAAACAAAGCTCTAGTCAAAAAAAACCCCTTCAATGTCTTTGCTACAGTGACTGACACATTGGGCCTCATGTATGAATGTTTTCTTATTTTTCTCATGTATTTGTCCTTGCACAAAGCAATAAGATGAAAATAAGAAAATCGAACGTGGGATTCAACAAACTTTCTTAACTGCCTGAACTTGTCATAAATCGCTTGTTTTAGCCTGATGAATGCCACCTGCTCATTTTTTGTCTTTCTCAGGACCTTCAACTTACACCACTGACACAGTAAATAATAATATGTGTGTCTGTTGATCTATTTCTGAGAGCGGGACCTCAGTCTGAGAGCTTGTAAAGTTCTTATCCTTAGTCTAGTGCCATTTTCATGAGTGGAGCTTCTCCACAACCTGCCGGTCGTCTGACCTTATATGGTATTTTGGGGGCGTCAATAATGTTAATTTACTATTCTCGGGAACGCGCGTTCATTTAGAACAGGTGGGATTCATCATGTTTGCGAAGGTCATTTACGACTGTTTCCTGGTGATACGAGTGTTTGGTGAATCCGACATGGCACACTCATAAATTCCACCTCACGAAAAAAGTACGACAGATTTAAGAAGAATTCTACGAACATATTCTTGCATCTGGCCCATTGACTGTAAGTGTAACCATCATGACTGCTTCTCAAAAGAAGCCCCCTGGTGGTTGGCTGCAGTACAGGTCATAAGTCCCGCCCCTTCAGTGTAAGCCAATCTAAAAAATCAAAGCACAGGTGAAATAAAGTTTTCCTAAACATGGTTTCTGTCATTTTAGTAAATTATTATGATTCTGATTTTTAATTAGGTATATGTTGTTATAGAAAGAGGTTGTGAAGTTATGAGGTTGGGATGTCATGATGTCAGCTATGACAGTCGCTCTCTAAAAAGTGATTAATGCAACTAATACTCTTAAACAAACAGTGTGTAACCTTTGGTGGCACCTAGTGGTGAGGTTGCAGATTACAACCAATTCCAACACCTCCGCTCTCCTTCCAAGTGTGTAGGAGAACCTAAGGTGTCCTTGAGACTTATACAAAGGAAAGGCCCCCTCTAGGCTCAGTATTTGTTTTGTCCAGTGTGGGATACTGTAGTAACATGGTGAGCAACAAGACGGACTCTGTGGAAGAGGACCTGCACCATACAATATATAAAGGGCTCATTCTAAGGTAATGTACAATCAGATTTCAGGTGATTATACACTAATAAAACACACCTATGAACATTATATTCCATTTCTACCAAATCCATTCCACTAGATACCAATAAATGACTACACATTGCCCCTTTAAATCACTCTATACGTGCACTTTAAGAACCAATCTGTTTGTATAAGTGCTTCTTGCATGAGGCCTATTGTCCTCAAGGAAGTTTGTGCAGGTGCACTCTCTCCGTGTTGGGCAACAGAGGAAATGATTTCATGGCAGTAACCAGGTAATGACTTTGTTTCTCACAGCAGACAACAAGGCCTTTCGTTTGACTACAACTCCATAAAACATAATTTAATTTTCTTTATTACTGTGTTAGTGTTTTACTCATTCTCTCCTTATATTAAAAGAAGAGAGCTGACTTTTATCATCCACAATAACAATACTGACACGCATCTGCACTGTTTGACAAGATAGTTTAAATTTCAAAGTTAATTTCCTGCAGTTGGTTTCCACGGCCAGAGCAAACAAACAAGAACACGACCTGACTTGACAGACATTTTCATTCCTGGTAAAGCAGTTTACAGAATCAGACAAACAAGATGAACATACTGAATGCTATGCTTGAACATTTCTGACCAGATTTTACACACAGTTTATAGGAAGAAAATGCAGTGTAATTAGCATATCTTGCATTTTTTTTTCTTCTTTAGACTATGAACTACTGTATGTGTGAATAAAGTGAGAAGATCATTTATTTTGTTTGATTTATGTATGTTTTCCCAAATTACAACTGGTCATTAAAACTCAAGAACTGGACAAGTCACTGTGGATTTTAGTTATTTTCTCACAAAAGTTGAACTTATGTCATGTCTTATAACTCCTTTCAATGGTGAAAAAATGAAAGTTACCTCAGGTAGAGTATCAGAAGGGGGAGGGCGGATTCCTCTCCTGGGACAGACAGACGTGCAGCAGATATGTGTACAAACTAGAACACAAATTACAGAATAAAGCATTGAACAAGATAACAAAATTATAATGGATTTGTTATATATATGAAGATGTCGTCTTAACCTTCCATTTTAACATAATCCTCCCTAATAATAATCCATATTCTAAAAAACATAAACTGCCCAATCTGCATAGCACTAGATAAATCCTAAACCAACTGAGAATATTGTGTTTAAGCTTTTCATCTAAGAAATATGAGTTTGTGTTTCTGCAAAACTAAGAGATTGTTAAACACTGCATTTTCCAAGTAATGAATATGCTGAGAGCTACCATAAGAACAAAAAACAGGATTTCGTTCCCACAACATCTTCTTTATGCCCTCTCCAGCTATTTAATGTATTCCACAGTCAACACATTTATACATAATTATCTAAATTTGCTGTTGGCAGCATGTAACAAACAGTCTGGGGACTTCCCACATGTACTGTTTCAAGGAGAAGTTAGAAATGACTGAGTTAACTTAGTTTGACAGACATAAAATTAATTGTATATGAATGACACTACTTCCATAAAATAAAAAACGCAGTGGAAGACATAAAAATGTATCTGCATGGATGGAAATTACTAATAGGTAATTTCCTGAAGGTACAGAGGGTAATGCAGTGAAGTGTTGTCTAAACAGAGTGAAAACAAACAGAGGAAACCTTGTATGAAAACAATCTTGCAGAAAGCCAACAGGAGTATGAAAGCACAAATGACCAAAAGCCACAGAGAGGCTGGCAGGAAGCTCTACAAAGATGACTATATGTTGTTATTATTGTTATTAAAGAGGACACTAATTTGGTCATTCTGACTCTCATGTGGTCATTCATTCTGGCAACATAGAAGATCTGCTCAAAAGTATAAATATGTCTTGATTTTTTTTCAAGAAAACAACAAATTGACAACAAAAAAGGCAACATTTCAGCACTACAACATCCACAAAAACACAAAAGTTGCAGATGGAACACTTGATTGGTCACCACGAAGGCCAGACCTCAGCATAACTGAGGTTGTGTAATTACACAAAGCCTCAGTTAATGTCCATCACTAAAGACACACAATAACAACCAAAATCAAATGAAAAATTATGGTAAATCCTGCCAGGAGCTTGAAAGAATTTACCGCAGGAGAAATATAAAGTTTCCTTTGGTGTGGTGACTTTACCAAATAATGCAATTTTGAATTCTACAAGACTCGAAATAATACAGACTTGTTTATAACAGGTTTTTGGTACTTTTGATTGCATCCATGTTTGTTGGTGTTGATTTAAAAATACCTATCCTGAAACATGTTGGTTAACATGCTGGTTAATGAATGAATGTTTAATTAGAATCAGGACGATGAGGTATCTCAATGCTTAACCTGAACCGGTAAGTGGCTGGTATAAGAATAGCAGAGGGTGGTACCCTTTCCTGGCCCTATTACCAGTGCAATGTAGATCTCGCACAAGGCCCCCGATCCTTCACTGTTTCAGAGCAGGTACAGGTTAAGAATTGCTGTATAGAGGCACCCTGTTGGTATAAAATGCCATAAAAAAACCTTTTCGTAAAGCTGTATTTAAAGCTGCTATAAGTATAAAGAACACACACATCTTTCATACTGATACCAAAAAAATGTCACATACCTTCTGCTTCCTAAGGACACACAAGACTGTCAAATTCCCCCTTTTGAGCAATATCTTTATTGAATTTAGAGAGTTTTCAAGCCCAAATTGGCTCTTCGTCTGTTAGAGAGGCTTATGTATGAATTGCATTGTACAGTGTTTTGTGTGTTCTTGGAAAGGACAAGGTACTCACTGTAAACCATTTAGGCTAATCTACAAACCATGACATTCAATTAAATGTTAGAGCTGAACCTTGTATAGTCAGATCATATATTTTTTAAATCTGCTGTAAATGTACTAAGAAGATTAACTTAACTATGGAAAAATTAAGTCAAATAATTAGAGAAAGACCTCCATGCTGACATTAATTTATGATCAGTTTCATCACTGGATGTTTAATATGACAGTTTTGATTGTCTTAACCTGAGAGAAGAGTTTTTTTCTAGAAGTTTTCTTTCAGCATCAGAAACAAGGGACCATGCAGTGAAACACAGCTGGCCTGGTTCAACAGACCCCATCAGTAACTTCACTGTTAAATATCTCTGGTAGCAAAAGCAGACCAACACAAAAAGCTTCTTTCATCAACCTTCAGAAGGTGACAATGAATCATCTTTATTATAGAGGCCAACAGTTTGTTGTTGTTGTGTCTCATCCATTAAAGCAGCTCTGAAAACAGTAAATTGTTGGTATAATAGGTTGAAGTGCTATTTCTTCTTTCCACTTTTTGGAGCTTTTTCTAATCCTTGGATATACTTGCGAGGGATTTGATAATGATCTGGAATTGAATAAAAAGATTTGACAGAATTAATTTATTTTACAATTAAAGCAACTGAGAAAACCATTTGAACTTGTACTTTCAAGTGTTATGAAGTTCCAAACCTAGCAGCAAATTGCCGACTTTCTGAATCTGGTTGCCTTGAATCTGGACCAGGACTTTGTCCTTGCCTCCGGGAATGGGCTGTAAGACTGAGCTGGCCTGGACTCTGTGCTGCAAAGCAGTAGCCACGACTGAAGGATCCAACCCGTACACCTCCAGGTTCTTTATTAGAGTCACCTACAGGTAGTACATGGAAACAATTACAGCTAGGGTAACCAGGTTAATACATCAACTGATTTCCTAAGACACATCAGTAAATTTGTGTATCTCAGACAATAAGTAACAAGAAACTGCAGTAGTTGCATAAAGTGCTTTCAGACCAAATAGTTTTGGGGACTTCCTGGGTGGAACTATATACTGGGGGTGCTCCCATGTGAACCTTATACCTTCAAAAAAAAGTTCTGTTTGCAATCACACCATCAATAGGAACGCTGAGGTGATGTAAGCCGGTCAGTAGAACATCACTTCTGAGCGAGATACAGCATCAATAAGATGGAGGACGCTGTGACTGGATCAGTGTGTTTGTTGTGAGTGTGCCATGGGCTTCAAGATAATAACAGAGTTGGCGAGGAGACCTGTCAATTAAGACTCTGCGGCTGTTTTACACAAGTTTTTTTTTTTTTTAAATGGTGGTTGCCAGTGCTGCATTTGCTCATGTGTTCATCCAATTACTGTACACTTAGGACACTGAAGGTTCCTCTTTTTCTGGGTACCTTCCCTGTCCATAATAAAAACTTAGAAGGAATTTAATAGAGTCACCACAGTAATGATGACATAATGCCTTAGGCCACAGCTGCCACCAGCATGGAGGCATAAAAGTGCCCCAAAACAGTGTTCTAAGAACTATGTCTGTTCTCAGTTCCTGGAGTGAGGACACAATTATGTTGGGGTTGTTCCTCCAACAGTTCTTAGAACTATGAAAAAATTCCCCTGGTCTGAAAGCTCCTATTGTTCGTATGAACAGAGCACTAACTTTACTGCTTGATTTAGCTTAAGATAGTGTTTAACTCAAAGTACATCCTCACAGAGCCACCAGCAAGGCTGTAGAATTTAGTCTGAACTTTAGTCTAAACTCTCAAACATCAGTATTGGTATGAATCATTTTGAAGAAATATTTTTGACGCTGATCTATAGCTGCAGCAAAATAATTTGTAGCAAAAGTTCTCACCTTCTTATTTGAGCCTCGGGAAGCTACAGAGATGTCTATGGGCTCAATGTGGCCCTTCTTTGTTATAGGTGCTTGTCCAGGAAACACAATTTGATAGCACTCCTGCATTCTTCCCATCGTCCTGTAAAAGGAGGACATGTTTACAACAAAGGTCAGATGATAAAGAGACAGAGACTGCTGCAGATACTGTTGAACTGTGTGGGTCTATCGTCTATACTGTACATCTGTCTATCCAACAAAGTAATGTGTAGTGTATGATCATCAAAATATATTTATGTAAATTAAAGCTGTGTTTATGATTTTTTTCCCCCATCCACTTTCTCAGAGAGCGGTAATGTAAAGATTAGCACTGGAATTGGCTTTTTTAAAAATTGTATCACAAAACACAAACACTTAAAAAGAGATCATTCCATCATTTGTATTTTTGAAGAGGTGCATGTCAGCTCCAGCACTACCTCCTGTGGAGCTACAGGCTCTCTGCAACAACCTGATGCAAACATGTAAGTCTGGTTTAAAAGCCAATACTACTAGACAATACTATTTATCTATACAGACTGTTTTCTACCTTAAATTTGAGTGTTATGCCCATGCATGTTAGACTCACTCATAAGTCACAAAATTTGATTATGATTATAATCAACATTTTTCATCATATCTTCAAGCAAGTTAATCATTTGCATTTTGAAAATTAAATTAGTTTTTCACCCTAAGATGCCTTGGTCATGGACCTGTTAACTGAAAATAAGCCTGGAATTCTGCAGGGTTGGGCTTAAGGACAAGTTGCTACGACGACAGCTCCAGGTACATTCTTAGCCATCTTTGAAGGAGAAGTGGACAACAGTGCAATAAAGGTCTGCTGGACTTTTTTTTCCAGTTATCAGTACCAACAAAGTTTTCCTACTGAAGTAGCACATGGATTTTACTTGAGGCAAAAGGAACTAAAAACATTATTGATCACGACCCTTGTTTCTTTGATAGTTTAACTTATTTTCAAAGCAACAGATACAAACCAGATGCTGGAGAGTCAGACTTCAGAGCTGCAGTAATATTGTTGTTTACAGATCAGATTTGGATTACAGATGGCATTAGGATTATGGTGATTATTTTATCCTGTGTCCGTCCTGCAATGATGACGCTGACTGCCACCACCTGTCCGCATTAGTACATTAGTATTTACATACTAACTCATGTTGGTATACAGTGAAGGATGATAATGTTCAGACTGTCTAGAGCTGCAATGATTAGTCGATCAACAGAAAATGTAATAATCATTTAATTAAATATTTAAAGCACCATTGCCAAACATTTGCTGTTTTCATCTTCTCAAATGTGAGGCAGAGTTGTTTTTAAGTCTTGGTCCAAGTAAGTCTCAAGTCTCTAGCTCTGATGTGAGGATTTTCTCCTTTTCTTTAGAGCTAACTAATGATTATTTTGATTACTGATCAATCCGTTGATTATTTTCACAACTGGTTGATTTGATTTTTTGTCTATAAAATGTCAGAAAAGTGTGAAAAAATGTTGATCCTCGTTTCCCAAAGCCCACAATGCAATTAATTACTACTTACTACTTAATTACTAAAATTAATTATCTTGTCTCAACCAACAGTCCACAATCCAAAGACAGTCAGTTTAATATCAAAGCAGACTAAATAAACCAGAAAAAAAAACATATTTAAGAAGGTGGAACCACAGAAATGTAGCACTTTTTTTAAACAAATGACTCAAAACAATGAATCGATAGTCAAAATAGCTGGCGATTCTTTTTCAGTCCATTGAATAATGTTTTAATCAACCAGCAAATAACATATATGAAGGTGTCACCTTTCATGCTGGCAAACTGTAACAATCCTTTTTCAACTCTAACTCAGTTGTTTTGTCTATCACTTCTACAGCATATTTATATGTTCTTCACATTCCCCCACTGTAGCCTCAAAAAAGTAGTAAGTATGGGTAGAGCACGATGCATCCAATGGCGCCATTTATGTTTAATATTGTATCAGATCTTCTATGAAATAACATAATAAAAATGAACTAAATTTTTTACCTGCTAAAGAGGTCATCCCACTTGAGAGACTCTATCTCCTGGTACTCTGATTTTTCCAGCAAACAGTCACATAGAGTTGGGTTGATGGTCACATAACTGATGCAGAGGAAAAATACAAAAACAAAAAACAGTGAAGTAGATGCATGTTGCTAAACAGGACACATGCTGCCTTGTTAGACTGTGTCAGTTCAATGCCGCATTTTTATTTGATTTTTTCCATCACTCAATATCAATCAATTAGTTTCACATCAGAAGATCCACACACATTCATGACCTAAAAAGAAACATGAGATGCTTCTTTGGCTTCAGAGTCACATTTAAGCATTTTAGCCGATTATAATGGCATCAATTGGCCTGGGGTCAGATCAGTATTTGTTCAGCGGTTTATAAGGTTGCCCTTTTACCACCTCACCATGTTATGAAATAACTGACATGGTGGCTTAGGTGGTTATACTTAAAAACAAACTGAGCAAAACATTTTTGACATTTTACACCAATAATGAATGGTTTGTGGTTTCAAACAAAACACTCAACATCAACATCACACCAACTTTCCATTCAGGGAGTGAAGCAGCTACTTACTTTTTATTATTTTCATCCACCAGTTCATTTTTCTTCACGTACTCTGTGACGATACCTCTCACTTCAGCAGGCTGCAGTACTGTCCCTTTCCTGTAGGTGCAGGAGTGAATGTGAAAATGTGAGAAATCTATCATGTTCAGCTTTAAGAAAAGGCAATTTTGGGAGATCTTTAATGTCTTTCTGTTAAATTCAATACCAATTCAGAAAATAAAAGAAACAAAGCTGGAAAAGCTGGCCTATTTCTCTTTGAACACAGCTATTTAAAGATCCCCACCAGTCATGTTTTAAGACATACAAAAATACTCTGCTTGGAATAACAATCATGTGTATTTCATGTGGTTTTTCTACAAATTTGAGCTTAATAAGCTTGATAAAAATACTTAAAATACCATCTCCTCCTTTTCCCTCATTGAAAAATCAATAATCTGTGAACATGCAAGGACCATTCTCAGTGTCTGAGGCTTCAAGTTTATGCTTTTCATTGAAAAGCTGCATACTTTTTTACTACTTTTACATATATGTCTTAAACTGAGATTTTCAATGAGCACAGAAATACTTTCCCTTTTCAGTGGATAATAGGAGAAGTCTTCTTGTGTCAAACTTGCACATACATCATCCTGCACAGTTAACCTCCCCTGAAGAAACAATAAGTAAAATACATTTGAGAGGAAGGGGACTTTAAAGTACTGGAAAAGTGAATGGATCACATAAGAAGAAGACAACAGAGAATTAGCTCCCATTGTGTTTGGTAAGACAAATACATCCAACAACGTAATAGATATACTAACTGGGGAAAAAATGACCTTCAATGACCCTTATGAGTGAGAGATTTAAATTCTATATACTGGCTTAAATAATTGCAACAATATTTTTTTTTTCGAGAGAAATTGTGACAAGTCAAAGTAGAAAAAGTAAACAATAAAATGAATGGCGGCTGTATAACATAGAGCAGGGTTAGTTCAGTGTCATGGTCCTGGTATTGTGAATGCTGCCTCCCTGTCATACTGTCGTGGCTTACTGAGAGACTTGAAAAGAAAGTTATCTTATTAGTAACACCTGTGCTTTGCATCACATTAAAAAAATTCAGCCACGTGACGTGACACTACAGGTGTTCATGATGACATTTCCAGAGGAATCTCAAGTTACTGTTACTGCACCCTATAGAAACTGTTGTTAACAATCTATGACTTGTGTCATAGTTATATTATCTCACCCGTTTCACAGGGAGCATAGAAATTCAGGTACTTCATTCAATCAAATATGAAACCTATGGAAGCTTGCGAACAGATAAGCTTCAACTGTCACTGCTATGTTCCCCCTGCTGAACCATGCAAACGTGGATGCATCAAGAGTCAGGGTTAGGAAATCTCACACGCTCACACGCACGCAAGCAGACACACACCTCTTTTTTGAATCCAGAAAAAGAGACTCCAACCGGGCTGACACAGAGTACAGAGTGGTGATCTCAGGAGGATGATACGGTGTTTCCCCTTCTCTCGCATCTTGCACTGGAGCCACTTCAACATCTGTCTCCTCGGGAGCAGCAAAGGAACGCAGTCTATAAAGTGTTGATGCCATAAAAAGTAAAAGGGCTGATCAGTTTGAATGTAGACAGGCTGTGAGTCTGAATCTCAACCAAGAATTTCTTAAAGTTGAGTCAAAGCTTGACTTACTCTCGATTACTCCAGTCCACTTCCACGATGCTCTCCACACCCTTGGTCAGTTCTTTCACTCGCACAAGGTGATGCTGCTGCTGCATGGCCTGTAGGAACTTGGACAGCTATTAAAAAAAAATAATTCTTGCTGATTACAAACAGACTCAATAAATATGTTTGTGTGTTAAATGTCACATCCTGGATTCTGATATACCTTTTTATAGCTGGATTTTTTGATATCAAGCTGTTTTCCACTTGGGCTAGAAAAAAAACACAAGATGTTTTCAGTGCTACATTCAATCTTTCCTCAGCAGCTCTTAAAAGATGAACGGTACTTTACCAGCAAGAGAACATGTGGTTGCGGAGAAATGTGCTGGTCAGCAGAGGGAGCTCTGACTTCTTCACCTTGCTCTTGAGAGCATGGAGAAAACACTGCAACAGCAGTGCGTCCATAATCTCTGTGAAATCAGGGTATGACTTGGGTCACAACCTTTTTTCTCTGAACAGGCTCCCATTTTGCCACATCAGAAAATCTTATTTTCCAGTTGTTTCAACAAAGCATAACCACATGGTCACAAAAGTAACTCAGCGAGCACTAAAACCTGACCTGCAACCTCTTAGTCGTGAATCTCTCAGTTTGATTTTAATTTGAGATAACGGTACTTATAAAGCTGTAGCTGAAATGTTATCAAAACCAGGTTCAGCATGACTGTGGTGTAAGTACTTAAACTATCTTATTGACATTTTAATACTTGCACTTCCCAAAAACCTGTTTACAATTAGACAGATATGAAGTGTGACTTAATCTGTTACCTTGTGGTGTTCTCTCGTCGTCCTCCTCCTCCTCCTCTTCTTGTTCATTGCCCTTTTCACCCTTCTCTTCCTCCTGCTCCATCAGGTTTAGCTCCTCAGTACCAGAACAGACTTGATCTATGACCATTTCTGCAGGACTCTGCTGCTCCTCCTCCACACACTCCTCAACCTCCTCATCCTCATTGACCTCATACTCCTCTCCATTCAACCCCTGTCCTTCACTGTCTGCATATGGTAAAGTAGGAGGACCTGATTTATCTCCAAAAGCCCTAAAAAAACAAATGTTTTTCGCATCATTTTGGTAGCGGTTTTGTATTTGAAACTATATCTATTTAGAGGATTATTGACCTTTTTAAAACAAAAAGTGTTTTATTTTGTTAAAAACAGTGTATTCAACATTAAAGAAATAGTTTGACATTTGGGGAAATACACTTTCTCAATGGGAGTTAGATGAGAAAATCGATTCCACCCTCTATCTGGTAAATATACAGCTACAGTGAGTAGCTGGTTTGCTTAGACTTGAAACAGTGGGAAACAGCTAGCCTGGTGGTGTATGGAGGTAACAAAATCCTCCTAGCAGCTCCTCCTGGTCTCACTACTAAACGCTATATTGACTATTTCTTGGCCAGGCACAGTGACTGAAGTATCGTTGTAACTGTGAAGTTACCAGGCAACCAGCTAAGATCTAACAAAGTCATTGTGTCTGGTCAAGAGAATAGTTCAAATATAGCTTGCTTGATTAATGAGTCATTGAGGTGCTGGCAAGCACATCTTGTCACAGAGCCTGGTAGGTTGTTTCTGCCTGTTATCAGTCTTCATGACAAGCTAAGCCAAGCCACCCAGATGTAACTTTGTATTTGCCTTTCCGCACATATGTTTTTGCTATTTCTCAAAAGGTCAAACTATTCCTTTAAACAAAAACACATTTTTTTTTAATTAAAAAAAAAAACAAGATGGAAGCCACTCACCAGAGATGATCCATGTATGTGTGGAGAACATACACCCCTCTCCCTTTCATGCCCAAATTATGCATTTCTGCACTGGACTCTGCAGCAGTGCCAACTGCAACAGGCGCTCTGCAATCAACCCGGAGAACACTGTCACACTTACATATCAGAAGGACATGTGAGAGGTCGTTCCAAATATTTTATTAAAACTTACCTATTATTTACTAATGTAACACCACAGCAGTCCCCCCTTTTCACATCTGGTAGACCACTTGAAGGCACCACCACACCTGGCAGCATGAGATCTTTGGAGAAGCACATTTGACATTTGACATTTGACATCAATCAGTGAATCACAGTAAATCAATCTAAATGTTTTAAAGATCTGCTACAGGTATTGATCTTAGAAAAACAAGCATACCTGCCCCTCCGACCAACTTCTGAAGAACAGGAGGCCATGTCCTGAATGTTGGCAGGGCAGCAGGATAGCTCCAAAGCATATATACTGAAAAATATCATAATGACCAGATGAAAAATTTATTTAAAGAAGAGTTTTCAGTATTTTCAACCATTGAAATATAGCTTGATAGCTAGCTACAGTACTTACCTGTAGGATAAAGTCGTTTCTCCAGTTCAAAGAAAAGTGGATTTTTGTGAATAACGTAAAGTGTTACGGCATCACCCTTGTGTGTATAAATCTTCACAACATTTAATTCCTCTTTGTTGGGGACCAGCTCAGATAACTCAACAGCAGACAGTGCAGGAAAGGTTGCAGTTATGTCAGCTTTGAGCTTTCTCCTAAAAGCAATAACAAAAACAAAAGTCTCATTCATTGGATAATCGCATACATTTTCATATAGTAATAACTACTACTTTCACAGATACACATTTTGAATGAATGAATATTATGAACTTGCATACATCTGCACCCTGCAGCAATGCCTTCTGTTGTTTATATGTACATATAAATAATTTTTATTAATAATTAAGCCACACTTTATGTAGACTCCTCATTCAGCCTAACACACATAAATTATTGACTGTATGTTTTTTATTCCAATAAGGACTGTTTGCCAATAAAATATAATTCTCAGAAATGTACATGTGCATTCAATTAAAGACTATTGTTTAGGTATTATTTTGTCTGAGTGGACAGGAATTTACCATTCATCTCTCCCACTCAGAGTGACATGTCAGCAGTAATCAATAACAGGAAAAGTGGACTTGTTTCTATTCAACACATTAGATTACATAATGAGAAGCGACACTGAAACTGTCATTTTCAAATGGCAGACCAAGTATTTTAGACATTATTGTGGGATAAATCTGACTGGATATTTGCTTTCTAGTATCAGAAAGGAAAATTGTGTCTTTTCTCAGTCTTCCGTGTTAGTAAAAATCCCAAGTTAATATAACAATATAAAACAAATGCTCCAGGTTGACCAGTTTGTATGATTGATTCTTTTTTTATTTTTTTCCCTGAACAGATTAGAGTGTAATATTCATTACACTGTTCCTGATGTTTAAAGAAAGATCATCTGTTGATGTTTGGTGCAAACCTAAATGAAGAACATATTGTCTGACGAAAGACAACCACAAAGTAACCACATTTCATCCAAAAGTAGATCTGTTACGTTCAGGTACACTACCATTAGCTGTAGAAACAGGCAGGTTTTACTGCTCTTCCTGAAGAGAAAAGACTGCTGTGATTGCTTTATGTTTTATGTTTTATTGCTCATTAACTTAAGGGCTACACTTTTTTGTAAAATGTCCTTCATTTCGAAACATTTTTTCTGGATGACTGATTATTTAAAAAACAAAAAAATAACTTCAGATGATTCAGGAAGGGAACATTTTGTGTGGCTGATTTCATTTGTCGAGCTTGGTACAGAAGACATTTTAATTGCAATGTAATTTAAGAAGTTTAGTATCACTGCAACTGTAATCTGTCTGGTCCATGTGGGCATGGTGCATATATGTGACACAGTAAATAAATAACTTATCAGCTGATCCTGAGCTGTATTTAGATATATTTTGAGAATGTGTTTACTGCTTGGGTCTGAACCTGTCATACTAGTATTGTCAAACATGAAGCAGGTGACGCAGTGATGCGTTCAATGTTTAGTTTATGTTAACTAAAATTAACCTGTAGCTGTGAATGAAAGGCGATAAATAGACGTGTGTTGAGCTGTCAGCAGGCAGCTGCAGCACTGACTCACCTGTCTGATCCTTTGATTACCGTGTTGGATTTGACACGAAACGTTTTGGCAAACATCTTTTCAGTAAATTAAACAACGCTGCTACCAATTCAACGTATCCGCTGTTTAGAGTATGGGTCTGCTTTTAATATGTGAGCTCAGATATCAGAAATAACCACACACATTTCGTATAAAGAATATACAGACTTCACCCGTTCCTCGTTGTCTATTATGGTCCGACACATATTTAGTTCCGATGTGCAACTTCTTCTTCTTTGTGTGTTTTTACAGTCTATGGTAAAAACCAGCGTAGAGGCGCATTTCCGCCACCAACTGGCCCCTCTACATAAATTCAGCTAAATCAGTTTGTTTTAAAAATTTATGTCACAGTCAGTAGGCTATCTTATTCTTTTCCCCGAGACACCCGATTATGAAAGCTTATGGTGTTTTGCGTTCTTCAGCCAATGAAGAAGGCGATTTCTCTTGATATTGTATTTTCTACACTGAAGATCGTACATGTTTGACTGTTTGTGTTTACAGTAGCCTATGTGCATTTTCCGGCTGGGTGCTTGCATATTTTGAATAATGCATGATTGAGACCTGTATGACCTGTTCTCAGATGAGGGATGGCATTTTATTCCACCGCCATCCTCCGGCCACCAACATGTCTTGGTATTTTACATAGATGCTTTCCAGTTTTATTATAATCCCAGTACTTCTCTCATACTGATTGTGCATATGCCCTTACGAATGTCATCGTTTCAGCTTTGCTTCATGGAACTTCAGGGTTATCCTGTGCAGGCATAGAGAATTCCTTGAAATAGTCCATAAATGGCTGCCACACATTATAAAAATTCTTAGTACAGCCTTGAGAGGAGTAACTCAATTTCTCTAGCTTTAAATAGGCCAGTACTTCCTCAAGCCAGTGTTTATGTGTTGGAGCCTTAAGGCTTCTCCAATTAAGAAGAATTCATTTCCTGGCAAGGAGTATGACAAAAGCAACCACATTTGCTTGATTTGTTGAAAGTGTAATCCCTTTAGGTGAGGCACCAAATATTGCCAGGGACAGGAAACAGGGAGCAGGAAGGTTTACAAAAGAAACAGAGAACAAGATAAGTACTTGAGAAACAGGCAACCAGAACCAAATGCTAAAGAGCAAAACATGTAATAAGATGCCTTAAAGCATAGCTAATTGACAGGTAGCTGAGTCTGTGATCAAGCATCACGGAAGCAGCAGAGCTTAGTCTTTGTAAAAGCTTGATTACGGTGATGAGGTGCAGATGTTGTAGCTCTGCCCTGACCCCAACACACCTGTCTCCACTAACACAATCACCCTCACACAGACACAGAGAGAGAAGGAGAGCACCAACAGGTTGGGGAGACACTGAAATGGAAGTTAAAGAGCATGTCAGATGATGTCCCATAGGCAGATAACAAAATAAATATATTTGACAAAAAATATAGGCCTATTAATAATGAAATCTAATGAAAACTGTTATTAAAATTATAGTGATATTTTGTATTGTGAGGTATTGAATCCTGAGAGAAAAACACATTACATTATAGGTGGTCCAAGCCAGATGACCCTGCATTCATTTTACTGTAGGATTCTATGTTGGCACCCTGCACCTCCAGACCATTAAAATGAATGTAGGTCCGATGGATGATGCAACGCTACGTGACAGGGTTGATGTGTGCTGTAAGTTACCCTCCACTCAAAAAACATTTTTTGCTTATTGATGTCTCACGTTGATGTATGAACAGAATGATGTAGTTTGATATTCCAAGCCAGTTTTTTCATTCATCTGATGAACGAGAATCACCTCTTTGTAAAAGTGTGTACCCATGAGCATTATCTGCGACATCACAACTATTTTGGAGCCAGTTGTGCATTGTGGAAACTTGCAGCCTCCCCTGCACATAGACATACACTGTGAATGGAATTTTTTTTTTTTTACCAGCATTTTTAAACTGAAAAATATTCAGATTTTCATAGACTCTGGATTTTAACTGAAGAATGAATAGATGTGAATTGTTTAACTATGTAATTGAACAAAAAACAGACATAAATTGTTGGTCAAATCTGAGTTTTTTCTTATTTGTTTTACTTAATTGATTACATAAATTAACCACTTAACACACGCCCCTATTTTTTATGCTGTTAGCCTAAACGACATGCCCAAGTTGTGAGCAGCACAGATCCCACACAGTTTGAGACTCAGAGATGTGTCTGGTATCATTGGAAAGGTAACACTCTCAGGATTCTTGTGTGTCTGTGTGATTCTGTGACTTACTGACAAAGAGTGGCAGAGGTTACAATGATGGGGTTGTTTACTCGCCCATAGGTTTGCCTTTACAATGACATGTGTACAGACATTCAGGGACCTCTCAGCAGGATATAGACACACTGAGGCCACAGCCACAGGTCTTGGCTTCATGCAGTCCAAATTTGGAGTCAAAAGACCAAAAGATGAATTTTTCTGAATTATTTTTCAACAGGTATGTCCATGCGTTTTCCTCAGGTCCTTTTTGGAGACTCCAAATGGACATTTGGTTACCAAAGCTGTATAACCGCAATCAAACACCTATAACTTCACATCCCCTTTGCCTACAATCAAAATCTTGGTCTCTAATGAAAGCTGACGCCATATTATTATTATTATTATTATTATTACATATAACCATATTTTTGTTTGGCCATATCCATCTATCTATCTATCTATCTATCTATCTATCTATCTGTTTATTTTGCTATAAGTCATATGTCAAGTCGAAGAAGAACCAACCGTGTACCAAAATGCCGAGTGCGTAATGATATATGGTTCAACTCTTTTACGCACAGGGCGCACGCCGGTTACGCTTGGAGTTTGTTTATGGACAGCCAAACTTGATAGCTTAGTGTCATACACATAGACTGTAAACCTAAACAGCGATTGGCTTGTGTGTGGTGTCGTCAGAAGCAGGAGAGGCTCACGGTCGTAAACATCTAGGCTGTGTCCCAATCTGGTCCCAATTGCGAGGCTGCATCCTCGAAGTACGCATTTAGAGGCCGATAACGTCACAACGCCGCGCGAAGGCTGTCCCAATTCGAAGACTCCTTCAAATGCAGCCTTGAAATGCGGCCTTCTTTTCCCTCTTTTTCGAGGATGCGCCGCTACTATCCTTCGCGGCCTCCCAGATGCTCCCAGATCCCAAGATCCTTTGCGCGAGACGTCTTTCTCGTCTTATGGGCGGGAACAGCTGGTGACGCAACCAGGAAATGCCTCGAAGACTAGACCGTCTCATTCATAGACATATATACGTATATACGTATATACGTATATACGTATATATGTCTATGGTCTCATTTAACAACGGTTGATGCAGCCTTCGGAGGTTCCTCAGAAGGCTGCATCCTTCGAAGGCCGCAAAGGCCGCGTACTTCGAGGATGCAGCCCATGATGCAGCCTCGCAATTGGGACCAGATTGGGACACAGCCCTAGTCACGTGTACTCTGAGATGGACGTGCAGGTCAGGAAATGACGTAAACGGACCGTATATGGTTTGTTATTTGTGTTATTATGTTACGTGTTGGACTAAATACATGGACATATTGAGGAAAGTATTCCGGTTTTATGGAAACGGATTTCATATTTCACAAGAATGGATACTTGGCGAGCTGTACAGAAAGTCCTGAGTTATAAGATGAACGTTGTGGATAAAGGGAAGACTTTGAAGGTATGTAGGCATTATAGCTTTTCTTACTTAGCTCAGGGGCTAGCCGAGCTAATCGCTAATACTATTACGGCTGTGAGCAACCATATAAGTCGTGAGTGGTCTTGAATGAATCAGGACAATCTAAGCTTTCCAACGATGTACGGCATGAATATATATGTTTAAGGGTTGGTGTTTAAAACATTCAGAAGAACTTGTGGCTACCTCCTAACATCCGTCCCGTCCCGTAGACGGAACAGCGTGCGTTAAGTGGTTAACATAAACATTCTTGGAAACAAAATGCCAGTGGTGTTCACAAACAACACAAAAGGAATAGAAAAAAATAATAAAAAATTAAATGCATAAAATAAATAAAACAAATAGGCAATTGAACATGGTATGTTTTAGGACATGGCAACCAAGTCGCTGCCACAGCAACAATGTTACATATCCAGGACATAACCCCAGATTCAGAGTATAGGCATAGTTTCCTCAATTTCAAAGTGTGTTCTCAGTTCATGAAAGTTTATTGTAACAGTTTGGTCACCTAAAAACCCTTGTTCTGTGTTTAGTTCTGATAAATGACCCTCTAAGGAATCAGCTGCTCAGTTTTTCTGGTATGGATATTTACTTTTAATGGTTTTAGGCCTAGCATTAACATCCCAGTTCACCATAGACTGCAAATGCACAGTACTAGCGCAATGGTCATATAAGCAGGCGGGGAGTTCCGGTCCTCTGAACGGGGGCCAAGGTGGAAGTAACTTATTATATGTCTATGGTTATAAGAGTTGGATAGTGCCCTGCCCCTGCTCAGTCATTAGCCAATTTTCCCCAGTGGTCACTGACGGTAATGCTGCGAAAAATCCTGCTGTGGCCCAAAAAACATTTTCCCCATAGACCACTATTGTACAAGAGACATATATAAAACTGTTGACAGGACATCCCAAACAGCAGAAAAGGTCATTTTTTGCTCTTTCTATTATGAATTCTTGATCCATGGAGGTTTTGTAGGCTATAAACTTGCGGGTGGAGCCAGCAGGGGAAACACTAGTCGGGCTGCATAAAGTAGGCTAGAAATCGATGCATTGGAAAGTTTGTAAGTACACCCAGGAGTTTATTAAAATAAACACTTACCTTTTAGGCGTTTACTCTAGCTGCTACTGCTAAAGCTGTAAATATCGTGAGATCTTCCAATGCATGATTTATGAGTAAAGACCCTGTTTGTACTAGTGTAGAAGTTATGATAACAATCCAGGCATTATTAGTGGGGTAATTTACGAGATACACTGGTGGTCCCATTAGTGCCTGTACTAAGCAATTCGGCTGATGGCTCTCACTCCATTATTTTGCTACCAAATGAAAAAAAAGGGCTGAGGCGCTGATTAGACCTCATGGTGCATATGACTAGGTCGAAATTACCTGCTTTAAGTGGATGTCTGCCAACACCCCCCCCCACCCCCCCTCTCTCTGTCTCCCCTGCGCCCCTAGCTGCCACATTGTTGGCTAGAGATGCTGCTTTAAACGTCCAAACCATGTCTGCCCGGAAGTCTTGCCATTACTTTACCCTTTTATAACCTTCTTTATGTAATTGGTTTTATTAAGTTATACGTTTACACCTGTGTGAACTCCGACCCAAGATGTAAAAACCTTTGTGATTTTACTACAGTCACGGTTGACAGACAGAAGACCTCCCGGACAGTCACCCGGCCAGTAACCTGCTCAGAGCTGCTACTTGGCGGACGAGTGAGGACTGTCGAGCCATATCCTGACCAGCGGCGGGCTAATATCATACAAGGACACCATGAGTTTATCTACAAGCAGCTAAGATACTAAGTCAGACAGTTTTCTCCCTCATGTGTTGCCGATAGTGAAACATGTCGAACCAGCAGCAGCCGGCTCTGAGCTTTGATCCTCTCACACAGAAATCTCTCAGCAACCCGCTGCAGATTAAAAAGACTGTCATAACAGACGATTACAGGGTAACAAGCCAGGCGCTCGGCATGGGGATAAATGGCAAAGTGCTGGAAATATTTCACAAAGACAGTGAAGAAAAATATGCACTAAAGGTAAACATGTTGATTATAATGTCTTAGAAACATCTAAATAACTTGTATAGTGGTATTAGTAGGTTTACAAATATAACAATGATGTACAACTATCACCAGACAGAACATTTTGTTTTATAAATATAAACAAGAAATAAGTAAGGCATTTTCATTGTGGATATAATTTTGTAGCTGTAAAGATATGATGTCAGTAGTATTTGCAACTTATTAAATCAACTGTGAAATGACACCTATAGCTATAATAGATATTACTATATCTACTATATATAGCCTAGACCTATAGTAGATATTTGAGACTGATTCCCTTCATGAAATAACAGTTGAGTGCAGTCAGGGGGATGTTGTTATATGGATGCGTCAGAGCTGGTGAGCACAAATTTGACACTTGAACCAGTCCCATCAGTTTCTGGAGGAATCAAATAACTGGGCGGATGGTTCACTGTTGGTTGCGTGTAATGATAACCTTTCGATCATTTCTAGAAACTGCGCAGGCTTGCACTACACACAACAGCATGAGAAATATTCCATGGCAGAACAGCAGATCTGTCTGCCATGTGGTTTAATTTGGATTTACTGAGCTAAATCTATTATGACCACAAATGACTGCAGTTTTGTGGAACATGGACTGAAGGAGGTTTATTTGTCGTTGTTGATTTCTTAGTTCCAGAGTGTAAACATTGCACAAAGGCAGGGAACTCAGCCGTGCTCAGCTTTTAAAAATAATATGGAGCACTGAGAGGGATTATGGGGTATGTTGTCTGACACTCTAGCTGCTTTTAGCTTCAAATAGAGCTGAACTGTTAGTTCATTAATCAGTTAGTTGACAACTATTAAATTCATCGCCATTTTTCTAAAATAGTCTGACTTCAGTTTCTCAAATGCAAATCTTGTCTGGTTTCTTTGGTCTTCTCTGACAGTATACAGAATATATTTAAGCTGTGGACAAAATAAGACATTTAAAGATATTACCTTGATCTTTGATTGACATTTTCCACCATTTTCTGACATTTAATTGACCAAACAACTAATGTAGAAAATGATAAATGAATTTATGATCAAAATAGTTGTTAGTTGCCGCCCTTGTTTCAAGGTCAAAAAAGTACCCAGTTGTTTGGAGTTAACACTGAATTGTTCCTAAATTGAATCTGTATTTAAGAATTTAACATAATAGCATTATGCTTTTGATCAGTGTAAGTTACTGCAGAATCTTTGCTCCAGTTGTTCGCTACATTTCTGTGATGAGAGAAACATTTTTTTGAAGCTTTTGTGTGTTTGTGTTTAGCAGACAGGCTCACAGCTTGGCTATTGATGACTAACATCCTTCGTGCGTTGAGGTTGTTTGCCTTTTGTCACATTTTCAGAGCCAATCACAGAAAGAGCAAACGAGGCTTAACTCAGCTGAGCTTTGAAAGTTAACAGATGCTTTTCTCCTATCTGTGATTTAAGGAAATCTGCTTCCCATACTTTGTTTTCTTTTTCCTTTCCTTTCCAGACAGTATCTGCCCTTCTAGTATTAGCCAGTAGGGAGAGATGAGATGAATAATGACAACATCCTGATATCACGTCGCTGCATTCCTCTGAGATCAATCAGTCACTCGTGAGCCATGTGTGATGTGTACCCAACTACAGAGTGACTCTTCTGATGGGTGTTTTTGCCATGACAGGCAGTAATTATAGTTCAAGCTTCCTAAGTTCATGAGTTGGGGTCACTGTTGGCATCGGATGTGAGTTATAGATTTTCTTTCCTTGTGGAAACCTGTCATTTTCTGACACAACAGATGGCTTTGTCAGCGTCTAATTTCTTTCCGAGAATTTTAAAATTATATATTGTCTTGTAGCTTTGGCTTCTGGTCCCTATGTTTAAGAATCTTGTTTTGAAAGAAGAGTGTTGACTTTTCCTATCCAAATGCTGCCAGCCAGAAAGAGAGAGGGGAACATGCCTGTGTCTAAAAGTAGCCTCATGCGAGAGGCCAGAGATGGCTGAGAGATTATGACGTTTGAAGGGGTACAGCATGCAGGACATGGTGTCATTCAAATGGCACACTATCAGCTTTTATCATGCAGTGAAAGTGTTTGGAGCTGCATAAACAAAGTGGAGGAACAAGCAAAAAAGACATATTTTTACCTCTTTGTTTGTTTTATACAAGTATGTGATTGTTGGGTTGTCTCTCATTAAACTTTTTTTTTTTTAGCTACATAGTGAAATGGCGACTCACTGATTATTCTTCTGATTATGCTTCTTACTAGTGATTGGTGGTTATAAAAGTTATAATAATAGTATCGGACAAATCTTGTCATTAGCATATGGGGAGTAAGTCACCACATATTAACAGCAGTATTAAATTATACAGTATTTATTTAAAAACAAAAACACTTCATTAGTATGTTAGTTCCAAGATTTTTTTTCTCCATGCTGAGTTTGACGTTAAATGGACAGACACAAAGTGTCACAAACTCTCAAACTCTTAACAAAAGCACAAATATGTAGTTAAACTTCCAGTGAGAAATGGTGATTCATGCTTGACGTTATCGCCCTCATCGCCTGATTTCTTGATCATCAGTAAAGCATTCACCATCTTCCTCTTGCAACCCATGTTAGACCTTAAATAAGTCAGTGTATGGACTCTTCTTAGGTTTTGTGAAGGTAACACCTCTCAGAAAATGAACATTTTATTATAATCTGAAAGAGTCTGATAAAGAAGGTTTCAGTTTTTCGGGCAACAAAACTTGAACTTGACATTGATGAGGTTATTTATGTAGTATAAATATCACAAATTAATGTAACTGAACTTCAGCATGCAGCTCTTTCTTCTTGTGATATCAGATCATTAATATTTTAGTGTTTAGATTCTACAACCAAAATCACAAAATTGTCTACACCCTGTTAATCAGTTCTGTCTGTACACATGCACCATTACAGCTGATAAATATACAACTTTTGTCACTATCGATTCATCAATTACTTTCTCGATTAAACAAGAAAAATGCACCTTATAAGTTTGTCCGATCAAATCTAAAATTTAAAGATAGTCATGTTACAGGAAAACTTTAAATTCTCACAGTTGAGAAGGTGTGACCACTTATATTTAGCATTTTTGCCTACGAAATTATCCAACCATTATTCAATTATCAAAATAGTTACCAATTACTTGTTTACTATACTACTACTGCTACTACTACTACTATAGACAAATGTACAGTATCTTCCATATGATTAAAGATGTTTTTTAGCCCATAATTCATTGACACGACCTGATGCAAACTCTGACCCACAACAGCTTTGAGGGAGAACAAATAAACTACACTACTCACTGAAGGATTTGCACAGAGATGATTTGCAGCTGAGGCAAATCCTTTCTGCAGTAAAAATTACCTTACAGATCAAATGACTAAGCTCATACATTTTCAGTGAAAACAGATAGTTGATTAACGATCAGTATCTACATCTCTCCCAAGAATGGTGTTTATTTTAACTAAATTCAAACAAAATAGAACATAAAACCTACAGAGCAGGATTACATGACTACATTGAAAGATGAAACCTTGTCATACTTTATTATTTTTCCACTCCTCTGATTTACGTTTTGTCACTGTCTTTCAGATGCTTTACGACTCTCCAGAGGCCAGACGGGAGGTGGAGCTCCACTGGAGGGTTTCATCTTGCCCCCACATTGTACCCATCATAGACGTTTACGAGAATCTCTATCAGGGCAGGAAGTGTCTCCTTATTGTGATGGAGTGGTGTGTTGTTTTGCATGCACAAACACACACACACACACACGTGCACACATGCACGCAGATTTTCTTCCCTGGACAATGTTCATCTTTGGCTCCTGGGAGTTGTGGCTTGTGGTAGTTGCTCTATGTTCTGGGTGAGCCAGCTTTTTTTAATGCACACCAACTGAAGTGAATTGTTTCCAGAACGCTCCAGGGCAGAAAATAATAAAAAGCAGGCAGAGGCTGCTATGTCTAGAATATAACTAGGCAGGCGTCTACCTGATGTCTACAGCCACCTCTTAAGTTACGAAAGAATAGAGAAAAGTGGTCAAACCTGGATATGATATAATCAGTGTGGATAAGATATGGTTAATGATCAGTGGGGTGATATAATTAAATAATCCTGACCTTGATCATAAAATTGTAATGGTGGCTTTAGGAAATTCTGTTTTTAGTAGTGTGTGTCGATCCCAGCCCTTGTACATTTTGATTAATACATTTTAACTTAAACTTTTTCCTATAGAAAATGGAAAACATGCCATCATTTGCAGTTAATAGAGAGTAAAAAATGAACATACCCTTACTGTATTACACATAATTATACTTCTGTCCTTTCTTTTTCAGCATGGATGGAGGTGAATTGTTTAGTCATATTCAAGACAGAGGTAATAATGCATTTACAGAAAGAGGTAAAGAAATTATTATTTCTAAAGCAAGTTAAAGTTACAATCCTTAAGATTTCAGTTCTGGGTAACCTGTCAACACCTGCAGTTTAACACTACAAGTTCTTGGGGCATCAGACACATATGTAGTAACTAATGTTTATGCTTGTAGACTAATTTTGTTTTAATTTGCAAAAGAAAGTTATAGGGGCCAAAATGTAAAATGAAATTAATGGCCAATCTTTAGTAAATGTAATATGAGATTATGTGGGTTTCTTCTTAAAATTTCAGTGCCAGGTCAAATATTGCATATTATGCTAACGGGCAGGTGTCATTATCAAGGTACAATAAACTTACTGAAATTTTGAGACAATAGCCTGACTCAGTGCAAGTCCAGCAGGTGAACAATCTGTCAATCACAGCTGTCAATCCACATCCACAAGGCAGACTTCAAAGCTACAGTATGTCTTCAAATCTTATAAACAATAATTATAGTTATTTCCAGAGTGACCAGTACACTCATTAAAGGCCTTTATTTTTTTGGAGCCAGTATCTAATGGCGCTGGCTCCAAAAAACCGCAGTGGTAGTTGGGTCTTGGGTGAGATATTTGTCAGATAGTTCATTCAGCTAGTTTCAACAATTCCAGCCAACAGCTCAGTGTAGCTGCTCCTTCTTGATGAGTTACTCCTTCCAATATTTAACCCTCATATATGGAGAGCATAGGCAGTTTTTTGCTTTTTGTTTATTGATAATTAAACATTTACAATCACACTTATGTTCAATGAATGAGTTTAGTGAATTATATTAAACGTGAAGAATACAACAGTAATTTATGTTTTTTGAATGTGGGTCAACCACTATAAAGATATGTATTCAGTTGTTTTTTAAGAAGTTTTAAAAAGAAGAAGGGTCACATTAGGAGGAGTCATTAAATTTGAGGTTAAAAGAAAACAGTATTTAAAGGGTTTTTACTACCTTCAAATATCAAAGTGGGTCAAATTTGACCCTAAACAGTATGTAAGGGTTAAAACCTATCCACAGTCAAAATAATTGTTATCTTGTTTTGTAGATGCATGTTAATATGAACCGTCGCTGTCAGTACTCTTTATGGCAAATAAATTGCATGTCCTGTTCCTGCTTCACTATAAAAGTGATGTTACGCCAGTTGAACACTTTTAATGTGAGGCAGCAGCCATTGGAAATGTTGGATTAGTTTTATCAGTAATTTAAAGCTTTAATGCAGTGGACAGTAAGAACTGATTTCATCAACTGTAATTAAAAACAGTAACACTGGATTACACACTACATCGTTTTCTATGAATCCCATTTGTATAGCACAGTTTGAATTCTGGGTGGGGATTCAAACTGAGTCTGCCACTTACTATGAAAACTATTATCTAGAAAGGTTATTTACAGAACGTTAATATATTTAATGGTTATAGCTTTAAAAATGCAGTCTTCAGATACTCAATACTTAAACTGTGCTTTATTGAATCTTAAGGATTATAACTTTAACAATTTCAAAATGTGGTGCTGTATGTATGGTTTAATCTACATGTTTCTGTATTCACTCCACCATATCATTCTTCCTCACTATCCTGCTACTCAGAGGCCTCAGACATCATGAAAAGTATAGGAGAAGCCATACATTTCCTGCATTCCATCAACATTGCTCACAGAGACATCAAGGTATTATTTCACTGTATGGATGTGAGAAATATACTGTTCAAAACAAAACTTTCCAGTAAAACAATTTGCAATAGTTTCGTATTTTGTGGAAAGAAACATTCCTTTCTGAAAAGAAGTGGTAAATAGAATTGTGGTTATGCTCTTATGATTATGTTTTGACATTTTAATATCCTGTGCACGTCAAAGAGTCCATATTGAAGGCCAAGTGGCAAAATGAGGAGTGAAACAAGAGATAAGAGAGATATAAAAAATGTTATAATAAACCTCTAATTGTTTACATATGCGGAGTAAGCAAACAATGAATGACAGCTGATCAAGGAAAGGTACACAGACACTAACTAAAACAAATAATTCTTTCCACTCAAAAGTCCAACACTGGAAGTCTTTCCTTAAAGTTTTTTTTTTATCATTTGAGTCTTGATTTGGTCACAGTGCACCATTTTTCTTGTAGCACTGAAGCACTTATAAAGTACAGTTTCACAAAAACTACAGTATTTAGGAAAACAGGGCATTGTATGTTAAATATACTTGCCAAGAGAAAACAAATTACACACATTACTGTATGTGACTGTAGATTTGCTTTATGTAAGTCCAACATGCTAAGTAACAGTTGAATGGAATCACCAGATATGAAAAATAATTAAAATGATTTTAGTTTTTTTAGTGGATTACTGACTAAACTAACTTAATAGCAAACTGCTGCACAATTTTAACATGTTTTGTAAATAATGTTGTATCATACTGTTTGTTAAATATGTATGTGCAATACCAGTCAGAGTGTGTCCAAACTTGTGACTTGCTCTATATTTTTTAAATGATTTACTATTCTGGTGGTTTAAGACCAGTTATCCAAATTCTCATATAAATAAGCTTAATTACTCTTCCTGTCTCTTTCAGCCAGAGAATCTGCTATACACCTCCAAAAGCCCAGATGCCCTGCTCAAGCTGACTGATTTTGGGTTTGCTAAAGAAATCACCACAATAAACTCTTTAGCAACACCATGCTTTACCCCTTACTATGTCGGTAAGTCCACTTGAATGACCTGCAGAATGATCTCAGCAGCTCCCAGTTCCCACATTTTTCATATCTGACACAATATCCAACCTCATCACTACAGACTAAGCTCTGTGCTCTTTGTTGATCACAGCTGTCAATATGTATTCTTGTTTTGATTAATGTCACATTGAAATGTAGCAGCTGTGTCAGTCATATATGAGCAGAAACAAGCATGTCAGCTGTATAATCTCAGTTATACACATTTTTGTGTCTTGGCATTCTCTGCGTTTGTGTATTGAAACATATTTTTAATGTTTGCAGATTTTTAACATCTCAAGTGTAGAGCCTTACTTGTCTTGATACTGCACAGAACATACAATACTGCCTTGTGTCATTAAAAAATACAAGCCTCTGGCATATTTTTTTTCACACTGTTCCTGAATTTTGACATTGTCAGCGTGATACTTGTGAATAACCAGCTGTAAAATGATGACATTGTTTCCATGTGCTTTTTGGTCTCAGTGTTGAGTGCTTTTTCTGAGGGGACTTAACAATAACAAAAAAAATCTGCACATGGTTTTCATGCTTTGGAAAATGGAAATGGGTTATGGGAGGTTTCATCCTGTTGACTGGATTGAAAATCCTATGTGTGCTACGTTAATGACCTTCCGTTTTTTATGTATGTGCTATCTTATATACATTAACTGTAAAACAGAACTGATTTTCACTCATATTTGAATCATTTCTCTTGACACTGTGCCAGCTCCAGAAGTTCTTGGTCCAGAGAAATATGACAGATCCTGTGACATGTGGTCTCTGGGTGTCATTATGTACATTCTGTAAGTTAAATAGTACTCATCCTTCACACTGAAGCTTCTCTAACTTACTGTTGCTGCACTTATTGATCTTTCTTGTCACTTCTTGTTTTTTGTCTTATATGCAGGCTTTGTGGATATCCTCCTTTTTTCTCACATCAGGGTCTGGCAATATCTCCTGGGATGAAAAGACGAATCTGTAAAGGACAATATGAGTTCCCCAAAACGGAGTGGTCCGATGTGTCTGAGGAAGGTGAGAGGAAGACATGCTGGAAATTGAAATAAATGTTTTATTTGTGTGCAATTTTTGAGTGTTAATATGTTTAGCCTGGGAATAATACACCCTTTTCTCTGTTTCCCCTTTTTTTTGTTGTAATTTTCCTTTTTTTCCCTCTCTAAATTTTTCATCTTTCATCATCATTTTTCATGTACCCGGTCCCGATATGATGAACAGTATGCACAGAAGACTCAACTTCAGTCATAGCAACAAAGCGCTAATAGTGTCGATTGCCTATTTTTTTGTGGATTCATTTCCCATTGTGATTTAATTCAGCTTTTGTTTATTTAAAATGTAAATGTTTTCAAAGAACTAGATTTATTACACATGAAAGCAAAGATTGGCTCTAGTATGTACAGCTATTGTATGACAGCTAAATATATGTCTTATGTTTGCTGTATGATTATCGACTGATGAAGATGATTTGTTGTTGCAGCCAAACAGTTGATTTGCCACTTACTGAAGACTGAGCCCACCCAGAGAATGAGCATCACAGAGTTCATAAACCATCCCTGGATTAATGTAAGCAGCTCCATGTACTTTAGGCTTCATTTTTTTGAGCAGCTGCTGGTTTAGAAATATATCTGCAAGACTTCATCCATATTCCCCCTCAACTGCAGCAATCGGTGGAGGTCCCACAAACGCCTCTTCACACCAGCCGCGTGCTGCACGAGGAGCAAGATGTCTGGGAGAAGGTAAAGGTAAGTGTTGGCGCTTGCGAGTCATTTTTTTGCTAATGCGTTAGATGGCAGGAGAAACTTTTATGTTTTTGAAGCAGTTTTTGTTTTCAGCAGAGAAACTCCTCTTGATATGTTTTTATCTGTTATAAAATACAAATATATGTCACTACATGCCTTATGGTGACAAATCAATATCATTTTTATTTAAAACTGTACTGTCCTGCAAACTGTATTCACCTTAAAAGTGATATTTTCTGTCACTTTTAGGAGGAAATGACAAATGCCCTGCAAACAATGAGAGTGGACTATGATCAAATTAAAATCAAAACTATTGAAGACTCAACTAACCCTCTACTCTTGAAGAGGAGGAAGAAAATTAAAAAACTCCACACAGACTCCTCGCTAGTGAAATAAAGACTTTTTAACAGGTAACACAAGTACACATACGTACGATAAGATTTGAAGAAGAGGTATTACCTTCATTATATATGGTATACAAGCTGTGTAGCTGCTTTTATTTATTTCTTATGTCTTTTTCTTTCACATTCAGCATTTTAATGTGCTTTAAGGACTTTTGAACTTCCTCTATGCATTATAAATTATTCTGTATGCACACGAGGGCTTCATCAATCCTCTCCCTAGAGGAAACAAAAATCTATTGAATGTGCTGCACGTCAAGACTGCTTTTTATCATTTTGATGCACATACTCAGTGAGACATTTAAGAGAGCTTTATTGGCATCAGCTCACACAAGTTATGTTATATAGAGTGTGTTCAGAGTTTTGAAAACCTTTTAGGCAAATGTTTCGCCTTGAGGATGTTATTGAGAAAAGTTTGCCAAATCATTCATATCTGCCTGTTGACTAACTGTTACCAGAAAACCCCAATGTTCACTTTATATACTGGCGTGATGTCAGAAGTGTTTCCTCTTACCACAAAATAGAAGTGCAGCATCTAAAACTTACCATGTGTAGCAGTAATCGTGTTAACTGTGCCTCTGGAACAGGTGATAATTGCATTTGATTCACAATACTGTGCTGCCAACTGGACTCTACATGCATATTTTCTCTGAAGAAGTGATATAAAAGTATTACATGAAGTCTGTTATGTGAAAGGCATAGAAACAAAAGTGTAAGGCACATGAGAGAAGAGGCGAGATTTAGAGGAAAGATCACTATTATCCTTTCTATCTTGATTAAATCTCGCTGATATTCTCAGTGGTTTTGCGTGTTTGAGCATTCAGATATTCAACATTAGCATACAGTCACATAAATGTGCAACCGCTAAATTGTTTCTAACGAATAAAAGATGTTTTTCAAAGGCATGTTATGAATTCAATTAATATTTTTGCTATATTAGTTGTGCCAATGAAAATGAAAGAGGCATAAATGCCGGGTGAGAGAAGGCGAAGTTTTGACTTAGATGTTCCCGCTAGATAATGGCTGTAGATTTAGCCATTAACACATTGTATTGCATTTTGTCACGAATAGAGAGACAGACAACATATTTCTAGGTATGCCTGTGTAAAAATAGTGCCAAAGACTTGATGATGATGTTTGTTTTTGGGTATTTTTATGTCCACTCCATTTTTCACCTGAAGACTTCACAAAACTAAAGAAGATGATATTCATTACACAACATGTTAGGAGTGCCTAAAAGTGAACTTTATCATGAGAGTGGCACCAAATGAAAGGCCTTTGATGAAAACATAGATTGATTGTTGATCTACAGTTTGGTGCATTAAAGTGTTGGTGGGGTGCTCCAACTGTCCAGCCTTCATTTTTTTATTCAGTTCATTTAGCTAAGTTAGCTAAATGCTAATTATGAAGCATGTTCAAGTCTTATCATGTACATATTGGCATCTCAGTATTCCATGATTGATAGCATTAAACATATGAGGTAGTGAGTTATTTAGATATATATATATGTATATATATATATATATATATATATATATATATATATATATAGTCATGAACTGAAGTGAGAAGTGGACATTCTGAAAAATTACATGTCAATCCAGTTTGACATCCAGTTTTAAATGTGCTAGTAAATGTGCAAAAACAAGTTGAAACACCTCCTTTAGATTGGATACATACATATACTTAAACATACAAAAATATGTTTCAAGTTATCACTAATTTTCCTTATTAGAGTCTATCCTTTCTGTAGTTACAGCTTCAGGTTGCATGTTTCTTGTGCGTTGTTGTATATCTGGGACTATATAAGCTTTTAAGCATTAGGCTGTGGTTTGATCCGTCAATAAATGACACCCACACTGATTCACTGTTTTGGATTAAACATGATGTTCTAATTACAAGATAATAGTTGCAGGATTTGCATCCTGTTTTAAGTTTCTTTGTGGCACATTCAGAGACACAAACAGAGAAACCAAAACTGTCTTGACAGATATTTGGGATATTTGGTCATTGTTTGATCATAACTGAATGATAAATCTCTGATAAATCCAGCATCAAAGTTTTGAAACAGACATTGTTTTCATGGAAACTTTTTAATTTCCCCCACAAATTACTACTACTTTGGATACATTCACAAGAATTGATTTCTGATTTTTAACAATGCTGACAACACAGATTGATAGCGATAGCATCTTGAACATAAGATAATGTAAAAATATGAGTTGATCAATGTACAGAATATACACCCTCTGTTACATATTTGGTCTCATTATTGTTGTTTTTTGTCCTAAGAATGTTGTGCTGTGACTAAAAATCTGGCAAATCCTTTGCACAAAAGAGTCCCATCTGTGTATCCTCAGGTTCCCTCTGCCTGAATGGGATGTAATTGTTTAGTGATTAAGGTCTATTACTTGCTGAATGACTTCCATTTTCAAATCAGCACTTTGTCTCTTATTTCCAAGGGACTGTGAAGTTGATTGTGAATAAAGAACAAACATTATTTCTGATACTCTGCCTCCAATTTTCCTGTTGTAATGGAGGACATGAATGGCAAGGCCCATTCTGTAGACTGAACACATTATGGTGCTCTCCTGTCGGCAGGCGCCAGCACAAACATATGTTAACTTTCTCCAGTGCTTGAACACTGTAATTAACCAAATAGTGGGTACCTGGAGGGGGCAGGAGCAGAGAAAGCAAAAAACAAAAAAGAGGATGATTATGAACAAATAACAGGGTTAGTCACACTATGTACATGTTGAAACATTCAGTATAATACACAGAAACACACTGCAACTTAATACTTTGAATTATAACATAGTTGCATTGTTTAATCTGAGAAGTAACATACCACAAATTGTAGTCTGGTCTGGTTCGTTAAATTCTTTATACCTTAACCCCCCACCCTTTCCATAACCTCCACAGAACAATAAACAACAAGCCAGACTTTGAGTGGTCGTGCTAATGATAAGGCATGACAAGGTAATGGAAAACAAGGTTGTTAAAAAGCAGATGTCTGTACTGGTTCACAGATGGGATTGATATTGACATGGCTGGAGGTGATATGTTGTAGTATAGGTTCTGCATGCAAGCGGAAAAATGTATGTGCTTTAATGAGTCAGGGTGGCTGAGGTTGCAGCTGCGAAGAGGGGGATATTTACTCTATACCAACAACATATTCCACTCAGTCTGAGAAAGACACGCAACGTGAGCAAAGGAGGAGGCATCATCTCTGATCAACCAGCCGGTAGGTGTACTATACCTAATGTACATTTAATAAGTGGAGCAGATAGAATTAAACTTCTTAAATTGTTACACCAGCATAATGCAGTGTTAGTTGGAAAACATTTCCACCAGTATCTCAGTGTATTACAGTTTTCAGATTGAAATTTACTCTTATCCACTTTAAAGTACTTCTTTTTGTTATGGGTTTTCAATTAGTGATCATGCGGACAGTGGTGCTCCTCCTCATAATGGGAATAGTGGATCTGAGCTTTGGCCAACGTTACAGCCAGTTGCAGTGGTTGTCCCATCTGCGAGGACGGCGGTGGCATGCAAGCTGGCAGGCTGAAGACGTGGACTGCCCCCTGGAGTGCGACTGCCCCTCAACCTACCCAACAGCGATGTACTGTCACAGCCGCAACCTTCAGCATGTTCCCTACGTTCCCTCACATGTAAAGTACGTCTACCTGCAGGGTAACCAGATCACAGGCATCCAGGATGGCGTGTTTGACAACGCCACCAGCTTAGTCTGGGTTGTTTTATTCCACAACCAGCTCAACTCAGACAAGATCGGCAAGAATGTCTTCAGCAAGCTCAAGAACCTGGACCGACTGTTCTTGGATCACAACGAGCTGACCCGTGTTCCTCCCAACTTGCCTAAGTCTATAACAGAACTGCGGCTTGGTCACAACAAGATCTCAAAAATCCTGTCCAACACATTCGAGGGGATGGCCAACCTCACCAGTCTTAAGCTCCAAGCAAACGACTTAGAGGACATTGGAGGTGTGTTCAAGGGACTGAAGTCTCTGACCCTGCTGGATATGAGGAAAAACAAGCTCAGGAAAATCCCTGATAACCTCCCCGAGAGGCTGCAGCAGCTATACCTGGAGTTTAATAACATTGAGAGTGTGCCGACGGGCTTCCTCACCATGTATCCCAAACTGAAGTTTATCCGGTTAGCTCACAACAAGTTGACTGATAAAGGACTGCCCTCAAATGTCTTCAATATAAGCACGCTGGTTGAGCTAGACCTTTCCTTCAATAAACTGGAGAAGATCCCCATTGTCAGTAGGAACCTGGAGAACCTTTATTTACAAGCCAATAAGATCAAAGGTATGGACAAATTTATGTTACTTTTTGTCACTGTATTGATCCTCGTCATTTTTTCAGGGTATTAAAGTCCCATTGCTAATATAAAAGTAATATATACAGTAGTATAACTAAGAAGTGTTATGTAATTATAAGACGTTTTAATCTGAGTTAAAAAGCATCAAAAGGTTTTAACATTTTAGTCATAAACTGTGTAAAAGTTGATTATACACATTTTGATAATAGTTATTAGCACTTAATATCACTTAATAGTGTATTTTAATGGCAATACTGTACATGGACTGTGCAGTCATGATTGTAGGAGTAACTGCTGTAATTGTGTTGGTTAACTCAGCATGACACACACTCTGCGCCTCTCTCAGTTGCGAGGTAAGCAATTATTAACACAAAAATCTGAAATCTTTTTACTTTTGACCTTTCCCTACATGACCTGCCAGCTGGGTAAGTTAAGTCACAGGACAAAAATGAAAGATGTTTGATTCCCAATATGGCTTATTAGTATTTATGTTAAAGGCACGTATGTTATGTGTCTATTTTAGACAGTCACAGTCCCTTTTGCTGTGTTTAAACAAGCAAAATACCTGTCCCAGAGCGATTTAATGCACTCCAGTTTCATGTGTGATTTTGAACAAAAGGGGTCTTTTCATCCATATTTTTGCAATAATGTGTCTAGCTTCCTTGTTTTCACAGGAACATTTAACTGTTTTTGTAATTTTGACATCCAGCTCCGTATTTAGTGGTTTAACTTTCTTCAGCTTCATATTTTTTCAATCTCCATCTCTTGAAATTGTATTTGTGAGACATTTCACGCCCAACAGTGATGTGGCAATGCACGTCACTATAGGGGTGGATATGAGGCATACAGCAAACTGAAAATGTTAACCACTAGATGACAGCAAAATCAGGATTTACAAACTATATGCATCTGGTTTTGAGTTGATACCCTTTGCCAGAAGAAGGGGTTTTCCATAAACATTTTGTCCAGTAAAAGCTAATGCACAATACAGACGTTACAAAATACAAGTTCAGTCCTTACACAGTAAAAAATACACTGTAAAGCAAAGTTTAAAATTGGCTTCAACTTATGAAAACTACAGAAAAACCCATGACTGAGTGTAACCAAACAATGATGAATGTTTTTATTCAGGGGTTTATAGAATAGCCGTATTATAGAAATGTGAGGACTAACTCTAAGCTTTAGCCACACTCATACTTAAAGTCCCTGTATGAATATATTGCAGTACACATTTTTATAATAGTTGGCTTGGTTTGTTAGCACTTGTGATGTAAGCAGACTGGTTGCTGCTTGCAAGAGAACATGGAGCCTCCCCTCATATTTGTCTCCTCCCTTCCACCTCTTATGTCTTGCAGAGTTCTCCTTGAGCAGTTTCTGTGGACACGAGAGAGACATGACAAACTTCTCCCAGCTAAGAATGCTGCGTTTGGATGCCAATGAGATCAGTGCCAAAGACATTCCTGCTGAAGCTGCCTACTGTTTGCGGCGTGCTGCCTTTATCGACGTGTAAAACTTCCTGATCTCTCTCAATGATGATGTCTCCACTCATCCAGGGTGTTGCTTTCCCTGTAACACCTCTATTTTTTGTCTCATGTCACTATATTTATCCTATTATCTATATTTATCTTATTTATCTATATCGTTCACAGTCCTCTCTATCAACTCATTTTTTAGATAATGTGTCCTTTAACTGTCATGAGTGCTACTATTATTAATCCAAGTGATTGAACAGTTCCAGTATTAGTCAACGGGAAATACCACACTTGTATAATCACATATCCAGATGACAGGCATATGGATGCCAAAGAGCAATGAGGGACAGCCAGATGATTGGCATCCTTTCAACAAACTAATTATAATATCAATCACAGTGTTCTGGCAAAATTATACTGCAAATTTGAATAAGATGTAACTGATGACAACAAGTTCTTGTGTCTGGTCTGACTAAAATATAACCTGTGTGAAACTGCCAATCATCAGTTAGAGATTCAGTTTGGATCTTTGCCTCCACCATGTGGCACAAGATGATAAAAACACGTTAAATAGCAACAATTCTCAATGATTCTCACTACTGTTATCTGGCAAGTTTGCGATTTAAGCA